>NW_026555182.1:0-487694 GCF_021234165.1 Pteronotus mesoamericanus
GCTACCCAGGCGGGGGAAGGGATGTGAAAACGGGCTACAGGAACAGATAAGCAATGATTAACAGTTAACCTGGGAGGGGTCTCTGGCTAGGCTGTTCCTCTTAAATCATCTGGCCCTTATCACTAGGACTGGTCTGCCACTTTCTCCGTGCCTGCCTAAGCGGGAAGGAGCAGGAGTGATGCTCCTTAGGGAAAGAGGAAGAGAGCCTTTGACCCCCTCCACCCCCAGCAGGTTTGTCCTCGCTGCCCTTGGGCTTGGCTCTGACCCGGGAGCATTCTCCTAGGACACGGGATGTGTCCTGGGCTTCCGGGCACATCAGTGCTGCCCCTCCATAAGTGCCTGCTCCCTCCGGACCCAACACTATAGCATCCCACATTCCCAGCACTCCCAGCAGGCTGCCCCCAGCTCCTCCCAGGAAGAGGATGGGAATGGGCAAGCAGGACCAAGGCAGTGGAGAGAGAGCCCTGAGGGGAGCACAGTCACTCCAAGGGACTCTCCAGCTGTTGTCTGGAGGGAGAGCAGAGATTGAGGCCATCTCAGCAGGGTGACCAGACCCTCAGGGAACACTGGGGCCGGGCCCCTGCAGCCCAGAGTCCTGCCAAGGCCATGGGACCCTGCTGAAGTGCAGAGACCCTGCTTAAGCACAGGTTTCACCGACCCACAGGCTGATGTTTCCGTGAGCAGAAGAGGGTGCTACTGTCTTAGCCCCGTCCCCACAGGCCCTACCCCTCAAAGAGGCCCTTACTTCTGGTTGGCCATGATGCTCCAGGCTTTTCCTGGCATCTGGGTGTTTGGCACAGCCTCAGGACCCCAGCCCTTGCGGCCTGCACCTCCAAATGTTGCCCAGGTGCTGCTCTCCCTGGCTGTCCCCTGGCTCTGCCCGTCCTTGGAGCAGGATTGAGGTCTGCCACCTCAGACCTCACCCCGGCGTCTGTACCCATGCACCCTTGTATGACCGACCCCCAGTCCAAAGAGAGCCGGCCGCCATCTGCTGTCCCTCCCTCGGCCTCGGCCTCTGGTCTCAACCAGGCCTCTCCCGCTGCCTGACCCCTCCTGCGGCCTCCTGCTCTGCTCCCCCATTTCCACAACCCTGAGCTCGGGCGCACTCGGCATCCGGGCCCAGGCACAGCCTGTGTCTTCCGGACTAGCTTTCCTGGTGCTTCGAGGCCCCTTTCTTGGCACCCCCATTTTTTTCTGGGCCCGAGGTTGCCTCCGAGTCTGCACACTGCACCTCACCCAGCTCCCTGTTCCCTGAACCCGATTCCCCAGGCCACCGTCGAGGCCCATTCTGGCCGCTTGGCCGCCCCTGCCTCCCCCGACCCCTCCCTCAGGCAGGAACAGGATGCCGAGACAGTGTCTGCCCACAGAGGCCAGCACAACAGGGTCCTCTGTCTCTGGCCAGAGAGCCCACGGGCACCCATGACTGAGCTGCCTGGCCTCCCCAAAACAGAAGGCCACCATGGCCCACAGCCTGCCCAGAGTCCTGGGACTAGGGGTCAGAACTTTCGAGGGCTGGCCACCTGCCCCCGCCACCCCTACACCGGCACACCGCACCAGACTGGCTGACAGGCTGACAAGGGCTGAGGCCCCTGACCACACACCAGTCACTGTTGTCATCTCCAGGCCCTGTCCCACCTCAGCCACCTAGAACCATGCTGGACCGGGGGCCCTGCCCCACTTCGGAAGGAGTCCCCAGGGCCACCCCAGCCCAGCTTTCCCCTCGCCCCGCCACCAACCCTTGCTCGGAAGACTCCCTCCGTGTCCACACAAGACAACCCCTTCTCTCTGACCACCACGGTGTCCACCTGCAACAACTGCTACTGCTCTTCCACCTACAACACCCCTTTCCACAGAAGCCAGGGGTCTCCCCACGAACCCCACCTTCCCCCATGCTCTCCACACGCCAATTCCTGCCACAGGCACCGGGCAGTTCGTTAAAGCTTAGACGGGCTCCGTGCTCCCAGGAAAGGCCTTCAGCATACTCTGAAAATGGGCTCATGGAGGCACCCACAGGGCCTCAGAGCAGGCAAAGACCCTTGGTCGTTCACTTGGTAACACGTATTTCCTGGGCCCTTCTCCATGCCCGACCCAGGGCGGGGCCTGGGCACAGACCCCCCCAGTGGGCCAGTTAGAGGATCCTACACAGGACATATGAGTGCCGGGCAGTTTCGAGGATTGCATGAGGTTCAGCCAGGAGGAATGCGCCCCACCCCCACAAAAGGAACCCGGGAGGTCGTCTGGGGTGTGGACCAACTCAGGACAGCCAAGACACCCAAACCAGCAGAGCCAGAGCTGGCCTTCACAGTTCCCAGAGACGGGCACCCAAAGATCACTTTTTAAAATCGTGTTATGGTTTGTTTGGTCTTTTAAAAATTATTTATTTATTTATTTTTAGACAGAGGGGAAGGGAGGAAGAAAGAGAGCGAGAGAAACATCCATGTGTGGTTGCCTCTCACACACCCCTTCCTGGAGACCTGGCCTGCAACCCAGGCGTGTGCTCTGACTGGGAATCGAACCAGCGGCCCTTTGGTTCGCAGGCCGGCGCTCAATCCACTGAGTCATACCAGCCAGGGCTGGGTTGTTCTGTTTGTTTGTTTGTTGTTTGTTTGTTTTTAGGTTGTCTTTTTTTAATGTCAAGGCAAATGTGACAAATGCCAATGGATGCACCTTCTACAAGGCGAGTATAATTCCATCGAGATTCCAAAAGTGCTTTCAATGCAACTTTTCTGGAAGGTCTTCTCTAAAGCACCTTCCAGGTGAAGCCCATAGCAGACCTGAGCACCTTTTAGAGCATTTTTTATTCCGATGTGGTGCAAAATCTTGACCCAGACCCTGTGCAGTGTTTTCCGTCCTCCTCTCGCCACTTCCTTCCGTGACAGGTTTTTGCCCCCAGGAGTGCAGGGGGCAGAGTGCCGTCCTGGGAGTTCCAGCTTCGCAGCTCGGCTGGCCAGCTCTGGGGATGTGGGCGTGTCGTGGCAACCCTCTGCACCTGTCTCCCCGTGTGCCCCAGCAACACAGCAATGCAGTCCCCAGGGGAGCAACGTCACAGTTGGAGTCAATGTTTTGAGACTAGCAGATTCATGTCTCTTCTGTTTCTAGTTCCTCACTTTCTATGACTTCACCGTGACAGCAAGTCTCCATACACGTGCCCCCTGCGAGTTACTGCACTTCGAGGATGCACTGCTGGGCCAGCTTTTCCCCAATGTCAAAATTCATACAAAGTCAGACCGAATCACGCTAAGAATCGCAGTGAAATTGCTAGAGCGGAGGCTCTACGGCCTCACAGTGACTCCCCTTCCCCCACTCCCTTCCTGTGCCCCAGGACCTTGCTTCTCTTCTCTTCCCTTTCCTGACACCTCCTGTGCACAGGTGACTGGCTTTCAGCTGTATGTAGCCTTAGCGACACCCACCTAGTCCTTTGGACGTAGTTCAAGGGAACGGTCAGTAGATGGCACCGCTCCACTAGCGCAGGCCAGGCTGGGGCTGGAGGAAAGAGCGTGTCGCCCAGCTCTTCTGTAATCGAAAAACGCGCAAGTATGAGACGTACAGGTTTTCAAAAGTTCTACGTGGTGCGAGCTCTTGAACAAATAAGAACCTCTGAACTGATTTTGTGCTTCTGATTTCTATGCACGCCACAGCAGTGATTCGCAGATCCAACGGGGGAGCGGGGCCCCTCCATGAGTCACCCCGGGTCTTTTCAGAGCACCACCCATACCGGGAGATGGTCAGTCTCATCTTTAAACTTGGCACAGTGTGGTTTGAGAAGGCTTGGGTGAGAGAAACAGCTGGGGTTGAGCCTTGGCTCCTCAGGTCACGAACAGGGCGACTTTGGCCAGGTCCCTCACACTGTCTGAGAGCTTCATTTTCTTCGCCTGCAAATGGTCAGTAATTGAGACGTTGTGTGAGGAATCGGTGAAATATTGCACGTCGCTCAATAAGCACTGAGCACGGTGCCTGACAGGTGGAAGCGGTCAGTAAAGGAGGACTAGCCTTTATTAACCGTTAGTCTTATTCACCATGCGAGCTCTTCATTCTGCAGGGCACCCAAAGGCAGCACTGTGTCAGTGTCAAGGGCACAGACTTCGTCGGTAGATACTGCATCTCTGCCACCTAACAAGGGCGGTGGGAACAGCACTCGGCCTCCCTGAGTCCCAGCTTCCTGACTGGTAAAATTAGCACGTGCGACACCCACCTCTCAGGCTGTCATGGGAATCAGACGCCACCGTGCGCGCTGGAAGTGCCTGGCAGGTGGGAAGGGCTCCACAGGGGGCAGCTGCTGCAGCAACCCGCACAACAGAAGCACCGCCCCGGAGCAGCGACCACGGAAACAACTCATTCCTTCCACCTTCTCTGAGCCTCGTTCATCTATTTCTCAGCTGTTTGCACTCAGTTGCAGGGATCAGGTAGCAGATAATCCTCAGGGTGGGGGTGGGGGTGGGGTGGGGTGGGGTGGGGTGGGGTGGGGGTGGGGAAGGAAACATAAAGCAGGCGGAATTATATCCATCAACATTTTTCCCAATCTGGAAAAGACAGCCACTCTACGACTTTGGTGATTGTACTACAGCTTAAATCTGCAGTGAACCTTTCTGCTGCACATAGCCTTCCTCTCTCTCCTGGCTCCCAGCTTTGCTGGAAACATCCAGAGTCCTAGCATGGCTGAACCTTTGGCCTCCCGCAGCCACAGAGCAAGTCTCTTGGAGCTGACTCTCCAGGAGAGTGCCTCTGGGAAGACAGCTGAAGGACCAGAGCCGGGCCACAGTCCTACTGGCCACAGTCCTGCCCCCACATTGTTCCTCCCTGTGTCTTTGCCTTTTCCATTGCCAGGGTTAGACAGGCCTTACAGTGCTTTGTATAGTTTCCTGTCCTTGCTTCCTGAGAACTCTAATCAGGCACACTTGTTCCCCACTTGTGGGTTGAGCCCATCCATTCTGCAGAGTGGCACTTGGTTGTAGTGGAAAGAATTTTGAATCCCAACATTTCAGAGACCAAACATAATCTTTATGTTTCTTTCTTGTTGCTTTTTGCTTGATTTGGTTTTGTTTCATTGATATCACTAATAATATTTATGGGACACTGAAGAGGAGAAAGCCTGGCCTAGGCACTGTATAGAAATGAATTCCACAATACTTTCTTATACATGATATAGATGAAAGAGAATGGCTGATGTCAGGTAAACAGAAAGCATTCAAGAAAGAATTAAGTTTTTTGTTTGTAATTTTGAAAGTTTCTCGGCCCCAATATTTCAAATCTGGCATTTAAGCAGAGCTATAAAATAAATGTAATTAAAATTATGCCACAAAGGTTGTAATGAGGCATAGCTGGAGGGGAGGAGATAGGTAGGGCCAGGAGGAACATTTTATAGCCATCTCCTCAACCACTTCCCGAGTCCAGGCTGTCCTCATGTCATGCCTCCTCACTGGGAGTTTCCTTGCTTCTATTCTTGTCTCTCCATTATATACACACAGCAAGGGTGAATTTTTAAAACATAAAGCATGTTTTTCTTTGCCTAAAACCCTATGATTCCGCACTTAGACTACACAGCAAATATCATCCTTGTGTTGTTCTTTTGTGCTCTCCCAATGATCCTGCCACATATGCCTTGGCAGAAGCTATCCCTTCATAATGGACATACATCCTCACTCTGATCATCTCATGGGACCTCCTTCTTGTCATTCAGACCTCAGCTTAATGTGCCATCTCAAAGTGACCAATCCTGACCACTTTCTGTCATGCTTGCTTATTGATTGTTTGTCTCTCATTACAGAATATGAACCCCAGGAGGGCAGCATCCTTGCCTATCCTGTCCCTGCCCTCCAGCTATCCTCAATACTTAAAACAGTACCTGACATATAATAGGTGGCTGATAAATATTGGTTTAAAATGAGCAAAATAATCCCACTAATTTCCCCTTTTTCTTGAACATACATTGATTCTCCATTTGATTTTGTGGTTCTTTATGGTGACTTTAAGTGTGGAAGTGGAAAAATAAACCAGATATGGATTCTTATCATTCAGAAATTTTGGGTAAGTGCTTAAGCTTTTCTAAACGTCAACTTTACTTAAGCCCTAATTACCTCATGGGCTGTGAAAATTAGATAATAAATGAAAGTGAAACCTCTTATGAACTGCAAAGCACTGGGCTAGACTACAAGAGTAGAAAGATGATGAAAAGGAAGACCAGAAAAAAATTTAAGTGATAGCAAGAGAACAGCAATTTGTCTTCTGCACCAAGCTGTAAAGCACAAATACTAAACAATATGTAAATACAATGATCCTAAGTAGATAAAATACCAATACAACACTCTTAAGAGAGGGAATAGTTGTTGAACAATGTTGGAAAACTTTTTTAAATGAAGTTTTTCCTTCTTTAAAATTTTCTCTCCTATTTCTCAAGTTGCTTGGCCTTGAGGACTTTAAATAAGCTGCTAATACCATTGCAAATATACTTTTTAGTCCTTCCATACAGTCTACATTTCATGAACTGCCTTCAAACATATAGTATTATATGTAACCTTTTGTCTTCTATCTTTTTAACCTGGAATAGAATTTCTGAAATTCTGTTCAAATTATTTTAAATTTCAATAGTGATTACAGAATTGTATCATAATACAGAGGAAATGTTTTGACTCTTTTAGGCAGTTGGGCCTTTTCATTGAGACAACACAGCAGTTCCAGCACTATAAGCTCTGGAGCTAGGTTTCAGAGGCTGGAATTCCAACTCACACTTACTAATATTGACTCTTATAAATCACTCAACTACTCAAAGCTTGGGTCCACTACTTAAAATACAGGGCTAATAAAAATCTATCTCACAAGGTTGTTGGGAGGATTCAATGAAAATTCTATATTTGCTATGCCTCACACAGTAGATGTCCAGAATTTTGCCTCTTCTTAGAATCGTGGATCAATAAAATATGTTTTCTGAGATATAGTCTATATTTATCTTTTAGTAGTTTAAACATCTGGCTTACTAGAAGCATGAAAAAACAAAGGCATAACAACTTTTTCCTTCATACTAATGTTAAAGTATACTTAGAAGTTTTAAAGAACACTGTCCCATATATGTGAAAAATCAATTTTATCATGAAATTTGAATTATATAAAGTTGAAAACTGGAAAACGCACTATTATCAGCTAGCACTTCTATGTTTAACTTGCCTTTATATTTCATTTGAGTCAGAATAATCTTTATTTCAAATATTATTTTTATTACATAATTTACATTATGAAAATGTAAAACTCCAGAAAAACTAGAAATATGGATATGTTTTCCTGGGCTTTCACATCTGTTGATTTTTATTTGCAATCTCTTTTTAAATGCAATTTACAACCTCACTCCCTCCCCCATTTCCAGTCTCATTATATAAGTCCTAAGTGACAGAAATATCTGGAATAAATGAATCCAAACAAAAGGGCAAAGCTGTAAAACTAAGTCACACTCAACATATTATATAAGGGGGGGGGTAAGTGAGAAATAAAATAGAATAAGACAGTAATTGGAAGCTTTTAGCTGAAGTTCTTACAATGATCTTTGTTTCTTGTTCCATGTTTAAGGATGCGAATGAACTCAAAGAAATTGAAATTTCCCTTCTTGTCAATAGTCTCTGTATAGTCCATCTACCTTCTACTTCCTCATCTGCAAACTGATCTCCCATTGTTGTCAGCAGCTCAGATAATTTTAAACGGTGCCTGTTGCTTCTTCATCAAAAGCAAGCAAAAGCATTTCTGATGACATCTCCTGGATCTGAGCCATTTAACTTTTCACCAAATACCGTGAGGAGAAAGGTAAAACTTATGGGCCTTAGGACCTCATCTCTTATGGCATTGAGGTATACATTAGCTGAATACTTCCCTAGAGAAGCAAGCATATAATGCAAATATTATTTGTCTGCAAAACCATCTCTGTTCTGATCCATCATGTTGAAGGTCTCTTTGATCTTCTAAATCTATGGCTACTCCAACCTGGCAAACACTTTCCTTGGATATTGTATGCTGATGGCACTTCTTGGTGGTCTTTGTCTTTGCCTTTTTGATCAACATGGTGGCTGTTTAATTCTGGGAATCTGTCCTTCAGAAGTTTAAAGACAGAAAAAGACCACCACCAACAAAAATAAACTAAGAAAAAGAAAACATAAGTTGCACTTCATTTTGTCCAAACTCAGCCTCATTAAAGCAGAAATGAATATTGAGTCAGCCATCGTAGGAGTTGTTTTATTCAACAGAGCCTGCGGCCAGACACAAGAACTAGAGCTGCCCTGGTTTTTTAAGTTCCTATCAGTTGGATATGAAATGAGATTGAAAAAATGGTGGTACTTGTTGAAGCTGGGTAGTGGGTATGCAAGTTTCTTTACTTTTCTTTCAAATTTGGTGTATATTTGAAAATTTCCACAATAAAAAATATCTCTTAAATTATCTCTTCCCTCAAAAGAGCTGTAATCTAATTGTTTTCAAGATCTTTAAAAAATAAACAAAAACACTCCTTTTGCTTTTTAAAAAGAGTCTTAGGTGGAACCCTATATGTAAAATAAATCATAGGCCAGCTTCTCTGGCTGAAGCTCAGCAGGGGAATGGTGACTAGAATACTGCCTCCGGCTTTCCATCCACACCAACAGAGAGAGCCCTCGAGTTATTTTGTAGTCCTCTATGCTTGCTTGTTACTCAAAGAATGGTCCAGGGACCAGCAGCCTCAGCATCACCTGGGAGCTTGTTAGTCTGAAGCATCAACACTAGACCTACTGAATTAGAACCTGCATTTTAACAAGGTTCCCCGATTATTCAAGTACACACCTGAGTTTGAGAAGCACAGCTCTGTGGTAGCCTGAGGCTCCAGAGATTGACATAAGTGAAATTCTTTATTTTATAAATTAACTAAGGAAGGTCCACAATCATGTACACAAATCACCAGTGGGTGGGAGAGTCAAGGTTGGTAGCCAGGTTGCCTGACTTTCAGCCCAGACATTTCTGCCCTAGTCTTGTCAATTGTATTCTGTTGTAGATCCTCCTCTGGTCCTAGTTTTGTCTCTTGGGCAAGCCACAGCCTTGTGCCTGGTGCTTATAACAGGGCCCCCATCTCGTGTCTTTGCGTCTAAATCCATGACTTGTGTTCTTACCTAATATGAAGTTACTCTAGAACTGGCATCAAAACTTGCCTCACTACTGCTCCCCCCAAAACATTTCTCACTCCAGTACTTACTAGAAACTGTTTTTGATGAGTCTGGAAGCCTAATGGGTAAAAAAAAAAAATTCTAAGATGGTAGACATTTGACACTGGGAAGTCCTCAAGCTGTTGGAGTTCAAGGCTGGGATTCCAGTTTATGGCAAAAACTAGGATGAGCAACATGGAGACTGCTGTCCACTTCTGCTTCTTGGTTAGAGTACTATTTGGACATGTTTCCACCTATTGCTTCTGCTTTTGCTTCTGCTGAGGCAGGGGAGCTGCCACTCATAACCATTTTGGCCTTGTTCATTCTAAAGACCATTTTAAAACATAATGGATATGCCATAATACTAAAACAAAAAGCCTTAGCTTCTTGGCTTCTGATCTCAGAACCACTCACACTGAGCCTGGAGTGCTCAGTGTAGGTATTGTCACGGACCACATTGGACTGGCTAAAACATGGAGTAGTGGTTTATGGTGGTTGTGGTGTGTTCTGACCTAGGACTGCAGCAATGGACTTCTCTGTAAAGTCCTGGAACCCTGTTGCCAATAGTAGGCTAGCACTATATATTTAATTGGATTCTCCATACCAGTGGTTTTAAACCTGTTCCATCTCTTGGCACACATAAACAAATTACTAAAATTCTGCAACACACCAAAAGATTATTATATTTTTTTGCCTATCTCACAAAAAAGGTATAATTTTGATTCATTCACACCAGATGGCTATTATTGTGTTGGCTGTTGTCATTTTTTATTTGGCAGTCTAAAGTAAAAGAGGTCAGGTATTGCATGTTTTAAAAATTCTTGCAACACAACACACCAATTGAAAATTGCTGCTCCATATATACCTGAAATGCAGCAGTCTACCAGCAGATGGAGATGAGGAGGTAAGAAAACAAATCACAGACCTTCTTCCTTCCTCCTGGGCTTCATCTATCAAATATAAATATCTGACCCATGATATCTTTGCCTTAGAACTATCAGAACCCACTGAGTAGAAGGAGAAGCCTAGTACCAAGGTATATTTTACTCAGCACAAATTACATATGAATATGTGTCATGGGAGGAGCACTCTACATTTGGAAATGACTTGACACTTTTTTGGACATGATTTGCTGGAGATGAATGATTTCCAACTAAGCATTTCCAAAATTTAAGTTCATGAACATGTTCAATTGTAGAAGGCTGGCAAAATCTGAATGTTCTGGGGTTTGCTCCATACCTTTCTTGGCTAAAATGAAGCTGTCTTATATGTATTATCCATGAATGCAAGATGTATTCTGCTGGGAAAGAAGGCAATGGTCCTTATGATTGTGAGATTAAGTGGGATGGATTATCACTAGCTACATATGGCTGCTGATTAACGAAAGAAGTCTTCATCTGCCCAGTGAGCTTTTAAGAATTTGAGTTATTGCAGGGGTTACTGTTGAATTTCAGAACAAAAAGCAGAGTGTGACTGGGGATGTGGACTGTTTAGAGTTGTTTATGTCCCTCAGTGTTTATGTCAGTTTCCCAGAATATTGTGGAAATGGCTGCTAAAATCTCTACAGCCCCTGGGTGATGCTGAGAAACAATGATCCCTTAAATAGAGTAATTTCTCCAGGCCTCTGTAAATTATTTGAGGCTACTAGTATTCAGGTGGGGGATAAGGTGCTACTCCGAAAAAAATTTCTTTCCTCACCACCTAACCAATTCCCAACAACTACAAAGAATGAAAGACTTCTGCCTGGCCAGTGTGGCTCAGTTGGTTCGACCATGTCCTGTAACTGAAAGGCTGCAGGTTTGATTCCTGGTCAGGGTACATACCTAGGTTGTGGGTTCAATCCCCGGTCCAGGAACAAATCCCTGGTCTGGTCACTGATCCCCATTATTGGTGCATGTGGGAAGGAACCAATTGATGCTTCTCTCTCACATTGATGTTTCTCTCCTTCCCTTCTCTCTATAAAAGCAATGAAAAAATGCCCCCGGGTGAGAATAAAAAAATTTCTTTTAAAGAATGAAAGACTTCTGGTTTCCATGGACCCTTAAAAGATATTTGTGAAAACTAACTCCATGAAGTAAGGGTGTGTGTTCTGAACTGGGGCCTTGGCCAGGAAAGGAGTATGCCAGGGATAAAAGGGACAAGGGTCAGGAGTCTGGGAACAGGTTAGTTGGGTCCTCTGCTCTAGGTCTAAACCAGGCTGCAATTTTTATCTGAGGCTCAGAGTCCTCTTCCAAGCTAAGTGGCTGTTGACATATTCATTTCTTGGTGGTTTTAGGAGTTTCTTGCTGGCTGTCAGCTGGGGGTCCCTCTCAGCTGCTAGAAGCAGCCCATGGTTCCTTGCCAAGTGGGCCCCATATTTCTTAAAGTGAAAGAAATACAAAAGGCTTAGATAGTAGCAGGAAGTCTGGAATGGCACGGTGAAGACCTCCATAAAACTGATCTTCCATAAAAAGCAACAAAAACACCAGCAGAAATTGTCATGTTTTAGAACTCTGGAAATTAAACAAAGACCTACAACAATCTGTGAGGCTTTTATTCAGTAAAAATTGCTGCATCTCAGTAAGAACAGCAGGGTTTATGGCTTTTTAACTTGAACTATTCCCAACTTCTCCTTAGCTTGACCGGAGCCCTAAAATCCAGCAGCTTTGCAATCATGGTGGCTATGAAAACCATCCACCTGAAAAATGAGCCACAATACAAAAAAGCCTAAATGCAAACAGTTCAAATGTCCTTCCATTAATAGTGTTGACTCCAAGAATGAATGTACCTGTTGAGAAGGGTGCCTGGTGACTAACTGGGCTCAGATGTATTGACAGAGCCTAGAAGCCATTGCTAAATAGGGACTTCCCATACAAGACATGCTTTAAGGTGAGGCCTGCACTGAATTGTCTTGCTCCCACACTGAACTGTCTGCCTGAACTGTGTTTTTGCAGCCTGAGACAATCCTTATAAAGGAGTTCCTGGAGTTGTATTTCAACCAACAAGACTGAGACTTTCCCCATCCAATTGGAGCTGCACAGCTATTTCCTCATTAACATCCTCACTGACCAATCAGAGTGATTCCATCCCTACCAATCAGTACAGTGTTTTTTGGACCAATCAAACTGTGAGGATTTGGAGTCCTCATTTGCATGAGGACAGAACAATCAGGAACATCGGGGTACTTCCCTCTATATAAGTCATCTCCCCTCTGGTTTGGAGAGTGAACTCTACCTTTCCACCTAAGACTGAAGATCGCGTTTCCCTGAAGGGGTCTCGCCGGAGAGCCATGCCACAGCCATGTTGTTCCACATCCCTGCTGTATCATAACTGAGCTGTTTGCACGAAATAAAGTTTTCTTTTTGGCCACACCCAAATTTGTTGATTCCTGCTGGCATTAAATTGTCAGTGAGACCATCAGTTGACAACAGTGATTATCTCTGAGTGGAGAGTGAGATTTGAGAGACATTTGCTTTCTTTTAATAGCACTTTTATACAATTAAATTGTTACAGTATTACTTTAAAAATAAGACAATAAAGATGACACAGAAGAAGACACATGTTTGTAAGTGTCATTAGTCCAAAACTCTGGTGGAAGCAGTGTTCAGCAGCCCTATAATAAGAAGGCAGAAATAAGGCAAGTGCAGTTGGATTGATCCAGAATTGAAGTTCTGGGGAAGTGGAATGGAGATATAAGGGGGACAGGGAGTCATTGAATGATGTCTGGTCTGGTATGAATTGGAAAGGAATTGAAGACAGAAAGGGAGTAATTGACTAGGAAAACATGGAAGGATCAGGGTACTGAAATCTGATAAGATTAAAAAAGCAAACCAAAACAAAACAACAAACAGGTATGGTATGGGTTGAATGTGTTCCCTCTGAATAATGTGTTAAAGTTTAATTTATTGTATTTTTCCATTGTCATTTATAAATATGTTAAAGTTTTAATCCCCAGTAACTCAGAATGTGACCTTATTTGGAAATAGGATCTTTACACAGGTAATCCAGTTAAAATGAGGTTATTAGTATGGGCTGTAATCCAGTATGATTTTATATGTGCTTATAAAATGGAGAAATTTGGACACAGAGACAGACACATACAGAGGAAAAACAATAAGAAAACACAGGAGGAATGCCATGTGAAGATAGAGGATTGGAGTGGTGTATCTACAATCCCAGGAACCCCAGAGATTGCTGCCAACCCACCAGAAGTTAGAGGTAAAGAAGGAATCCTTTAGAGTTTTCAGAGGGAGCATGACTCTGTCAATGTTTTAATTTCAGACCTAGCCTCCAAACTGTGAAACAATAAATTTCTGCTGTTTTAAGTCACCTAGTTTGTGGCACTTGTTTCAGTAGACCTAGGAAACTAATACTAGGTATATGGAGAGTAAGGGAGTCAGAAAGCCTAAAGGATAAGGGCTAATTAGTGAATAGACTCAAACTGCATCCAGACCCTTGAAGCAGTTAAGAAACCTTGAGAGGGTGTACAGAATAATCAGTTCCCCCAGGATTTCTGAAAAACCCAGATTTTAGAGGGTGATACCAAGTAACCAAAGGGCTTAATTGGAGCCACTGGACTCTTTCTTATCACATCCCAAATCTTACTGGTGGTCCTAGAGACCCAAGAGGAAACCAGAGGTTCAGAACGTAGGACTTCCCTAAGGTAATTGAGGTGAAGGAGTCCTGTATTGCTTTTATCAAACATTGCTACAAAGCCATTTTGTGTGAAACTGTAATGGCAAACAGACTTGCAATTCACCAGAGGGTGACTTCCTTTGGCCGTCACTAGGCAACAAATCAGGATATATCCATCTGTAGCCAATTACATGCTCTTCAGAAAAAAAAAAGACACTTCCTTTAGGAAGCAAGCCTAAAAGTACTATACAATACCACAGTCACAGCAGAAATCCTGTACTTTGCTAAACACACTTATACCTTTTGGAATTTCTTTAAAACAAAGGTCAAAACTTCAGGCCACACATTGAATTATAAGTTGTAATTAAGACACCCATTATTATATGAGAGTGTCTGGGGTTTTTTTAAAAAATAAAACTAGGGTGGCAGGTGACCCATTTCATTGACCTACTTTCAGTCTAAATAGAAAGTGTCAACTAAAACCCACCTCATGTCAGTTGCAGAGATCTTTAAAAAACAATGCATTAAGGAAAACTACTACTTCAGGTTTCTTCATAATCAACAGCAGATGTCTACTGGACATTGACTTCAAAGGTGAATAGAACCCAGTTTCTGCCCTCAATGATACACTCCCCAACAACCTAGTTGGGGATATAGTACATAGACAGTAAATAGAAAGATAATGATGAAAAGTAGTACAGACATTATCTCATTTAATGCTCACAACAATCCTATGAGGGAGGTACTGTTATTGTGGCCATTTTACAGATGAGGAAATCAAGGTACAGAGGGGTTAAATAAATTGTCTAAGAAAACATAGCTACCAAATACTATCTCCAAATTTGAGTCCAAGTAGTCTGGTTTCAGAGTCCACACTCTTAAGAATACAATAGAGTAAAAATGAGTAACTCTTTGAACAGTACCTTCTCAGGTATTCTAAGTCTTGAACTAGAGCAAGAAGATGGACAAATAAGGAAGAAAAGCCTTTTGAACATAATTTTACATTAAGATCCATAGTATATTTGTAATATGGATAGCTTTTTCAAAGTATACTAGGTTATTATAGATGGTCAGCCAGTACCAATCAAATATAAAAATCCCTGGACATAGGTGAGCATGATAAAGGCTCTAGGTCATTCATACCTCAGTGAAGACTCATGTCCTCTCTGGTGTCTTGCATTAAGCATTTCCATCATCATCCTCTGACTCCACTGTGATGGTCTGTCATCTGGACAGATGAGAAAATTTTATGACTAATAAGGGACATACAGCCTTACATGTGCATTTAAAGAATAACAGTTATTATGTACTGAGCATTATCATATATCAGTGTGTTTGTATCTACTGTCTCAATCTTTCTAAAAAACTATGGAATTAGTTTTATTACCTCATTCAACATCTGAGGAAACTGGAGTATAGAGAGATTAAAGTCTATACAGCTAGCAAGTGGTGGCTAGGACCAGGTCTGACTGACTGTGGTCTGTTCTCTTATATGCTGCACCCTAATGAGTTCCGTATAATATTGAATTAGAAAATTATGTCTGCATGCCAATTGACTGTATAATATTATATTCCTATTCATGTTCATATGTTTATTATGGACACCTTAGCTTATTTTGAGTGTCACTGCTATAAGACTTTGTCATTAATTTATGCAAAGAAACTAGAATACCCCTATTTCTATAGTGTGTGGAAAACTTCTCTAATTTGGGCTCATTCATTTCATTCACTCTTCCTCTCTAAGGGTGCACATATGTATATGTATGTATGTTTGTGTATGTACACATATGTGTGTTAAGCAACAATTTAGTTAAGGATATCTGTCAAATGAAAGACCTTACTTATAACAACCTTGCTTTTCTAGGTGTCATTGCTGTGAGAGTGCTAACACACATATACACATACAGATTGTATCAAGTCAGAAAAATCACCCCTGCCTTAAGGTCAAATGGGCAGGTGATTTTGGGAGCTCCACCTTGCTGGAACTCATGTAAAGGGAGTGCTTGGAGAGGGAATGAGTTCCTGATATAGAATAATAAAATTACCCCAAGCTTGTAAAGTAAGACTAAAGTGATTAGAGACTGGCTTCCCTGGCATCTACTCTTCTGCAGCCACCCTAAATTGTCCTGATATCTGACTTCTTTTCTCTTTAAGACCATCTTGATGTGCATTTTAACTTGATTTTATCTGGATTTGAAAACTAGACTGCAATGATCAGAGAACACATTGTGAGACAATTTTTCTAGGCTCCTGTTAATGATGCCAAAATGTTCTATCACCATCTATTCTTCTCCAGCCCCACCATCTCCAACTCAGCCCGTGCTCTCATTTTATCCTGCTTGAATGTTCACTATCTGGGTGGGATAACCACAGTGACTCCCTCCTTCAATCCATTCCACTTACCAATGCCAGAGTTATGGTCATTAAACATCACACAAGACACTCTCTCCCCAGTGCTAAATTTTTAAACGGCTTCCTGATTTCCAATATCAAAAAATCAAAACTTATCAGTTAGTCTATCAAGACCCACCCCCATCTCAGGCCTCATCCCAGTCTCCAACCATTCTTATATACCACAGTTTCTAACATGCCACTTCTACTTTGGCCAGACCCATTCCATTGGTGCCCCAACAACCCAGCAAGCTTATTCATCCACAGATTGTCGTATTACAATAAGATGCTGTATTTGTTTAATTCAAAAACATATTTTAAGTCTACTGTGTGCCAAGATTTTGATAAGGTGCTATATTCCAAAGGTGAACAAGACAGTCCCTAGCCATCTGGTGGAGGTGACAGACAACTAAAAAGACAATCATATAATTATAGCATAAGTGGTATGGTAAAGGAGGCCCAGGGAGCTGTGGGAGCCCAGAGGAGAGGCACCTAACCCAGACTTGGGAGAGCAGGGAAGGATTCAAGAAGCAGTGTCATGATCCTTACAAATGAAGATTGAGTAAGAGCTAGCAAAACAAGGAAATGGAGAGGGGAAGTGACATTCCCAGTTGAAAAAGCAGGAACCTAAGAGGACCACACAGACAGAGTTGCAATGTTTCAGACATATTTGCACTGTACCTGCACCTAGAGCTCTCAGGCACATAAGAAGTACTCAGGAATTAATTCTTAACTGACCATTTTGCCTCTTCACCTGCTAGAGTATTTAACAGATTCCTTTCAGCCAAGGGATGCTATATTAATTTTTCTGTGTTAACAAACAATGCAAAAATCTCAGTGGCTGACTGCAACAAAATTTATTTTATTACTCTTACAAAGTCCACTGTAAATGCAGGTGACAATCTGAAGCAGCTTTCCTTCCTGCAGTGACTCAGTAATACCTGCTAGTCTGATTTTGTGGCATGTACATCTCTACATATGTTTCCACAATCACTATGGGAGGAGGAAGAGAAAGTGAAGATTCTCACACTGACAATAAAATGCCACAGTCATGAAATGTGTCACTTCATCTAAAAATTAATTGGCTAGAATGAGTCACATGCCCCCAACAGCATAGGAACATGGGGTAGTGGAATCCTCTAACGTGCTCAGAAAGAGAAAAGAACCAGTTAGACTAGCACAAGCAAGGTGAGTGCCAGACTTTACTTAAGCAGAGATTTCTTCTGATTATCATGTGCTAAATTGGTCTGTTGGCTATTGTGTTCAGAGAACAAACTACTCAAGTGTTTGGGATTAGATGGTTTTGTTACAGTTGTTGCTTTTCCTGACTGGAAATTATGCCATCATCTGTTCTTGGGTTTGAGCCAACAATGCTGTCTTCTAGCAAAGTGATTACATTACTTGAGCCACAGTTTTGGTAATGTTTTTGTCACCATTTGGAAAATAAGATTTATCATGGTATGAGTGAAACAAGAAAAACAGCCAAGTGGCAGACCCAGGACAGACCCACTACACTCTCTAGGTCTTTGTTACCTGATAAAGATTTTCTTCATCAGTGTCTTTGATGGTTGATTTGTCTATTTATTTGGCTCAGGCTAGAGTGCAACTTAAATCATACCTATTATCCATTTCTATCTATATTTCCTATATACAAACTCTGAGAGGTAATGTATACCAGACAAATGTCTTAGTGTGCATTCCCAGAGTGGGCATCCAATATACCAGGTCTTGAAAAATGGTTCTAATAACTTTGGAAGGTATTCGCAGGCCAGTTAATACTAGCTCCCTATTTTTTTCATCCTAAATATGGATGTTAAACATATATTGATAATTGGAACAATTATAGTAGGAAAAGTTTAAAAGTTTTATGGCACTAAAGAGGATGTGAACAAGCCAGCAGACTCTTATTGAAAGTGAAAATTGGTATAACATTATCAAAGATAGATATCAAAGTCATATTTTCGGAGATCCAACATGGTGTCAGACTAAGTGGAAGCTACACTAACCTCCTCCCAGGACCAAACTGGAATTACAACTAAATTTTACAAAAGTCATCCTGAATAACCAACTGATCACTAGCTGGAGAGAAGCCTTATAACCAAGGACTTATGGGAGAAACCGCATCACCACATCAAGACTGGTAGGAAGTACAGCAGTGTGAGAGGGCTAGCTGGGCTTCCACAGATGGCAGCTGAAGTTCCAGAGGGCTATTTCAGCAGCTGGGGGTTTCCCCCTGAAAATAGTGTGGTCTAAACCCCAAGCTGGCTCCCCAGCCTAGAACACCAGAACTGGCAAAGGAGCCCAAATAACACCTAGCTGTGAAAAGCGGTAAGGTTACTATTTGCAAGGGAGAGATAGCTAGAGTTACAGAGAGCCTCTTAAAGGGCCAACACACAAAATTTCATTTGCAGCCACTTACCATGGGCTTCAGCAGAGTGGAGCCAGAGCGGACTGGAGACATGTGAAGAGAATCTGGGGTTGGTGGCTCTGGGGAGAGAGCTGAAGGGTCAGCCACCAGGACCCCTGTGCTGAGTCATTCCCCATACTGCAGAGGCCATCCTCAGGCAGAGCAACTTCTCCATGTGACATCAGCCTAGGGGGAAGCAATGGCCCCACCCTGAGGAATCCCTCTCACCCCACCCTGTAAAGCTTAAGCCAGGCTGCTGAGGAGTACAGCTGAAGGCATTTTTGGTAATTAAGCCTAACAGACAGCCTGCAGGCAGAGGCAGATCTCTGGGAGCTTTGAGACTTTAGCTGACCCTCCTGCAGGCCGTGCTGGAGTAAGGCAGCCTTGGTGTGCGACCTGGTTCTTTCTACACATACCCAGGCCCAGCAGAGGGAGCCACAAGCTGTGGTTCACTGATAACTCCAAACAGGTTGCCCAAGGCCAGTCACAGGTGACATCTGACAAAGACCAGAGTCTTTGCAGATCTACCTAATACATAGAAACAAACACAAAGAAGCAGCCAAAATGGAAAGATAAATAAATAGGCCCCAAATGGAAGAACAAGAGAATTCTCCAGAAGAAGAACTAAATGAAATGGAGACAAGCAATTTATCAAATATAGAATTTAGAGTAATGATTACAACGATGCTTAACAGCATGAAAAGAAGACATACGAACCATTAATAGGAACAGTCAAAAATAAATAATGTAATATCTAAAATAAATAATACAGTGGAAGGAAAGATATCTTTTAATACATATCAAAATATAACTTTTCAGACCCTAACGTTTACTCTAACGTTTCCTCTAATGTTTCCAGTGCTAAAAATCTATCCTATGGAAATGTTGCCTTAGCCCTGACTAGTGTGGCTCAGTTGATTTGGCATCGTTCCTCAAAGAGAAACATTGCCAGTTTGATTCCTGGTCGGGACACTCGCCTAGGTTGAAGGTTTGGTCCCTGGTCGGGACACGTACAAGGAGCAACTGATCAATTGTCCTCTCTCACATTAATGTTGCTCTCCCTCTCTTTTTCCCTCCTTTCCTTTCTCTCTAAAAATAAATAAATAAAGTATTTTTTTAAATGTCACTTTATATGTAGAAAGATTTATGTACAGGATGTTTATTGTAGCATTGTTCATAATAGAAAAATGGAAACAACCCAAATGTGTATTCATAGAGGAAGTGAGAATATATACAATGGTGCATTTTTAAAAAATTAGATGGATCTACATGTACTGATATGGAAAAATTTCCATGCTGTATATTCAATGAAGAAAGAAAATTCAAAAATAGCATGAACAGTTTGTTTAAAAATTGTTTTGTCCTAATAAATGTTATTATACACACAAGGAAAAATGTTTGGAAGAATAGATACCAGCTTAACAGTAGTTACATCTGTAGTGCTGGAACTATGGGACACTAACTTTCTATAATACCTGTATAGTTTTGTAACTTTAGAAAATTTTGTAATCAGGAAATGACATTACATTTTTTTCTAATTTAATAAACAATGTAGACCCTTCTTCAATGAAAATATAATAAAATTCTTTGAGTGAAACCTGACTTCTGAGAAAATTTTTATTTACTCTACAACTCAATGAACAGGTCTGACAGCTCTTAACTTGACCAGTCAAGTATAACAGAATAGAGCTAAGCAAAAGGCTCTGAGCAATTAAAGCTGCAGAATCATTACCAGTCATCAGAGATTCTGATGGAAACCAGGCCTTTGCACTGTTGTCTTTGATCTGCTCTCAGGGCCTAATGATCTAAGCACTTAGCACTTTGGGGATGAGAACACAGTTCTCATTAGACCACGGTCTTTAAAACTTTCCATGGCTACCAGTTGTATATAGAATAAATCGAAATCATTTAGCATGGCATTCAAGGCCTCATGCTATTTTCCCACCCTAAATCCCAACCCAGTCAAGAGACTTACACAGCATAATGTTTAAGATCTTTAACCAGATATAAGATTGAATTTTCTACCTCATCTCCATTTCAACAAACCCTAACCTACTTGGCTTTCAAAGCCAAGTTCATTTGTCCTTTTTCCATATCCCACCCTCCCCAGATCCTTATAAGAAAGCATTAAATTGTCTTTCTCCTAAATTCCTGCATGGACACATTTATACTGCTTTCATGGCACTTACACTTTCTTACAAATGATATCCCTAATAAAATGTCAGCCCCATGAAATTATGAACCTCTCCATAGTACAAAGCATCTTGCTTGCACATGCCAGGCTGATAGTGGATATTTATGGAATTGAACGAGTAAAGAATAAATGAATTCCCTTTTAACAAAAGCCCCACCAATTTGCACATGCTGTCAGCCAGTGGCAGTAGTCTCCTTCAGCTCTTCTACCGTTCAGAACATTGCTGGTCCTCAGAGCCCCAAGTTATTCTGTAACCGAAGAGAAATTCCCAGTTTAAGATATTTTGGCAAAGTTGAAAGTGCTGAAGTCAAAGTCAGGTAACCTGACCTTGTAGTCTCCAATCTTCCACTAACTAGAGATATGATTTTCAAGCCAGTTCCATCACTTTCTGGATTTATTTCCATGTCTTCAAAATGAAGGAGCCACTACAATGATTTCCAGAGTATGATATTGTATGGTTTTCATACTCTGCAAACTCAAGACAACTAGAGCTGCAAGATCCTTGGAGAGTTGCCACCATCGTTTCTCATTTATTCTAGAATGTACTTATGATAACAATATGGACAGAGGTATTTCCTTAAAATACTCTCCAAATGCTCTTTCCTTGTTTGGATATAATGGGACACACCAGGGCCTGACCATCTCAGCTCTCTGACTAGTATTGACTCTTGGAAGGAAACTGGGTAGTGATCCTTAGAAGTGGGAAGGGGCGGGAGGATAAGGGGAGGAAACGCATTTTCAAAACATGGACTCAGCCAAAGCCTCTAATAGTGGGAAAAAAACTCCTTTGTATTTATTTTGGAATTATTTATTTTCTGTTAGAAATGTGTTTAAAAAGTTATATTCTGGGAAAAAGGAAAAGTTACCCTTTAACATTACTATTATAATTAAACTATTTAATTTATTTTAAAACAACAGTTTGATATCAATAAAATACTGCCCCTGCCCTGGCTAGTGTGGCTCAGTGGGTTAAGCATCAACTCACAAGGAGAAAGTTTGCTGGTTCAATTCCTTGTGAGGGAACATGCCTGGGTTGCAGGCCAGGTCCCCAGTCGGTGGTGTGCGAGAGGCAACCAATTGATGTTTCTCTCACACATGGCATATCTATGTTTCTCTTCACCTCTTTCTCCCTCCCTTCCCTCTCTCTAAAAATAAATAAATAAAATCTTAAATGAAAAAAAAAAAATAAAACATTGCCCCTGCCTTCCCAGCTGGGGAGCAGAAAGGCCAGTGTAAGTGCAGGTAGACATAAGGAGAAGAGAAATTCTTATTGTCAGGGTCAGGTTTTAAAGATAAGAAAGAACAGAGGACTTCCAAGTTACTTAGAAAAAGATGTACATAACTAGGGTTTGTATTTGGTTAACAGATTTAATGGGGAGTACATTTAAAGTTTTGGTACTTATAACGTTCCAATAAGAAGGCATATTCTTTTGTTAAAAATGTTGAACTTGAAGAAGTCTAATTCTAGCCCCAAGGGAAAACATTCACCCTTATATATTCATCCATTATATAATAGCAGAGGGTGAAAATTATAAGAACAATGATGAAATTTGGAAGAAGCAGCTCCTCTGAGAGGAAACTGACAGATTGGAAAAAATGTTTCCTAGTTACAAAGAATAACTACTTTAACTTTAGCTGAACCAATGATATTAGTGTATATAAAGAAATAGTATCTACAGAAGACAGCAAGAGAAGTGGGGAAGGAAGGAGAACGGGAGACACACACATACCGCACACTCACACACAAACCTGAAATTAAAATTTCACAAACAATAGGTTATAATCAGATCCAGCTTCACAGGCATGTGACCTATAGAGTAGCACAGGGCTCCATGACTGGGCCCCTCACTGTACTGAAATTCTTAAGAATTTTGTTTTAGAACTTTTGTTTTGCAAGTGATATCAGATGGAACAGTGGAGCATGCCTGTGAACAGATGAGATTCAAACAGTATATGTGTCTGCTGCCATTTCTTGCTGGCTCGTTTGCATATAGCATTTGTGATGCCTCGTGAGCACAGAACTCCAGTGGACTCATGATACATGAGAGTTCAGCAAGACTCAAAATGAGGGCAAGGTCACAGTGTTGTATCTACAGTTGAGTAAGGCAGGGCTTGGGGTGGGGAAGTGGTGGTGGTGACAAACCAAAGAGGTCACACTTTGTTTTCCAATCAGAACCTGTTTCCAGTGCATAAAGAATGCAATAGTGTTCTGAGAAACACGGAGACTAAGGAACCCTCTCATATCTTTTTCTGTTACTTTCCTGTATTAGCTAACAGCTTATGCTGAAAATGATGACAACAAAGGAAAGGGAAAGATAAGCTAGCCCTTTCCTTTTCATCCTTCCTTAATCGTTGGTAAGCTGAAGGTAGATAATATTGATAGAATGCACATGTATGAAGAAGTGAAATAAAAACGTTCCCACAAATGTAGTGTGCCCACTGTTTTGGTTAAGAACTAAATTCATACTTATGCATGGGCATATATGAACTGCAAAATATGAACTGTGGAATTTTGGTGATATAGCATTTAAGTTAAATGCTGTTACATGTGCATTTTAAACTGGCATTGCAAAACATAAAGATACATGGTAAGTTCATGTTAATTTTTCTACTTAAGATGATAATAAATAGCAAATAAAAATATTATGACAAGTCAAGAGAGAGAATGCAGAAGTAAGGAAAAAAGCTTTACATTTGAATTCCTTTAACAACATTTTTTCCTGCTTTTTGATCAAGGAGGCTCATATTTGCATTTTGCTCTGGGCCCTCAAATTCTGAAGTTGTCCTGCTTATAATGTGTGAGGCCCTTGATGTTTTCTACCCTAATCTTCTCTATTTATTTTTAAATGTTGCTCATGATCCACTAAACCAATTTCATGACCCCCTAAAGGGCTGTGATGGACAGTTGGAAGAACCCTAACTTAGAGGTTAGAGTTCATGGTTAGCATTCCCCAACATTTTTCTCCTCAACTAAAGCAAAGTTCTTAACAGTCAGGCCTGGGGTCAATCAGAGGTGGTATTATTCCCCTTGAAGGAGTTAATCAGCAGTATCGGAAAAGTCCTGCCAGCATGTTCACAAGACTGCTTGATTAATTGTTGCCATGGCTTCTAGAACCGATGAGATGGCTAATTTGGTCCCTCAAGTCCTTATACATATGTCTCTTTGATCTTACCTCAGAAGTCTCTGTAATCCATCAAAGTAATGCTTCAATTACATTTATAACAAAGCTATTCCAGGTACTAGGTCAAGAAGCCACCCCCTATTCTATTTCCCATCTAAAATTATACATGACTCTGTTATCCCAATAAGGTCATAAGACAAAATTATACAATGTGTGCCAGATATTAACATCCTGCAAAGGATACTACATTTCTAACAAAATTAATACTATGGTGGTTCAGGAGTCAGTTACACACAGATATTAATCCCAGCTCTGGCCCTCTCTTGACCATGTGACTTAACCTTTCTGAGATTTTATTTCCTCACCTGTAAAATGGAAATATTAGTACCTAACTTATATGTTGCTGTGAGGATCAAATTAGTTAATGTTTGCAAAGTGCCTAACAGCCCTTAGTAAATGATAGCTGTCATCATTGTTGTGGTCATTTGTATTTACAACAGAGACAGTTATGTAAAGTTATCTACAAATACATCTTCCTTACACAACTTTTATCCTGAATTATTTGATCCAGCCAAAAGGGTCTTTCTTGAGTACCTATTCAGTGGTTCTTAATCAGGGTTAACTTTGTCCCACCAGATGATATTTGGCAATGTCTGGAAGACATCATTAGTTGTCACAACTGTGGGAAAGTGCTACTGATATCTAGTGAGTAGAGACCAGAGATGCTGCTAAACATCCTACAATGCACAGTACATCTCCCCGACATGCAACAAATAATGATCCAGTACAATTGTCAATAGAATCAGGATTGAGAAACCTGATGTGGCGGAAGCCTAGACTAGTATCTATAGGAAAGTACATAGCTCCTTCAACACCTCCAAAATAGAATTACTCCAACCCCATGACTCCTATCTTCCAAAGTTCCTGGAGCTACATGACTTATGGTATAGTATCAAAGAAGAATACCCATAACTATCTGAAAAAGTTATTAAAATACTCCTTTTTTTCCAAGTCCATATTTATATGAGTCCTGATTCTTTTCACATGCTGTAACCAAAACAACATACGGCAGCCAATTGAACACAGGAGCAGATAAGAGAATCTAGCTGTCTTTTATTATACCAGACACTAAAGAGATTTTCAAAAATGCAAAACAATGCCACTTTTCTCATTTTTTTTTTGTTTTGGAGAATGTAATTTCAAATTTTATTTTGCCAGTTCTCAGAAATACTTATACTCAACACAAAATTAAAATTGAAAATGGACACACTTGCGCCGAGTGACCGGCGAGGGTTGGCGAGCGTGTGTGTGACCCACGCAAGCTGGCGAATGCCTGCACCGGCCGGCAAGGCCTCCCACAGATTGGCACCAATACGGCCTGCGACGGAGTGCACAGAGCGGCAAGGGCAGACGTAAATTGACCTGCACGCCCGCGATTGCGGAGCGGCCCACAAAATTAGTAGAGCTTCCCAGAGTCCCTGGAGGAGAGACCAGAGACAGGATTAACCGGAGAGTCCTGGAGCTGACTTCCTCCCATTTCCGTAGTCCCCATTTGGCGAGGGCAAGCAACGCACCCAAAGAGCCAAAAGCAGGGAAAATACACAATAGAAGACCCTAAACTGACCAGTGCTGGGGAGCTGGCCAGCCAGGGGGGCAAGATGAGTACGCAAGGTGACGTATAAGCCCCCTGGACTGGGGCAACCACATGCCAGCCCAGGCAGGCGGGGGATCCTGCTCCGCTGCGTGCGCGCTCAAGGAGCCCGCATGAGAGTGCATAGAGATCCCAAAAAATAGTCCAGCCCTGACTGAAGGGGTCACAGAGCTGCGGGAAGCAGGAGTCAGACACAGACAGTAGACTCCTGGAAGGCTCAAACAAACAACCCAGGGTCCTATAGGGTCAACAACTGACATCATCAGAGGCAGGCCCAGAAAGAAAAGTAAAGGACAAAAATACTTAACAGACTCTCACAAAAATGGGAAGAAAAAGAAGTCCCCCACAAAGGAGTGGAAAAAAGGACTCCCCACAGAGAGAGCTAAATGAAATAGAGTCAAGGGAACTATCAGATACTGAATTCAAAACAATGGTTCTAAGGAAGTTCAATGAGCTCAGCCAGCTCAAAGAGAACTATGACAAACTGCAGAGAAACTATCAGGATCTTACAGAAAATTACATCAGCCTGGAAATGGACATAGAAACTATCAAGAAGACACAAGAGGATATGAAGAATACCATTTCTGAATTGAAGAACACAGTAGAAGGAATCCAAAGCAGGCTGGATGAAGCCAAGTATCGAATCAGTGACATGGAGGATAAGGCACAAAAAGGCTCGCAGAAAGAACAAGAAATGGAAAAACGACTCAAAAAGAATGAAGAGGCATTTAGGGAAATGCAGGACAACCTGAAACGCAATAATATCCATATAATAGTGATACCAGAAGGAGAAGAAGAGGAGCAAGGGATAGAGAACCTCCTCGAAAAAGTAATGATGGAAAATTTCCCTAATTTAAGGAGAGAAAGGCTCTCATGGATCCAGGAGGCACAGAGGACCCCACTCAAGAGGGACTCAAGGAGGTCCACTACAAGAGACATCATCATTAAAATGGCAAATGTCAAAGGCAAAGAGAGAATCCTCAAGGCAGCAAGGGAGAAGGGGAAAGTAACATACAAGGGGGCCCCGATACACCTAGGAGCTGACTTCTCAACAGAAACACTACAAGCCAGAAGGGAATGGCAACAAATATTCCAAGCCATGAAAAGCAAGGGCCTACAGCCAAGGCTGCTCTACCCAGCTAGGCTCTCCATTAAAATACAAGGGGAAATACGGAGTTTCCCAGACAAGAGAAGACTAAAAGAATACATCTCTACCAAACCAGCACTCCAAGATATGCTAAGGGGACTGGTTTATGCAGATGACGGAAAAGAATGAGAGAGAGAGGAACACAGGTACAAAGAGAAAAGATGAGTAAGTTTCTATCAGTAATATCTCTCAATGTGAATGGACTAAATGCCCCAATCAAAAGACACAGGGTAGCTGAATGGATAAGAAAACATGACGCACACATAGGCTGTCTACAAGAGACCCACCTCAGAGCAAGAGACCTACACAGATTTTAAGTAAAGGGATGGAAAAAATATTCCAAGCAAATGGGCATGAGAAAAAGGCCGGGGTTGCCATACTTGTATCAGACAAAGTAGATTTCAAAGCAAAGGCCATAAAGAGAGACCCAGAGGGGCACTTTATAATACTTAAAGGAAGAATCTATCAAGAAGACATCAACATTGTAAACTTATATGCTCCCAATATAGGAGCCCCCAAGTATATAAGGAAATTGTTGGACTACCTTAAAAAAGATATAGACAGCAACACCCTGATAGTAGGGGATTTCAACACCCCACTGTCAAAAATGGACAGATCTTCCAAACTAAACATTAATAAACATATGGTGGCGCTGAATGACACACTGAATCAAAGAGACTTCACTGACATATATAGAACCTTACATCTCAAAGAAGAAAAATACACATTCTTTTCAAATGCTCATGGCAGTTTTTCAAAGATAGACCACATGATAGGACACAAAGCAAGCCTCAGCAAATTCAGGAAAATTGAAATAATACCAAACTTTTTCTCGGACCACAAGGCCTTGAAACTGGAAATCAACCTCAAAGACAAACTTCAAAAACTTGCAAACTCATGGAGACTGAACAGTACACTATTAAACAATGAATGGGTCAATAATGAGATAAGAGAAGAAATCAAAAGATTTCTGGAAACAAATGAAAATGAACAGACAACAGTCCAAAACCTATGGGACACAGCAAAGGCGGTCCTGAGAGGGAAGTTCATAGCAATACAGGCTTACCTAAAAAAGATAGAAACATTTCAAAGACCTAACACTACAGCTTCAAGAACTGGAGAAACAACAACAAATCAATCCCAGAGCAAGTCGAAGGAAGGAAACAGTCAAGATTAGAGCAGAACTGAATGACATAGAGACAAAAGGAACAATTCAGAGGATCAACCAATCCAGAAGCTGGTTCTTTGAAAAGATAAATAAAATTGACAAGCCTTTAAGCAGGCTCGTCAAGAAAAAAAGGGAGAGGACCCAAATTAATACTATCAGAAATGAAAGAGGAGAAATAACAACTGATACCACAGAAATACAAAGTATCATCAGAAACTATTACGAACAATTATATGCCAAAAAAGTTGAAAACCTTGATGAAATGGACAAATTTTTAGAAAAGTATAATCTTCCAACACTGCAGGAGGAAGAAACAGAAAGCTTGAACAGACCGATAACAGCTGGGGAAATTGAAGCAGTCATCAAGAAACTCCCAGCACACAAAAGCCCAGGGCCGGACGGTTTCCCAGGAGAATTTTACAAAACATTTAAAGAAGAGCTAACCCCTGTCCTTCTCATTCTATTCCAAAAAATCCAAGAGGAGGGAAGACTCCCTGACTCTTTCTATGAGGCCAGCCTCACCCTGATCCCAAAACCAGATAAAGACCCTACAAAGAAAGAAAACTACAGGCCAATTTCACTGATGAACATAGATGCTAAAATCCTCAACAAAATATTGGCAAACTGCATCCACCAATACATTCAAAAGATTATCCACCACGATCAAGTGGGATTCATCCCAGGGATGCAGGGATGGTTCAATATACACAAATCAGTAAACGTGATACATCACATAAATAAAAGAAAAGACAAAAACCACATGAGCATCTCGATAGATGCAGAAAAAGCATTCGATAAGGTACAGCACCCATTTATGATCAAACACTCAGCAAAATGGGAAGAAATGGGGCATTCCTCTACGTAATAAAGGCCATATATGAAAAACCTACAGCCAACATCATACTCAACGGGCAAAAACTGAAAGCTTTCCCACTAAGATCGGGAACACGACAAGGATGTCCGCTCTCACCGCTTCTTTTCAACATCGTATTGGAAGTCCCAGCCACAGTGGTCAGACAAGAGAAAGAAATAAAAGGCATCCAAATAGGAAAGGAGGAAGTAAAACTATCATTGTTTGCAGATGACATGATAGTGTACATAGAGAACCCTGTAGACGCTACCAAAATACTCCTCAACCTAATAAGTGAATTTGGCAAAACAGCAGGATACAAAGTCAACATTCAGAAATCAAAGGCATTTTTGTACATCAGCAATGCAATAGAAGAAGAAGAAATCAGAAAAAAAATACCATTAGATATAGCAAGAAGAAAAATAAAGTACCTAGGCATAAATTTAACCAAAGACGTAAAAGACCTATACACAGAAAACTATGCAACATTGAAAAAAGAAATTAAGGAAGACACAAATAAATGGAAGCATATACCGTGCTCATGGATTGGAAGAATTAATATCCTCCAAATGTCCATACTACCCAAAGCAATTTATAGATTCAATGCAATCCCTATTAAGATACCAATGACATATTTCACAGAAATAGAACAGACATTTCAAAAATTTATATGGAACCATAAACGATCCCGAATAGCCTCAGCAATTTTGAGAAAGAAACACAAAGTAGGAGGGATCACAATACCGGACATCAAACTGTACTACAAAGCCACTATACTCAAAACAATCTGGTACTGGCACAAGAACAGACCCATAGACCAGTGGAACAGAGTAGAAAGTCCAGAAATAATTCCAGGCCTCTATGGGCATCTCATATTTGACAAAGGGGGCAGAAGCATAAAATGGAGCCATAATAGCCTGTTCAACAAGTGGTGTTGGGAGAGCTGGACGGCTACATGCAAAAAATTTAAATTGGATCATCAGCTGACACCATACACAAAAATAAACTCAAGATGGAGAAAAGACTTAAATATAAGTCGCAACACCATCAAAGTCCTAGAGGAGAACAGTGGCAGGAAACTCTCAGATATCCCACGCAGCAATTTTTTCACTGATATGTCTCCTAAAGCAGGGACATAAAGGAAAGAATAAACAAGTGGGACCTCATCAAAATAAGAAGCTTTTGCACGGCAAAAGAAAACATCAGCAAAATGAAAAGGGAGCCAACCATTTGGGAAAATATATTCGCTAATGATACATCAGATAGAGGTTTGATCTCCAAGATATATAAAGAACTCACTTGACTCCACTCCAAGAAGACAAACGATCCAATCAAAAAATGGGCAAAGGACCTGGGAAGACGCTTTTCCAAGGAGATACAGAGGGCCCAGAGGCATTTGAAAGGATGCTCAGCTTCACTAGCTCTCAGAGAAATGCAGATCAAAACCACCATGAGATACCACCTCACACTGGTCAGAATGGCCATCATAAACAGATCAACAAACAACAGGTGCTGACGAGGCTGTGGAGAAAAGGGACCCCTAGTCCACTGTTGGTGGGAATGCAGACTGGTGCAGCCACTGTGGAAAGCAGTGTGGAATTTCCTCAAAAAGCTGAAAATGGAACTGTCTTTTGATCCAGTGATTCCCCTGCTGGGACTATACCCTAAGAATCCCAAAATGCCAATACAAAAGAACCTATGCACCCCAATGTTCATAGCAGCACAATTTACAATAGCCAAGTGTTGGAAGCAACCTAAATGCCCATCAGTAGATGATTGGATCAAAAAGTCATGGTACATATACACAGTGGAATACTACGCAGCAGAAAGAAAAAAAGCACTACTAAACTTTGTGACAGCATGTATGGAACTGGAGAGCATTACGCTAAGCGAAATAAGCCAGGCGGCGGAAGACAAATACCATATGATCTCACCTATAAGTGGAACCTAACCAACAATACAAAGATGCAAGGAAAGTAAGACGAGCAATACTGAAAGGAAAAGAAATCAACAGAGACAAGAGGGAAGGGGGGGCAGGGAAAGGGAAGGGAAGGGGAAAGTCAAGGAACATAGAGCAAGGATTCATGGACAAAACTAAAGGCGAAGAGCTGAGGAAGGGAAGGAGGGAGGGGGCAAGGGAAAGTGGTGGGGGGGAGGCAGAGACAAATGTATTTGAAAAAATAAATTAAAATTTAACAGAAAAATTGAAAATGGAACACAGCCTTCACCACCTACCTGGATTACTATCACATCTACAAAGTACTTTCCCAGAAAGAAATATATTCTAAATAGCAATCTAGCTGACTTTTATCATCTATTTTCTAAGGATAGGAAAAAATGGAGTAAGAACATGAGGACTACTGGAAAATGTATAACTGGAACTATTTCTTTTTATTTTTTTATTTAATTTATTTACTTTTTAATACATTTGTCTCTGCCTCCCCCCCACCACTTTCCCTTGCCCCCTCCCTCCTTCCCTCCCTCAGCTCTTCCCATTTGGTTTTGTCCATGAGTCCTTGCTATATGTGGAACTATTTTTGGATAAAAACAGAAAAGTATTCTCATAGAAAAGTTGAAAGGTTGAAAGATTTTAAGGAAAGGAATTGATGAATAGCAGGGTAAATATGTAAGAATAGGTGGAAATTTGAAGTAGAAAATGATGAGATAACGCTAAAAAGTGAAAAATGAGTTGAAGCTATATCTTAGTCTACTAATGAAACTGGAGTCAGAATGAAAGTTAACCAATGAGAAACTATTAAAATGTCCATTAACAAGAGAATAGATGAGTAAATTCTGGTGCATTCATACAACGAAATGTGGGACCACCTGGTCCGCCAGCCACTGCCTTGCCCACTTGGTCCTCTAGCTGCAGCCTTGCCACACATCCTCTCCAACCCAGCTGCCCGTCTCTACCCCTCCTACCAGTCTGGATGAATATTTCTTCTTTAACTCCTTGGTTGTTGGACTTCCATACAGTTCGATTTTCTGGCAGTTCTGGTTGTGTTTTGTTTTTAAATTGGTTGTTGTCCTTCTTTTGGTTGTGCAAGGAGGCAAAGTGTATCTACATATGCCTCCATCTTGCTACTATAATATTTTTTTATTGAGGTGCAGATCTATTCAGCAATAGAAAGGAATGGACTGCTGATACACACAGAACATTGGATGAATCTCAACAATATTATAAGTGAAAAAAAAAAAAGCCAGGCACAAAGTATACAGTATGATTCCATTTATATAAAGTTAAAGAACAGACAAAAATAATCTATGGTGATATATTTCAAGACAATGGGTACCTATGAGAGGGTAGGGACTGACTGAAAAGAACCACAAAGGAACTTTCTGGGGTTACTTCGATAACACATGGGTGTATATATTTTTTATTTAAGATTTTATTTATTTATTTATTTTTAGAGAAGGGAAGGGAGGGAGAAAGAGATGGAGAGAAACATCGATGTGTGGTTGCCAATCACATGCCCCGCTACTGGGTACCTGGCCTGCAACCCAGGCATGCACCCTAGACTGGGAATTGAATTGGCGACCCTTTGGTTCACAGGCCAACATTCAATCCACTGAGCCGTGCCAGCCAGAGCTGTATATATACATTTTTTCAAAGATAAATTTATACACTCATGATCCGTGCCTTTTAGTGAATTAAGCTGTACCTCAATAAAAAAAAAATATATAGTAGCAAGATGGAGACATAGGTAGATACACTTTGCCTGCTTGCACAACCAAAAGAAGGACAACGACCAATTTAAAAACAAAACACAACCAGAACTGCCAGAAAATCAAACTGTATGGAAGCCTGACAATCTAGGAGTTAAAGAAGAAACATTCATCCACATCAGTAGGAGGGGCGGATATGTGCAGCCGGGGTGGAGAGGATGCATGGCAAGATGGCAGCTAGAGGACCAGGTGGGTAAGGCAGTGGCTGGTGGACCAGGTGGTTCCACATTTGCATGCAGATTAGCCAGTAGGAACTGCTGGGGAGTGAGACAGACCAGATAATCCAGGGTCCCAGTGCAGGAAAAGAAACCTCAGAACCTCTGGCTATAAAAACTTCTAGGGGTTGCGGGAGTGGGAGAAACTCCCAGCTTCACAGGAGAGTCCACTGGAGAGACTCAAAGGGTCCTAGAACATACACAAACCCACCTACCCAGGAATCAGCACCAGAAGGACCCAATTTGTTTGGTGGTAGCAGGGGAAGTGACTGAAAGCCTGCTGAGAGCAGAGCAAGCAGCATTGTTCCCTCTCAGACCCCTCCCTCACATACAGCATCACAACACAGTGACCTGGGTTGCCCCACCCTGGCAAAAACATAAGGTTCCACCCCTTTCAACATAACAGGCACACTGAAACAAAGAAATATGGCCCAAATGAAAGAACAGATCAAAACTCCAAAAATAGAACTAAGTGATGAACAGATAGCCAATATATCAGATGCACAGTTCAAAACACTGGTAATCAGGGTGCTTACAGGAATGGTTGAGTATGGTCACCAAATAGGGGGAAAAGTGAAGGCTATGTAAAATGAAATGAAGAAAAATATACATGGAACCAACAGTGAAGGGAAGGAAACTGGGACTCAAATCAATGATTTGGAGCAGAAGGAAGAAATAAACATTCAACCAGAACAAAATGAAGAAACAAGAATTCAAAAAAAATGAGGAGAGGCTTAGGGACCTCTGGGACAACATCCAAATCATAAGGGTGCCAGAAGGAGAAGAGAAAGAGCAAGATACTGAAAATTTATTTGAAAAAATAATGAAGGAGAACTTCCCCAATCTGGCCAAGGAAATAGACTTCCAGGAGATCCAAGAAGTTCAGAGAGTCCCAAAGAAGTTGGACCCAAGGAAGCATACAGTAAGGCACAGCATAATTACACTAATCAAGATTAAAGATAAGGAGAAAATCTTAAAAGCAAAAAGAGAAAAGGAGACAGTTACCTACAAAGGAGTTCCCATAAGACTATCAGCTGATTTCTCAAAAGAAACCTTGCAGGCAAGAAGGGCTGGAAAGAAGTATTCAAAGTCATGAAAGGCAAAGACCTATATCCAAAATTACTTTATCCAGCAAAGCTATCATTTAGAATGGAAGGGCAGATAAAGTGCTTCCCAGATAAGGTCAAGTTAAAGGAGTTCATCATCAGCAAGCCTTTATTATAGGAAATCTTAAAGGGACTTAGAAAAAGAAGATCAAAACTATGAACAGTAAAATGACAACAAACTCACAACTATCAGCAACTGAACCTAAAAAGACAAAAACCAACTAAGCGAACAACTAGAACAGGAACAGAATCACAGAAATGGAGATCAGAGGGGAGGGGGAAGGGGAGAATGGGGGAGAATGCATAGGGAACAAGAAGCATAAATAGTAAGTACAAAGTAGATAAGACGAGGTTAAGAATAGTATAGGAAATGGAGAAGCCAAAGAACTTATATGTACAATACATGGACATGAACTAAGGGAGGGGGGTTGCTGGTGGGAGGGAGGTTCAGGACAGAGTGGAATAAAGGGGAGAAAAAATGGAACAATTGTAATTGAATAATGAATAAAATATATATTTAAAAAATTATAGTAAGTTAATGAACCAATGGATCAATTGTGATTTAAAAGAATCTATTTGTCATTGATTTCACCTAAGGTGCATGTTTCTTTCCAACTAAAATGGTTGAAGCAAGGCTGTCACCACCTGTGATCTGTTTTGATGCATCTGAGACAATCCCTCACACCCTAGATTATTTCTACCCTTTTGTGTATGTGCCCCTGTGTCCTACCATGGAGTTTCATGTGATTTCTCATTCTCAGAGTACAGAGAGGGGTCAGGATGGGGAGAAAGACTAATTCGCAATCCCACATCATCTCCTTCTTCCCACCTTCACTACTCCACCTGGAGTACACTAGGAACCTTCTATGTGGACTCCCTGTTTCCCAGCCTGCCCCGCTACAATCCTTTGTCTACACAGCAACTGCTTCAATCAGATGATGCCATTTCCCTGCTCAGGCCTCTCAATGGCTTCCCACCACACTCAGATGAATGTAGAAAATTCATTTCCCTTTGTGTACTTTTTATGTTCCCCCATTTATCATGTAATTGTAGTAAATAATTGACAAGCAAGTCAAGGTAGTGTTACAGTTTTTGCTTCAACCATCAAAAAATGTAGAAAACACAAAAAGATATAAAACATTTATTGTATTTGCCCATATCTTTGTTCACTCTTTTATTCTTCCTTCCTGACAGTCTGATACTACTTTTATTATTTCCTGCCTGTCTATAAGTTCCTGTAACCATTCTTTTCTGCTGGCATCACATTCTCTTAATTTATCTTCATATGAGAATGTCTTTTTTCTTTTTATTATTTAAATATTTTTTTATTTTTCAATTATATTTGACATACAATATTATATTAGTTTCAGGTATACAGCCCACTGATTAGCCAGTGTATAACTTACTAAGTGATCATTCTGATATATCTCATACCTATCTGACAATATACATAGTTATTAGAATATTATTGACTATAACCCCTGTGCTGTACTTTACATCTCCATGACTATCTGTAACTACAAATTTGTACTTACTAATCCCTTCACCTTTTTCACTCATCCCCCAAACTCCCTCCCATCTGGCAACTGTCAAAATGTTCTCTGTATCTATGAGTCTGTTTCTGTTCTTCTGTCCATTTATTTTGTTTTAAAGATTCAGTTGTTTATACACATACATTTATTGCCATTTTGGTGTTAATTTTTTAAAATTTTTTCTTCTTATTAAAGAAGACCCTTTAACATTTCATATAATAGTGGTTTGGTGGTAATGAACTCTTCTAGCTATTTCTTTTTTAAGGAGCTCTTTATCTGCCCTCTGATTCTAAATGATAGCTTTGCTGGATAGAGTAATCTTAGTGTTAGGTCCTTGCTTTTCATTACTTTGAATAGTTCATGACACTCTCTTCTGAGCTGCAAAGTTTCTATTGAGAAATCACCTGACAGTCTTATGGGAACTCCCCTATAAGTAACTAACTGCTTTTCTCTTGCTGCTTTTATAATTCTCTCTTTATCTTTAACCTTTGGCATTTTAATTATGATGTTTCCTGGAGTGGCCCTCTTTGGGTTTATCCTGTTTGGACTCCCTGCATTTCCTGGACTTCTTTCTATGTTGTCTATTTTCTTCACCAGATTAAGTAAGTTTTCTGTTATTATTTTTCAAACAGGTTTTAAATTTCTTGCTCTCTCTCTTCTTCTTCCAGCACCCCCATTATGTGAATTTTGGTACACTTGAAGTTGTCTCAGAGGCTCCTTACACTATCTTCATTTTTTTTTTTTTTTTACTTTTTTTTGTTGTTGTTCTGATTGGGTGTTTTTTTCTCCCTTATATTCCAAATCACAGATTTGATACTTGACTTCACGTGCTCTGCTGTTGACTCTCTGTAAGTTATTTTTTATTTCAGTTAGTTTACCCTTCATTGCTGACTGGTTCTTTTTTACGGTGTTGAAGTGCTCACTAAGTTCATCAAGTATCCTTTTAACCAATATTTTGAACTCTGCATCTAGTGGATTGTTTGTCTCCATTTTGTTTAGTTTTTTTTTTTTCTGGAATTCTGTTCTTTCATTTGGGATATATTTCTTTGTCTCCTAATTTTGGCAGCCTCCCTGTGTTTGTTCCTATATATTAGGCAGAGCTACTGCTTCTCCCAGATTTGGTAGAGTAGCTTAATGTAGTAGGTGTCCTGTAGGGTCCAGTGGCACAACTTCCCCATTTACCCAAGCAGGGACACTCCAGGTGTATGCCCCACAATGTGGGCTTTGTAACCCTATTATTGTAGTTGATCCTTGATTGCTGTTGGCACATCAATGTGGTGATTTGCTCCAAGGCCAACCAGCTGTGAAGATTGGTTGCAACCACTGTGGAAGATCGCTGTACAGGGGCCCACCCTACAGAGCAGGACTTACTTCAGTGGAGCTCTGGTGTCTTCTAAGTTGGCCCCTTGAGTGTGCCACTTGTGGAGATGGATAGATGGTACTTTGAAGTGATCTGAAGCTGTCCACCCAGTGCACTGGCTCTGGGACCTCCTGGGAGGTGCAGGCCAAGGTCAGACACTGCCTGGGTTCTGCCTAGGGCCACTCAGCATAACCTGCAATGTGGTCTTCAGATGGCTGATACTTGTGCTGGGCTTGGAGGTGCCCAGGAGAGGCCAAGCTGTGAACAAAGGCTGGCTGCTGCTAGTGCTGAGCCTGGGGCCATTAGCAAGAGGTACGGGGCACATGGAGGCCAGATCCTCCTTGTTTGAGAGATTTTAGGAAAGTCTGAAGGGTGAGCCAACACAAGCCATCCATATGGAAAAACCACCGGAAAAAGCTTGGGTGGGCCTGCCAGTTGAGTGTGGTGTGGGTCTCAGGGAATCACCAGGCTAGGGCAAACAGTGTAAGCCAGGTTGATGGAGACTCAGGAATGGTGCTTACCTGCCAGCTTTGTTGGGGGAGGGATCAGAAAAAGAACAATGGCCTCTGCCAGCACTTTTGTTTGGCAGAAAGCTGACCCCCCAGCTCTCGTCCTGATGCCAGACAACTCAGTTCCTCCATGTATGTCCTGTTCAAGCTGTTGTCTCAGTGCTGGAGCTCAGAGGAGGTTAGTCAGAGTAAGTCCATGCATGGACCCATCAAGAGGAATTGTCTGGGAGTCTACAAGCTTTCTGTCTCACTTGGGCACATCCCTGCTGAGTTTTACAGCCAGAAATTATGGGGGCTTCTCTTCCTGGCACTGGAGCCCTGAGCTGGGGGGACTGGTTTGTGGCTAGAACCCCTTAGTTCTCAGGGGGGACATCTGCAGCCAAGATATCCCTTCCAATTTTTATCTACTACACGTAGGTGTGGGACCACACAGTTCCTCATCTCTGCCCCTCTTACCAGCCTCTATGTGGCTTCTTTTTAAATCCCTAGATGTAGGATTTCAATTCAGCTAGGTTTCAGGCAGTTCTGAATGATGGTTGTTATGTAGTTTAGTCATAATTTTGATGAAGTTGTAGGAGGATTTAAGTACCGCGTGTACCTATACCACCATCTTGACTGAAAGTCTCATCTGTGAATGTCTTGATTCCACCTTCATTCTTCAAAGCTGTTTTCGCTGGATATAGGATTTTGGATTTCCAGTTCTTTATTTTAACAGTTGAAAATGTTGTTGTTTCCTTCTATCCTTCATAGTTTTTGATGAAAAATGTGCTGTTATTTGAATCATTTTTTGCCCTATTGGTAAGGTGTAAATTTTTTATTTTTTATTTCAGGACTTAGTTTTCAGAGTTTTTATTGTGATTTATCTTGGCCTGAATTTCTTTGGATTTATCTTGTTTGAGGTTTATGCAGCTTCTTGGAATCTGTAGGGTTGTTTGTTGTTTTTTGCCAAATTTTTGGAATTTCACCTATTAATTTTTTAGTACTTTTTCAGCTCCTCCCTCTTTCTCCTCTGTTGGGACTCTATTGACAGAAATGTTAGATCTTTTATTATAGTTCCACATATCTCTGTTATACAAATTTGCATAAATAAAATTTTTTATTGCTCCATTTTTAACTTCAATGTTCCTTTTCCATGGCCTGTTCATTTTGCTCACAGGCCATTCATTGAATTTTTCATTTTTATTTTTGATATTTGAATTCTAAAATTTCAATTTGCTTCACCTTTATAGCTTTCATTTCTTTTTTGGGGACTTTCTATTTTTTATTTGTTTCAAATGTGTTCATAATTGCTCCTTGAAACATTTTTATGACTTCTTTAAAATCTTTGTCTGCTAATAATAACATTTCTGTTATCTTGATGTTGCCATCTAATTATTGCCCTTCCCATTGTTAGAGTTTTTTTTTTTTTTGATTCTTTGTATAACTGATTTTTTTATGGATCTTGGGCATTTTATATTATGTTGTGAGACTCTGACTCTTATTTAAACCTTCTGATTTGTCTGGGTTTGTTTTTTTGTTTTTTTTTTGACACTCAACTGGCAAGGTAAAGGGAAGACACTGTGTCCTTACTGACAGGTTGAGGTAGAAGTCTAGGTTCTCTCCACTTGGGCTTCATTGACACCTGGGGTGGCTCATTACTATTATTTGGGGTTGGTAATTCTAGCTTTTCATATGGTCTCCAATGATATCTTCTTGGGAAATGTTCAAGTACCGTGTTATTGTTCCTCCATGGCCTTCATTGATGTTGAGGAAGTGTGGGTGATGTTGGGTGACCTATTTTCCCCTGGGCAATGATAGTCATGATTCTTCACTAGGCCTCCTCTGACCCCACCCTAGTCTGGGGATCAGGACACCTTGTTACGGCCTGTTGAAGGTAGAAGTCTATGTTCCACACTAGGACCTCACTAGCATGGTTGGATTGGGGAACAGTATTTTTTGTGGGATTTGACTGGAGTAGAGCAATTATTGTCTGAAAGGTTTCTGTCTGGCTAAGCTGCCCCTCTCTTTGTCATTTGGCTAGAGAGAGTAGGCTTTCTTTGGAACTATTCTGTCTGTACCTTTTGACATTTTGATTTGCCAGTTTCTCCACCACCCAGTCTGGGATGTAGGACGCAAAAGAAAATGGAGAATTCACCTTTGTTTGGTTCCTACTCTATCTGCCTTTTTCTCTCTACTCTTCAGTGTCTTCTGGGTTTGTTTTATCGATAATGTCCAGAGTTTTTAGCTGTACTTAATGGGAGGGATCAAGAGAAAGCATATTTATTCCATCTTTCTGGACGTGGAAGGCCCCAAATGTTTCCTGAAATTCAGAGTTTGGGGGATTTTAAGATGGTTATGTGATACACAATTGTTCTTGAACTTGAGTATGCATCAGAATTGCCTGGAGAACTTGTTAAAGTACAGTTGGTGGGTGTTTGCCCCCTTCCTATTCTAGCTATTCTTATTAGGTAAATGTGGGGTGGGGCTTGAAAATTTGTATTACTAACAAGTCCTGGACAATACTGTTGGTTCAGGTACCACATTTTAAGATCACTCCCTTAGGGATATTTAGCCCAATATTTCTCAATTCTGGCTGTTGATTTGAATAACCTGGTAAACTTAGTTCTTAAAAAAGAATGTCCAGGCACCACATATCCCCCACCCCTCAGACACTTTTATGCTAATGGTCTGAGGTGAGACCTTGGAATTTGGTAGCTTTAAAAGCTTCTCAGACATACCTATGCATAGAAGCATTGTTTATAATAGACAAAAAGTGGAAATAATCCATGAATCCATCAACTGATAAATGGAGAGTCAAAATGTGTTACATCCATACAATGGAATAATATTCAGCCATGTAAAGAAATGAAATATTAATATATGCTACAGCATGGATGAAACTTGAAAACATTATATAAAGTGAAAGAAGTCAAAAGGCTGAACAGTATATGATTCCATTCATATGAAATGTCCAATAGAGGCGAATCCATAGAACCAGAACTTAGTGGTTGTCAGGGCTGGTAGGATTGGTTAGAAATAAAGAGTGACTGCTAATGGCCATGACTTTCTTTTGGGGGATGATTAAATGTTCTGGAATTAGAGTGGTGATCGTTACACAATCTTGTGACTATGCTAAACACCACTGAATTGTACCCTTTAAAAGAATGAATTTATGATATGTGAATTCTATCTCAGTTTAAAAAATTCTACTTTTTGCGACAACATGAATGAAACTAGAGAATATTATGCTAAGTGAAATAAGCCAGTTGGTGAAAGACAAATACCATATGATCTCACCTATAAGTGGAATCTATGCAACAAAATAAACTAATGAACAAAATAAACCATAGACATGGAAACATGGAACAGACTGAAAGTGACCAGGGGTGATGGGGAAGGGGAAAAATGGTGGAAAGAGGGGAAGGGACTAGACAAAGAACATGTATGAGTTACCCATGGATGTGGACAACAGAGTGGGAATTGAGTGTGGGAGAGGGGGGAGGGGGATAGGATGGGTGGAAGGGAGCAAAGGGGGAAAACTGAGACAACTGTAATAGAATAAACATGGTTTTAAAAAATTAAAAAATAATAAAAATAAATAAATAAAGTCTTTAAAAAATAAAAAAAAGACAGGTTAAAAAATTCTTCCTAGGTGATATCCAACATGTTCTGACAACTGGAACAATACAGCACTATACCTCACATGAAGTTGCAAATGCTGACAAGAGTCACAGAAAATTTAAATGTCCAGATAAAGAGCTTATATTTATATCTGTAGGTAACAGATTTAGTTTTCTAAATTTGTCTGGTTAGGAGAATCACCTGAGAGCTTGTTAAAACTATGGAGTCCAGACCCCTCCAGTGAGGATAGATTCTGGGTTATAATAAGATTCATGTTTGGGGTGATTCCTGAAAAATCTATTCTTTTAACAATACCCAGGGTGAGTTTGACATTCAAGCAATTTTGGGAAACATAGTCTTAAGTGACATGGGGGCACTGAAGGTTTTTCTTCTCTTTTAATTGGAAATTATATTATTTTCTAAAATGTCTCGTTGTTTCAGCAGCTCATTAGAATAGAGTTGATTAATCAGAATTTTAATTTACCACATGTTTACCAAAGAACAAAGAAATGTTCTTATATTTGAGGTATGTTAAACATAGAGAAATAGTCTGTGTAATTTTCGTCCGTATGATGTTAAGTCTAATTACATCTCTTTTGTCAGTTCTCACAGTTAACAAATGTGAATTAATGTCAACTATAGATTTCTAACTTCTTTCTCACTGTTTTACCCATCTTCTTTTTTTCTTTTATACATGTGTAGCGCATTTCTAATATTTACATCATTTATGCAATATTTTTCAAAATAGAAAATCTCTTTACTAATAGTATTTAAACATTTTTTAACTGTAAAGGAAGAAAAATTAAAGTTCATAGATTTACCTACCTCCCAGATAAAGCTTCTCTTAATGCTGTGGTATATATAATTCCAGACACTATGCATTTAACCAAATAAAATAATACTATGCCTTCTCTCTTTTTCACTTAATATGGGGAACATCTTTTCATGTCAGTGCTTTAAAGAGCTACCATATCCATCTTAATGACTCTATGGTATATATATGTACATACTATAATTTACTTAATCACTACCCTTTGAGACACTTAATTGGTAATCCATTTTGTTGCTAATGTGTTTTTCCCCTTCAGAATAAAGATTTAAACATTTAAAAAATAAAATCATAAATGTACTAGGAGAAATATAAACATTTTTATAACCATAGATCAGGGAGAGCTTCTTAAACCATGACAAGAAACCTAGAAACCAAAAAGAATATTTTGATCAAACTTAAAAGCAGCAGAAAAGTTACAACTTTAAAAAAAGTTAATTTTTTTTTCAATTACAGCTGACATTCAATATTATATTAGTTTCAGGTGTACAGCATAGTGGCAGATAGTTATATAACTTACAAAATGATTCCCCTGATATTCTAAGTACCCATCTGACATAATACATAGTTTTTACAATATTAATGACTATGCTCCCTATGCTGTACTTTATATCCCCATGACTATTGTGTAACTACAATTTGTACTTCTTATTCCCTTCACTTTTTTCATCCTGCCCCCAGCCTCCCTCCCACCTGGCAACTATCAGTTTGTTCTCTGTATCTATGAATTTGTTTCTGAGGTTATTTTGTGGTTGTTCATTTACTTTGATTTTTAGATTCTACATATAAGTGAAATCATATGACATTTTTCTTTCTCTGACTTACTTTACTTAGCATAATACCCTCTGGGTCCATTCATGTTGTTATTGGAAATGGTAAAATTTCATTTAGAAATACAGAACTTTCCTTTTTAAAAAAATTATTGATTTTTATCTTTTGGAGAGAGGAAGCTAGAGAGAAAGAGAAAAACATCAATTTGTTGTTCCACTTGTTTATGTTTTCATTGGTTACTTCCTGTATGCTCCCTGATCTGAGATGGAACCTGCAACCTTGGCATATCCAATGCTCTAACCAACTGAGTTACCAAATGAGTGTAGAACTTTCTTTTTTTCTAATGGATCTTTTCAATGTCTTTCACCATCTCACCCACCTCACCATTTCCTCTCTAGAACAGTCTCCCTCCTCCACATCATCCTTCATCCCCACCAGCCCTCCTTTACCAGGCTACTTCCTACATTTCCTGTGAGTGAAGGTTTCAAAGTCTTATCCTTCAGGAAATCTCTGCACATCCCCCTGACCTCTCCACTCCCTCTAGAATATATGCTTTTCCTCAGTGCTCCCATAATTTCATGTATTTCTTCTCTCATAGCACTTATATCACATTGCATTCTAATCTTGGTTATTTTTCCTACTAGAATGTAATCTATAAGAGCATAGACTATATCTATTCTTGCTTTTATTTAACACTTATATAAAGCTTACTCTGTGCTAAGCACTTCTATAAACTCTTTACAAATTTTAATTCATTTAATCCTCATAACAATCCTATGAGGAACTATTTTTATTACCATTATAGAGATGATGGAGCTGAGGCAAAGAGGTTAAATAGCTTGATCAAGGTCACCTAGCTAGTAAATGGAAGAGCTTGGATTTGAACCCACAAATCCAAGCTCTTAACTACTACCATATATGGTTTCCCTTGTTCACCAATGTATTCTCATTGCCTCTCATATAGAAGGTCCATCAAAAAATTTTTGGAATGAAAGAAAGAATGACTAAATGAATAAATATAGTAGAAATAACAAAGTTCTTCATGGGAGCAAAAGATGTAGCCACAGACTGAGTTGGAGATTAAGTTTAGGAGTCAGAGAATTTGAAAGCAAATAGTCCAAGGTGTAAGGAAGACACCAGGACAAGTGACAGGTGATGAAAGGCACAATGGCAGGGGTGAGGACAGTTCAGAATGGCAAGTGACAAATAGCTCTGCAGTCATCAAATGAAAATATAGAGTTAACCATTAGATTTGTCCAGGAGCTGGCCCCTTGGGACTTCAGAGTAGTCTGCAAAGAGTGCTGGGTAAAGAAACCAGATTGCATGGGCTTGAGGAGGGTGTGAGTGAGATTTTGTTCCCTTCTGAGCTATGAATGGTAGAATTTGGGAAGGGGTAGTAGTCAGGTTAAGTAAAGTCTTTTTCGTCAATATGTGGTTATTAGAGCCTGCTTAAAGGCAAGAGGTAAAAAAGCTTTGGAGAATAAGTCAAACCAGCCTCCATTAAAACAAAGAGTCTGCTGTATGGTGGTGGGCCACACCATAGCCAACTATATGAAATGTAAACAGGGACAAAGTATACTGTGAAGGAAATGAAGACCAGGAGAACAGTACTCAGTAGGAATTCCTTCCTGAGAGGTTTCTGGTAACCCTGATAAGGGCAAGATGACTTAAGAGGAGCAGCCTAGCCAGAGACCCCTCCCAGGTTAATTGTTAATCATTGCTTATCTGTTCCTGTAGCCCGTTTTCACATCCCTTCCCCCGCCTGGGTAGCACATCAATCTCATCAATCTCCCACCTGAATGCTAATCCCTTCCCCCACCTGGGAAGCCCATCCGTTTCCCGCCGGAATGCTAGGGCTTATAAACCCCTATCTAGCCCCGATTCGGGGCTCAGAATTTGGAGACTGCTTCCTCTGAGCCCGCGCGTGTGAATAAAGGCTTACTCCGTTCCCTGAATCGTGTCTTGAGTCTGGCTTTCCGTAACATTTGGTTCCCTGACCGGGAAACGACTCACACGAGCAGGCCGTTTGCCTCCGGTGAAGACGGCTGGGGTCGGCCGGGTGAGCCCGGACTCCAGAGGGAAGCACGTGCCCCGGTGATTTCGGGTCCCGAGGGGCTGGGCTCCCCTTGGCCCCGACCTCGGGCCGTTCCATAACCCGGGCACTCGGGGAGCGGACCCAAGCCTACCTGAAGGCGCCAGATTGGTAAGTGCTCCGGGGACCAGACCCGAATCAGACCCACCTATAAGTGGTGGAAGGAGAGGCTGATCACCTCTCAGGCCGACCGGCCTCTGGCACGGTTTCCCTGTCGGGAGGGAAAGTGTTAACCTCTGTGTGATTGAGTGAGTGACTGACTGTGTGGCTCCACAGGCCAGCAGTGTTCCCCCGAGCCTACAGAGTCTGAGTGAGCCCTAACCTGCGGGTCCTCGGCCTGTCATACGGCATAACGGCTGGGAAGCTAACCCGGACTCTACTGGGGCAGCCTTAGCTAAGACAGACCCAAGTCCCTCGCGAGAGGAGAGGCCAGGCGGGCGAAAGTGAAAGTATCCCTGCTGCCCCCGTTTGTCTGCGCCGTTTCGGGAGGGATCATGGGGGGCAGACAGTCTACCGTCTTAGATTGCATGTTAAGGAATTTCGACCGGTTCCGGGGCCAGCAGCCCGATATGGATCCGGGGCAATTAGAAATTTTCTGTTCCGCTGAGTGGCCCAGGTTCGGGGTAGGCTGGCCTCCTGAAGGAACCCTTGACCTAGACATAATTAGGGCTGTCCATCTCATAGTCACAGGAAGTCCAGGACACCCAAACCAATTCCTCTACATAGAAAAGTGGCAGGAGCTAGCGCAAGAGATGCCCGACTGGCTCCGGAAGGGTGCGGGGGTCAAACCTCGTCACCTAGGCGCTACGGGAGGGCGAGCCAGGGGAGCCCGGAACTGTTGCTCCCGATCAAAGGAAAGGGATGTAACCCGCATCCTAGTTGCCAAACCAGTGGCGAGACCCCCTATCTATCAAGGCCCGCCAGAGGAAGACCCCCCGGTGCAGCCTCCCCCTTACCCAGCTAGGAACTTGGGAGGTCAGGCAGAGGCGCCTGAAACACCGCCCCCTTCAGTCTCGCCCCCGCAGCCCGAGGCAACAGCGCCCCCAGAATCTCCTATGGCCTCCCGCTTAAGACACCACCAGTCCCTCCAGATGCCACTGCGGGAGACCCAGGGCCCGCCACGAACGGGGCCTGATGGGACCTTATACCCGGGCCCGGTCGTGTTTTACTATCAGCCCTTTACCACGACTGACCTCTTGAACTGGAAACACCACACACCCTCATATTCGGAGAAGCCCCAGGCACTCGTAGACCTAATGGAGTCCATTATGCAAACTCACCGGCCAACGTGGCACGATTGCCGCCAATTGCTCCTAACCCTTTTTAATACGGAAGAGAGGCGCAGAGTCTTCCAGGAGGCCCAGAGACATCTAGAAGCCAACGCTCCAGTGGGCACAATAGACCCAGCCCAGTACGCTCGGGTGGCAGCCCCAGAGACCCAACCCGACTGGGATCACAACACCGAACAGGGAAGAGCAGCCCTGGACCGGTACAGGGAAGCCATCCTCCAGCGGGTCAGAGCTGGGGCCAGAAAACCGACCAATATGTCAAAGGTGGCCAGTGTTGTCCAACGGCCAGATGAATGTCCCAGGGACTTCTTAGAAAGGCTCCTAGAGGCCTACCGGATATACACCCCCTTCAACCCAGAAAGCCCAGATACACGGCTAATGGTAAACACTGCTTTTGTCTCCCAATCGGCCCCTGACATCCGCAAAAAGCTCCAGAAGCTAGAGGGCTTTGCAGGCATGAACATCAGTCAGCTGATTGAGGTAGCAAATAAAGTCTACAATAACCGGGAGGAGGCCGCTGAGAAGGCAGCCCAGAAAAGATTAGAGAAAAAGGCCGCACTGCTAGCAGCCGCCCTCAGTCAGCCGGCAGCAAAAGGCAAAGGGGGACCGAAAGACCAGAAAGGGCACGTCAAGGTAGAGAGAGACCAATGTGCCTATTGAAAGGAAAGAGGACATTGGAAAAGAGAATGCCCGCACCGGAAAAAGAAGGCTGGTCCGGCGCCCTCTGAGCCGGCGCCCACCATCCTTAGCCTGGCGGGCCTAGACTCAGAATGCAGAAGACCGGGCTCCCTGAATCTAGGCCCCCATGAGCCCATGGTCAAAGCGATTGTTGGGGGCCAGACTCTCTCTTTCTTGGTAGATACCGGGGCAGAGCACTCGGTCGTCACCACCCCTGTAGCTCCCCCATCCGGACGAGAAGTCACCATCGTAGGGGCCACTGGTCAGCCAAGTAGCCCAAAACGCTTCTGCCAGGCCCGAATTGTTGATCTGGGAGGCCACCGGATTAGACATGAGTTCTTATACCTACCTGAATGCCCTGTCCCACTGTTAGGGCGAGACCTCTTATCGAAGCTGGGAGCTCGAATCACCTTCCAGCAGTCAGGGGAGGCCTCGCTGCAAGTGGAAGGCCCTAGGCTCATGGCCCTCATTTTGCCACGAGAGGAAGAATACCAGTTGTATTCTGGGGAATCTGGTGACCATGGCCCCAGACCTGAGGCTAGAGACAACCTGCTGCAGGAATTCCCCACGGTCTGGGCCGAGGACAATCCCCCTGGACTAGCCAGAAACCAGGTCCCAGTAATAATTGAACTCAAACCGGGGGCTAAACCGTGCCGCCAGCGACAGTACCCTATCTCAAGGGAGGCCCGCCTAGAAATATCGGAGGTCATCCGAAAGCACCTCCAAGAGGGTATATTGGTCCCCTGTCAATCAACGTGGAATACCCCGCTCCTGCCAATCAAGAAACCTGACGGAACAGGGTACCGTCCAGTGCAGGACCTCCGGGTGGTAAACGAAACCGTCATCACACTGCACCCGGTAGTCCCGAACCCATACACCCTACTGAGCCGACTCCCGCCAACCGCCGCCTGGTACACATGCCTAGACTTAAAGGACGCCTTCTTCTGCATCCCGGTAGCTCCAGCCAGCCAACCTATCTTTGCCTTTGAATGGGAAGACCCGCATACGGCGGTAAAGACACAGTTGACATGGACCCGGTTGCCACAGGGATTTAAGAACTCCCCCACGTTATTCGGCGAAGCGCTAGCCCAGGACCTGCAATCTTTCTCAGATGAGGGAAAGGATTTAACTCTACTCCAATATGTTGATGACCTCCTCTTAGCTGCCTCTGACCAGAGCCGATGCCTAGAGGGGACAAGAGCGCTCCTAAAACTGCTAACCCAACAAGGGTACCGAGTCTCACGGAAAAAGGCACAAATCTGCCAACAAGAAGTCAAATATTTAGGGTTCCTAATTTCCCAAGGCAAAAGATCCCTAAATACAGACCGGAAAATGGTCATTACCCGCTTCTCGGCCCCGAGCGGACGAAGACAATTACGTGAGTTCCTGGGAGCAGCCGGCTTTTGCAGAATTTGGATCCCGGGGTTCGCAGCCAGAGCAAGGCCACTCTACCAGGCCCTGCGTGGGCCAGACACCTTACCCCTGGCATGGGGAAAAGAACAGGAACAGGCCTTTGCTCAAATAAAGGACCTCCTTAGTAAAGCCCCAGCTCTGGGCCTACCAGACCCCAGCCGGCCCTTCTATCTACACGTGCATGAAAAGGACAAGGTTGCTCTGGGGGTCTTAACTCAATCAGCCGGACCTTGGGAGCGCCCAGTGGCTTACCTGTCTAAGCAACTGGATAACGTTGCGGCCGGGTGGCCCCCTTGCTTGAGGGCAGTTGCAGCCGCGGTATCCCTGCTACAAGAAGCGGACAAATTAACTTTGGGGCAGGAGACCACTCTATTCGTTCCCCATAGCATCCATAGCCTCCTGGCAGGACAGGGGCACCGATGGCTGTCCAACCCCAGACTGACACAATATCAGGGCATACTCCAAGAGAATCCTCGGGTCCAGGTAAAGACTGTAAAAAGATTAAACCCTGCAACCTTCCTGCCGACCGAACTAGGGGACCCAGACCACTGCTGCCTAGAGGTTACTGAGGAGGTCTATGCCAGCCGACCGGACCTGCGGGACCAGCCTCTGCCCAATGCTGACGTGACCTATTTCACAGACGGCAGCAGTTATATGAGAGAAGGGGTCCGAGTGGCAGGGTACGCAGTAACCACGCTTGACCAGGTGGTAGAAGCCAAAGCCTTGCCCTCTGGATGGTCGGCCCAGAGAGCGGAACTCTGGGCCTTAATAAGAGCACTGGAGTTGGCCCGGGACCGGAAAGTCAATATCTACACTGACTCCAAGTACGCCTACGCCACCCTGCACTTCCACGGGGCCATCTACCGAGAACGCGGGCTGCTGACAGCAGAAGGAAAGGAAATTAAAAACAAGGCAGAAATCCTGCGTCTCCTCGAAGCAGTTTGGGCCCCAACTGCGGTGTCCGTCATCCACTGCAAAGGCCATTCCAAACAAGACACCGTACCGGCCCGCGGGAACCAGAAGGCGGACTCGACAGCAAAGGCTGCCGCAGTATGTGGTGAGATGGCAGAAGTACAGCCCTCCCTTCTCGGACCCCTGCTGGGGAACCCCATTAACCGTTGGGACTATGAGCCAGCAGAAATGAAATGGGCCCAACAGGCCGGAGGACAAGAAACCCCCGAGGGAACTTGGAGGTTACCTGATGGGCGCGTAACTGTGCCCCAGAGCCAGGCCAGCAATTTAGTCAGAAGCTGCCACCATCCGACCCACCTGGGTAAGACCTCCCTGGAAAACTTGCTCAAAAGGTATTTCTACTTCCCCAACCTGTCAACCCTGTGCTCAACAGCCTTGGCTCAATGCGTTACCTGCGCAAGGAACAATGCAGCCCCGCATCAAGGGGCCCCACCGGGAGTCCAACACAAGGGGTCCCAGCCCTTCGAGGACCTCCAGAGTGACTTTACAGAAGTCAAGACCAGCCGAGGATTTAAGTATCTCCTGGTCCTGATCTGCACCTTTTCGGGTTGGGTAGAAGCCTTCCCCACCAAAACTGAGAAAGCTCGGGAAGTAACCCGAATCCTACTCAGGGAAATTATACCCAGATATGGGCTCCCACTCACCATTGGTAGTGACAATGGCCCGGCGTTCATCGCCCAGGTGGTTCAGGAGGTCGCCCGGCTCCTGCGCATCGACTGGAAGCTACACACGGCCTATCGGCCCCAAAGCTCCGGTAAAGTGGAACGAATGAACCGAACTCTCAAGGAAACCCTAGCTAAGTTCCATCAAGAAACCGGCCTGCCATGGACAGACCTGTTACCACTAGCCCTGCTACGGGTTAGGAATGCCCCGAACCCCTCGGGGTATACTCCCTATGAGTTGGTTTTTGGAAGACCCCCACCTATAACTAGAATAGGAAGTCCCAATGACCTTCGACAGAAGGGGGAGTTACAGCAGACCCAGTACTTACAACAGTTGGGTAAGACCCTAGACAGGATCTACGGGGCCCAATTGGGCCAGGAACCCAAACCCCGAGGGAGGCCAGCACGCCCCTTCCGTCCAGGCCAGTATGTATGGGTAAAGGATTGGAAAAAGGAACCACTCCAACCCATTTGGACGGGCCCACATCTAGTACTATTAACCACCCCTACTGCCCTTAAAGTTACAGGAATAACCCCCTGGATCCACTACACTCGAGCCAAGGCAGCAGCAGATCCAGACGAGCCAGGACTTCGGAGCCACCGAACCTCCACCTCGAAGGGAGCCCCCACAGTCCGGCTGAAGAGAACTGAAGGACAGAGGGCCTTCTACCCGAGGAACCAGAGACCTGATCCCACCCCAGAGTAGTGACCAACCATCTTAGTCGGCAACCAAGGCATGATCCCTGCAGAATAGGCGAGCCCTAGATCTCCTCACAGCAGAAAAAGGGGGGACTTGCCTATTCCTAGGCTGGAATCTTAACCCAGAAGGTTAAGGAGCTGAAAGATGGTGCGAAGCGCTACCGAGAGTCAGGGCAAGGGACATGGAGCTTAGATACCCAAATCTGGCTCCGCTGGCTGGCTCCATTCCTAGGCCCCCTGATATTACTCCTCTTAGGAATAAGTCTAGGACCCTGGCTGCTGCGCACCCTCATTAATAACCTAGAGACCGCGGTCACCAGACGAGCCGCTGCTCGAGTGCTGCTCCTCCAGCATCACCGATACCAAAGACTCCCGACCCAACCCCAACAGAGTGACCACCGTGGCTTGTGTGATGATGCTAAGACTCAGGCCAATCTCGTCTAGCATCAAACGGGGGAATGATAAGGGCAAGATGACTTAAGAGGAGCAGCCTAGCCAGAGACCCCTCCCAGGTTAACTGTTAATCATTGCTTATCTGTTCCTGTAGCCCGTTTTCACACCCCTTCCCCCGCCTGGGTAGCACATCAATCTCATCAATCTCCCACCTGAATGCTAATCCCTTCCCCCACCTGGGAAGCCCATCCGTTTCCCGCCGGAATGCTAGGGCTTATAAACCCCTATCTAGCCCCGATTCGGGGCTCAGAATTTGGAGACTGCCTCCTCTGAGCCCGCGCGTGTGAATAAAGGCTTACTCCGTTCCCTGAATCGTGTCTTGAGTCTGGCTTTCCGTAACAACCCTAGACATGAGGTAGAAAAGTCTTGTCCTGGGGAGTATGGTGACTTGATTTAGAGGCTACTAGTGAAAGAAAAGCAGATAAAGAGTGGAGACATGAAGAGGAAAGAGGAAACTATTTTTGAGAGTTCAAAAGGCATGAGAAAGCCAGAAAGAAGACAGGATTGTTAGTGAAGATCATAAAGCTGCAACGAGAAAAGAATGCTGTTAACTGTCCAGAAGGTTGGCAGTGAAAACGAGCCCGATATTTGGGAAGAGGGTTGGTTGAGTGAGCCAGACAATGAGCAGTGGCCCAAAGAAGAGTAATTTTAGAAGGGCAAGTACAGAGGTTCTGGATGGGGGTATTAGCTCAAGGGCTTAACCTGAGGGGCCTAATATGGCTTAAATCCAAAAGGCCCTGCATCCAGAGACAGGGTGCTGGCCATACTGCTCTCTTGGGTAGGGAATGACAGGCAGGGCCAAGAGACAGGCTGGGCAGCCTGAGGAAAGGAGCACCTGGGAAGACAATAAAAGAATTCCAGCCATACCATATTCAATTATTTCTTTCAACAACCATTTATTGAGCACGTACGTTACACCAGGTATACCAGGTAATACACCAGGTATTAACATTACAGTGAGAGAAAGCCAAAGCATAAATTGCCCTGTAACTCAAAGATGCTGATGTTCTGTGGCTGAGACAGATATAGAAAAGTCTCTGGGTGTTTTAGCATTGATGTGTGCCAAAGAAACACAATAAGGAGGTCTGTATACATTCTATTTAATACAGGGTCTACTTTGCTCCAGGAAGTAAGGAAGAGAGGCTTCATGCTGAGGTCTCGGGGTTTGGTTTAATCTGGATAAACTCATAAATCCATCAGATAGTTATTTTTTGTATATTGTCCCTTTTCCCATTTTATAATGAGACAAGTATTTTTCAGAGTCTATATTTATATCATTTCAGTACCATTTGAACATATAACATGCCCTATTAGAAAAAAATAAGTACATTAAAAGCAATACACCTGCCTAGGGAGCACATCCTAAGGTCCTATAGGGCCTACATGGCCTCAACCTCTGGAGCACAGTGTGGCTAAAACCATTTGTGCTTCCCTAATACTGGTAAATCAGTTCTGAAAACTGTTTAAATAGTATTTACCTTGGAATGATTTTTTTTAACAGTTTGTATGTAATTTTTAACCTAACCTCTTTTCTGATTACACAGGTAAGACATACTCATTGTAGAAAAGTTGGGGGGAAAGTATAAAGAATATTTTTAAATGCCACCTTAAAATAGCATTTGTGACTTGGGGAATATCTATATATCCATATTATATCTATATATATATTAGAGAATATATAAATATATATTTGTTGATATGCAATAATCATCTTATGATTATAAACCTATAAATATATATCTATAATAGCTTATATTATATATCAATAAATGTGTTATATTACATATTAACAAATATACTTATATGTATAAAATTAAATATTCTCATTTATATATTATAAATATACAAATAAGGACTGTGATATGTCCGAGTTCACACAGGGTATTTCATATATATAACATATAAACTCTTGTACTTCTTCAACCAAAGGCTACTCTAAACGACCAGCCAACCCCATGCATTTATCTGGTGGACTGAAAGTGGCATACAAGTACTAGGAGTTGACTCTAACAAGAAGTGTGAACTAGGCAAAGTTTGTTTTTAGGTACTCATCCCATCTCCGCTTAATGTTGGGCAAATGATTATGTGGCCCCCATTGTTTCCACCTCATGATGTTACCTCCTGTATATTCTTCTCTCCTGAGTGTGGGTGAGACCTATGACTTGCTTTTAGTCAACAGAATATGGCAAGGGTGATGACTGTCACTCTCACAATTAAGTCAAATTACATAAGGCTCCATTATTGTAGACGGAAGCGAGCAAGTTCCCTGATGGCCCTGAAGAAGCAGACAACCATGCTATGAACAAGCCTATGGAGAGAACCAAGTGGTAGTGAACTGAAGCTGCAGATAGACTGCAGACATCCAAAGAAGTGAATTCTGACAATACCCTGAATGGGGCTGGAAGCTGATTCTTTCCCAGTCAAACCTTCAGATGAAAACACAGCCTATCTGACACCCTGATTGCAGTCTTGTGCAACTGAGCAGAGAATCCAGCTACACCATGCCAAGACCCCTGACTCATGGCAACTGTAAGCTAATAAATGCGTATGTTGTTTTGAGCTGCTGAACTTATGGTAGTTTGTCACACAGAGATAGAAAACTGACACACCAGCCCCCACCAGTCCTGCACTTTTTAGCACCATAGCCCATGTAGGCATTTCCCTTCTCCAATAATATTTATGTCAGCATGGAAATGAGGAATTTTTTGTGTCTATTTCCTAATTAATTCCCACCTGGTGTATCACACCAGACTGGCCTGAAATGCACCATGCATATTACTCTCTGGCTGAATTTTTGTTTTTACCATTCTTTCCAACCTATACTCACAGTCCTCCCACTTTGTGCCTCATCCATCTCATCCATGAAACCTTCTGAACTTCTAGACAACTGGACCATTGCTTCCATTGCACTTTTTGTTTGCTTCAGTTGTTTGTCCCTGATTCATATACTGCTGTGTGGCCTCTTCTGAAACCTTATTTTTCTGAAAATATTATTTAATGTTTGCACATATCTATAATATATAACACAAAGAACATATGAAAATTACTTAAAGATAAACATATTAATAAAATTATAAACTCATTGAATCTCAGGATTCCACATTGTGCATAGCATCCTGCTAGGAATACATACCTCCACATTTAAAAATTGTGTTACATAAAATAGTTAGCCAGTTGTGGTAACCAACCACGTGTTGAGCCTCTCCTTAGAGCCACACCTGAGAACATCCCTCATTGTTGCCATAATCTGGCTGAGCTGCACTTCCGTTTACTGAAAAGTGTGAAGTAGATGGCTGCTGTAATCATCTCAAGGATTAAATGGTGATAATGCGGGTGCCTGGCACTTCATAGGTGCTCAATAAATGTGAGTTGAGTCAGAATCTTGGTTGGCAAACCTTCCATGTGCAAAGGCTGCACAAGTGCAAGAGTGTGTGGATTTATCACAGGAAAACCAATACTTCAAAGAGCTCAGTGAAAATGAAGAAGCGCACACAAAGGGCCAGTTTAGGTAACTGTGTTTATGTTTTAGTTTCCTTTAAAAGTACATATATGTGGAATGCAAGGCCAGCAACTGACTTATAAATACCGATCAAAAGTAGTGGGGGGAGCTAAAGGAATGCGAGTAGGTCTTGACAGGAATGAAGTTTGCTGCTTGTAAAGTGCTTTGGTCTTAGCCACTAGCAGAATTGATCGATTGCAGTTAGCAAAGCATTTTCTGTGCAGCCAGTCCAAGCATCTGCTTCTGTACTTCTGTAAAACTGTAGCTCAGATTCATCCTACCTTTTGAATGAATCAACACCTTTGAAGAGCAAGAGAAACTCTATCCAACCACCCTAAGTATCGTAAGACCTCCCAAGGCCTTTAAAGAAGGGTCCTTAATATTTCCACTTACTCCTGCCTGTGTTCAAACTTCAACTCCCAGGGTTCGCCCAAATCCCTCCCATTGCTCTGTCATCTAATAAATATGCAAACATCACATAATTGCCAGCCAATGGCGTGGGTTCTGGTCACATGGTGCCGGTGGTAGGTGAGCGAACAGAAGTTGTGTGTCTGTGAACGGAGACAGTTCTCAGTCTGGGGCGAGCGGTTGAGTGAGCTTGGACGGATGCTTGGGCAGTAGTCTGCGGCAGCGGTGGCGGCGGCGGCGGCGGCAGTAGTGGTGGCAGAAGAGAGGAAGGGGAAGGGGCCCGTGGGCTACACACGCTCATACTTTCAAGTTCCCTTATAGGGAGAGGAGGTGGGGCTGCAGAAAAAGGAGGCCAGGAGCAGTTTCATCCGCCCAGTCCCGTCTCTCTCTCCTCTGGCTCCCTGCGCCGTGGTTCTGCTAGAGTTGAGGGTTTGGGTGGCAGTGCGCAGCAGTGAGGGCAAGAGGGCCAGGAGAGCGGGTAGCGGAGCCAGGGGTAAGGGGGAAGATGCCCATCCTGCTGTTCCTCATAGACACGTCCGCCTCTATGAACCAGCGCACTGACCTGGGCACCTCCTATTTGGACATTGCTAAAGGCGCTGTGGAGTTATTCTTGAAGGTAAAAAGAGGGGAGGGGAGAGATGGGAAGAGCTCCTAAGGGGGTGGTGGTGGATTTAGGTGCTTCTGTAACGTTTGTGTCGCCCCCTCCTCCCTCCTTCCCTTCGCGGCCCCCTCCGTCATCCCTCGTCCCGCAGCTGCGCGCCAGGGACCCAGCCAGCCGAGGAGACAGGTACATGCTGGTCACCTACGACGAACCCCCGTACTGCATCAAGGTAAAGGGGCCATCAAGGGGGTGGGGAGGCCCGGAATTGGGAGCCAGTCGGCTAAGGCGGCTTCCCCTTCTTGTCCCGAGCGGTCCTGCGTCTCCCAGAGGGGCGTGAGGGACGGGATGGCGCAGAGGGCTGGCGGAGCGGTGCGGTCGGTGGTTTCGAGTCTCTGCGCCGCCCAGGATCAGGGCAGCAGCAGCTCTGGGGAGAAAACACAGGAAAGCTTGGCCAGTGGCAGCGACGACCGCTGCGGCCTCTGAAGATGGCGGACATTTTGCTTTTGTATGAGCCAGAGAGGGAGACTGTGGGCGCTGCTGAGATGGAAAGGAGCGAGAAGAGGGAGGGGAAGAGACCCGCCCCTTCGGGGTACACCCGGCGCGGCAGCAGCCGAGGGGCAGGGCTAGCCTGCGACTCCGCCCTAGGTACTCCGACCCGTCGCGGGCTTCCCATTTGCCCCGGCTCCTCCTCTGACCCCTCCTTTCTCCCCCTTCCATCTCCTTGCTGCTTCTCCTCCCCCCCTTTCCTCCCACTTTGCCCGCCCCCTTCCTGCTGAGAGCGTGGCAGCGCCAGCCAACGGCCTTCAAAGATTAGACTACTGCTTTTGCACTTCTGTGGTCTTTAACCCACCCCCGCCCAATGGAAAATCTGTCCGCTGAGCAAGCCTCTCAACCCCGAGACCAGAGGAACTCTTTTTGTTTCTTCGGAATTGGTTCTGCTGTCGGTTACCTTAGCTACTGTTAGTGTTTCATTGGAAACAAGCCATGACAGAATTGGGCGAGGAGATGCCCAGTCGGAATCCACACGGGGTAGAGCTTTTTATAGGGACCTGGCCTACCTATTTACATCATAAATTAGGTTTGTGTTAGCCTTGCAGGGATTTATAGAGTGAAAAAGGAAGGAAAGAGAGAACTCGACTACACAAAGTTACAGTAATAAAATTGGACGATTTGATCCACAGGATTGTGACCTACAGGAGAAAGGCAGGGAGGACTTCACCTCCATGGGGAAGTTAATTATGTTACTAATGGAGAGGAGATAAAGAACTGGTTTGCCTGCAGTGACCAGAGGAAATAGAACTCAAACTATTAAATTAACCTGCATAAGAGTCCTGCCTGCATATTAAACACACTCTCTCTCTCTCTCTCTCTCTCTCTCTCTCTGTATATATGTGTGTGTGTATATATCTATAGATATATAGATATACCCATAATCCTTGAAGTCCTTTGCTAGAAACCCTCATCTCGTAATTATCTTAATAGTGCTGGGGAGAAGCCATCTGGATGTGTTGTAATTCCTGTCAGCCAAGTAAGGTATTTAAAAGAACCTACCAAACTGAATAATTGGTCAAAAAGTGTTCCTTCAGAAATAAAACCAGAGAGAAAAAGAATAGAGAAATAAGGGAGGCTTTAACTTTGTAACTTGCAGTTTGAACAATTTGATTACAAGGTTCCCCTTAAAACTTCTGGTTTTGATACTTCGTTTGCAGTTTTTAATTTGTCCACTTAAAAAGTGGAGCAAGTAGATATCTTTCAAAATGCCATAAACTTTTTTAAAATATCAGTTCCCCAAAAGGGTGTGACCATTTCTTCCACCTTCAAGAGCAGATGTTGGTACATCCTAAGTCTAAAAGTCTACACCCCTTGAGTACTAATACAGATAAGAGCCCACCATTTATAGTGTGGCCATTTAAAGTCCTCCTTAATTTGAAATAGTAAAAAGGATAAACTACAAAGCAGTATGCCTTTTATTTTCTTTAAAGGAATGATTTATTAAGCATTTTTCTGAATGCCAAGACCCCTAATTTACAAATGGGTTTTGAACAAACATAAACAAACTCATAGATAAAAACAACAGAAAAAAATTTAATAAAAATGGGTTTTAATCTATAAAAGTTTCATGGAAATATGTACAGAATTTTTGGAAAGGAAAAAAGAAAGTTTCATCCCCCCTATCAACCATTATTACATCTTTTTACCTAACTTTGTAATCACAGTGTACACATTACTTTGTGTTCTGCTTTTTCCACCTATAATGTCCCATCGATTTTTCTGGACTGCCACACAGTCCTTATACTTAAAATTTTTAGTAGTGATGTAATTTATCCATGGTACTTTAGAAGCTCAAGATAGTTCTATGAACAGAGGGGAAAACTTGAATATTGTTTTTTAGTGGAAATTTCATCTGTTACCTCTTCTTATTCTGCTATCTTGTACACTACAGTTTTTCCTAAAGTAAAAAAAAAAAATATATTCACAGTTGGGTTTAATCTTTTTTTCCTTATGTAGGCCAGGTATGGGAAAATACTTTCTATAATACCTTTAATTGCTAATCATGTTGTTTTCTTATTTAATCTTTATGCTTTTCTAAGGTTATTCAAATTTTTTATTTTAATCTTACATAATTGCATGTGCTAGGACATGGTTAATGATCTTAATGATGTTCTTGTCATGTTGCAATCTATACCTGAATTACTACTGATATGCCATAGTATGGGAGCATTTTCTTTTTCTGAATTTCTTTCAGCCACTCCCTTATGCCCACTCCAAACCCTCCCCTCAGCATGTGGTAACTATTTGTTCATTTGCTGTTAGGATCTAGCCATTTTGGAAGGTCTGAAATTTTAGAACAGCTGGTGAATTTTTCTCAAAATTTAGCCGAGTCTTTCACTTGCACATAGCTGGGAGCCATAAATGTCTGTTTTCTGTCACACTGATTATCAAATAGTTCTGTCTCTGATTGTCAGCAGACATCCTTGTTCCTACTTAAAACTTCACTCTTCATTAGCAGACTCAAGTCTTTTCAGCAAAGTGATGATTGTGTTTGATTTGTAGTTTATTTTTCTGCATAATAACGTAAGGTGTGTTTTTCAATTTCTCCATGATTGGAGGGACTTTGTTTATCTCTCCTCAAAATAACTGCTTATTTCTTGGGTGTTGGTTATATTCAACTCTAAACACTGCAAGGGAAAGATTTCTTTTCTACTAGACAATTCAATTTTATTGGTGTTATAACAGGAATAAGTCGTGCATTTGGTTGGGAGTTCCCCCCTCCCCCACTAATAGGCATGGAACTATTCCCAGTATATCCACTTACATGCTGACAATAAATCTTGTGAAAAGTTACTGTGACTGAAACTTTTCACTAATGTACACTGATGAATATGTGAATATACTATTTCACTTAATACTTAGTAACTTCTTACTGCACATCCCTTAGGACATGGATACGTTTAAAATTATCATACCTGTTACTTCTATTCGGTTTTGGATGGATGGAATTAAGTTTGATTTGGGGACCATATAAAAATTACATGAATTTCATGTATTTTGTGCTACATCTGCTTCGAGTATTGCTTTGCAGACAAGTTTTATATACATAGTGTCACAAGTGTTAACACTACATTTATACAATGGTATCTTTAGTGTACACTAAGATGGAACTCTAATATTTTAAAATTTCCATTATATTCTTATAAGACTAAAACATGGTTTTTTAAAGTGGGGGGGTGGTATACTAGTTCTTAATAGCTTTGTCTGTGGTTCTGCTATCTTGTACATTTTGTTTTGCTATAAATCAAAATTTTCTTTTATTCAGTGACTATCAGAGGTAAGCTTATCTCTACTACTAACTCTGAGTAAATTAAGGGCATCAAAAAGAAAGTGAGCCATGAGACTGTGGTATATAATAAAAAGATTCAAAGAGGTTTGATGTTTGAATTTACTTTCTTAAAATTAATTTTTTTATTGAAGGAAATGCTTTTCAAACATAAAACCAAGTCACTTTTCCTGAAATAGCTGAAACACATGTATACATAGTGGACAGAAGGTTGTTGTTTTTTAATAGAGTTGTTTCAAAGAAACATCTGAAGTCTGTAATTTGAAAAAGTGAAATTTTCCTTTGAGTGTTGCTTTTTCATGTTTGTAGCTAGCTTTGTTTACTGTTATCTGCATGCCTTTGTCAACATCTATCAGTAAAAGGTAACATTTTGGCTTACATATTCAGGAAGTAAACTTATGCTTTTTTTATTATCTGTGTTCCAAACATTTACTGGTATTTTAACTAAGGCATAACTTTTTCATATGCCCATGAATATATATTTTATGGGCCTTATTTGTAAAAGGAACGACTTTTAAGGGAGCCTTTTATTGTAGTTGGAAGCTAAGGAAGTGCTTTCAGGTAAAACAGTAGCAACATGGCCTGTGAGAGCAGCCTGAGACAATGGAAGGGGCACTTAAAACTCAAAATGCTACAAAGGTGATGCATTGACTTATGATGAATTGTTTCTTTCCTGATCTTGTTTCCTTTTCACCTTCCTCTCTGGCCATGTGAAGTATATGTTTACAGTTATTTTTAAATAAAAAAGGAGAGAAACAATGAAAAAATTGAAAGGCAACCTACTGAATGAGAGAAAATATTTACAAATCATATATCTCATAAGGGATTAATATCCAAAATATACAAAAGAACTCATAAGCCCTATAGGTAAAAACAAACAATCTGATTTAAAAAATGGGCAAAGGATCTGAATAGACATTTTTACATACGGATACCCAAAAGGTACATGAAAAGATGCTCAACATCACTAATCATCAGAAGGGTGCAAATCAAAAAACTACAATGAGATATCACCTCATATCTGTTAGAATGGTTACCATAAAAAAGATGAGATATGTTGGCAAAGATGTGAAGAAAAGGCGCCCTTGTGCAGTCTTGGTGGGAATATAAATTGGTTAAGCCACTATGAAAAACAATATGGAGCTTCCTTAAAAAATTAAAAATAGAACTACTATACAACCCAGGATCTTCACTTTTGGGTATTTATCTGAGGAAAATAAAAATACTAATTTGAAAGATATTTGTACCCCCATGTTCACTGCAGCATTAATTACAATAAACCATGATATGGAAACCATTCAAGTGTCTACTGATGGATAAATGGATAAAGAAAATTTGATTGTATTAAAGTTCCTCCATGTTTATGTCACTAGATTGATCATTTTTAAAATATAATAAAGTCAAATAAAAAGTCACTTCCCTACTAAAAATATTTCAGTGGCCTTCCATTATACTTCAGAATGAAATCCAAACTCCTTAACCTGGCCTTCTAGGTCTTCATGATCTTTTATCATACCTATCCAACAGTGTTTCCTCACTCTCTTCTCCTAGGCCTCAGGCTACAGCCACAATGAGATATTAGGCCATTTCTCTGATCTAACTCTGCCTCTTGCTTCTGTGCCATTTCCATGTTTTTTCCTCTACCTTGGACACACTGGTTGGCCTGACATGCCTCAACTCTTTATTTTACATTCTCAAAAGTCATCCTGCTTCTCTGCCCCACCCCTACTCCAAACAGTGTAAGAACTCCTATTGTGATTTCTTAACACTTTGTTCAGACCTTAACCGTAGCAGTTAGCATGTTATGTGGTGATAGTGTTCATGTTGGCCTCCCTGATATGAGCTCTTTAAGGACACATGTTTGAGCTTCTCTATATCTGACCCCAAGTACCAAAGGGAGTGCCTAGATTTTACTGGGTACTCAATAATTTGGGTGGGTGAGATTTCAAGTAATGGGTAAATGTGAAAGCTACCCAGCCCCCCTCCCATTTTCACTAGTCTTCTCCAGAGACTAGTGATCACCATTAACACCTTCATTTGTTTAATATTTTTTTACAGCTAGCATTTTCACTTAGGTTCAGGGTTATAATGTGGTAAAATAATATTTTTACAAGACCAATGTATATGTGCCCCCTTTCTTTTGTTTATTGAAGTATAACTTATATAGTAAAATACATTGATCTTAATGATGATGCATTTTTACATCTTTGTACATTCACAAAACCACCGCTCTAGGCCAAGATACAGACCATTTCCATCAACCCATAAAATGTCTCTTGCTTCTTTGGGCAATCCCTTTCTCCCGTACTGATAACCGTTGGTCTGACTTTTATCAGCAATGTAGCAATATGACCAAAACAGAGTTCTGGAAGGTAAGTCTAATAGTGGATTTCCACCACAGCAATGTAAGCATTCATTAACCATATGTTCGTTGAGCACCCTCTCCAGACCAGGCTTTATTATAGAGGCCTGAAGTGACACCAAGAAAGACCTGACCCAAGGAGAGATCAGAATAGTAAAGCAGTCATACTCATCAAGAGTCTTGAGAATAGTCATTGAAGAAAAGTGATGAGATGTGGATTAAGGTGGGGGAGATGTCAAGAATGGTGGACTTTATTAACCAACAGATTGGAAGTCGGGGAGGGAGGATGGGCAGGACCTAGTAAAAATTCAATGTAGTCAAAATTGTGATGAGGACTGGATCACAAAAGGGCTTTGAAATCTACAAGCTATAGTTCATACACCTCTCTTGGGTTAAAGTACTATGATGGATTTGAAGAGAAATAGAGCAAGCCTTGCTGTTTGTGTGCTTATTTGGTTATTACATAGACAAATATGTTGTGGTGAACTGGAGAGAGGGAAGAATGAAATGTGGAGGAGACTCAAAAGATGTAGTTGAAGTTGTCTAGTTTTGCATTAGTGCTGGCCACTTGAGAGCTTTTGGCCTTGAGTTTGGGATTAGGGTGGGAGGGGGATGGCAGAAGGGCAGGGCCACATTAAGGAAAGGGAAAATATTGTGCTTTTGTTTGCCTTTGGTTCAGGGAGATAATTAGAACTGCTCAGGAGACGGAGTTCTTCATTTCAGGTTGGCTAAACATTGCAGCTGTTCCACACCTCAGGGAGGAATGCATTTTCTAGAGAAGGGCAGGTTTGAGGGACCTTCTATATGGGAGAGGGGAACAGGGATGAAGAAGGGAACCCGCTAGTATAAGTCCTTAAATGAAAAACTCCTGGTAAACATGAATTCCAGTTCCCTTTCACTGGGAGTTTAAATGAGAGATACAGGCAGTCTTTCTGTGTCCATGTTGGAAGTTTGGAACACACTCTCTTCTGGATACAATATTCTAAATGGTGATTAGGTTCCCAGACCTTCCCCAGGAAACTTTTTTTAACACATAATGTTACTTAGCCATAGAACTATTGTGTTTGTTATTGTTTCTACTGGGAAATGGATTTGGGTTTCCAAGGTGATTTGTTAACACATGCTTCCCCCCTTCTTCGAAACTATAGTAGACTAGTATGAGGGATGGAGACATCATAAGGGCTCCATCAAAGATGGTGAAAGGTGAGGTGGCAGTGAGGTTAGGCATGGCTCTTCAAATCCACCAGTCATTTATTTTTTAGATTGGCTGCATTTACACTGTTCGGTACAGCATTCACTAGCCATGAGTGGTTATTGAGCCCTCAAAAATCAATTAGTCTGAATCAAGATATGCTGTAAGTGTAAATTAAACACTCAGTTTTGAAGACTTAGTACAAAAATATATAAAATATCTTTTTAACAATTTTTAAATTGATCACAAGTTTAATATTTTTACATTTTGGGTTAAATACAATATATTCTTAGTTTCACCTATTTCTTTCTATTTTTTATTGTAGCTACTTGAAAATATAAAATTACCTATGTGGCTTGCACTATATTTCTGTTAGATGTATCAGTCTATGATGAAGTTACTTCTGGAGGAGGATCTTTTCTCTCAAAGTTGTGTTTAAAATGAACAATGCCATACTGGACTCACTTGTGCATAAAAGATTATCATACAGTTCAGAGTTGATGGGTTAATAACCATTAGCCCTGGGGCAAAAATATAAAAGCAACTCCTCCTTGTTTTTATTGAAAGACAGTTTTGGTGCTTAGACTCTTGAATGTAGTTGGTGGTCCAACTGGTTGGGTTAGAATTTCTTTCCTGGGCTAAGTACTATAGAAAATATATGTGAACTCCTAATGTAACTACAGTAATTCAGAATTCTGTTTGTAATATGTGCTCACCAGTGGCATTAAATGTTTGATGATTTTAGTGTTATTAGAAATACATAGTGTATCCTTTTAGATTTATGTAGCTACTTGGCTCAAGAATTTCCAGGAACAGTATTCATCAAGAAAAGTAGGCTAAAGGATAAATTATCTAGCTTGGCATAATGTAAAACCTAAGAACAAAGGGGAATTTGTACACTGCTGTTATTGAAGGCTTTCTTGATGTTCCCTAGCAGAGCCCTTGTCTTATATCATGGGAATTCATCAGTAGCCTTAAAAGAAAGGGAGAGGTCCAGATCCACACAACAGGAGGTCTCCCAGGATTATTACTTTCTCTAAGCTTAGTTCTCTTAATGGCCATGTTATTTTTTTGTTACTGTAATGGCTCCCATTTAAGGAATAATACCAATGTTTAATTCTGAGGCTGGGTGAAAGTAGAGATGTGCTGATGAAGAGCACATATAGGAGGTGGGACCATTTTTTAGCCCTACTTTTGGGGCCTCTTAAGACCCATCCCATAGTCAAAGGTATTATCTGGCTTTTACAGATATGATTTGACTTATATATATCTCTTTGACATAATGAACAATAATATAATAGCTTCCCAATGATGGTAACAGCTGACATTTATTGAGTAATGTTTATATGCATGGAGCAATGTGCCAATGAATATAAAGTGCTTATTTCATTTACCTTCCCAACAAGCCTCAGTTTTAGGTACTATTATTATCCCTATTTAACAGATAAGGAAACTGGGGCCTGGAGAAGTTAACTAACACAGCTGAATAGTAGCCCAGGTCTGTCTCTATTTCAGAATCCTAAGTAATGAGCTGCTTCATTTTCCCCATCAATCATGATACAGCATTCCTTTTAATATCTTCTCACTGGTATTTTTCTATTTATGATATATGCCATGGAAACATTTTTTTTTAAAGACAGAATTGTCATGCTATTGTTTATAGTTGGTTTTGGTATTACAGTGCTTGGTATTGTAGCAAGCACACAATGAGTGAAAATTGTTGACACCAATGTTACCATTTTTATTATTCTCTGGCTACTTCTAGGTGAATATTATGGTGCATTTGTTTGTGAAACATGTTGGCCTTTGATGTCCCATAGTTATGCCCCTGCATAGGGACAGATGTGGAATTGTTGAGACTCTCAGCTGATGGAGCTTGACATAGTATGTATATTTTCGGGGTGGAGTTTGAGGACTGGTGGCCTAAGCTAATAGGCCCTATAGGAAGAGTGGTGGTGGGTTTGAAAAGCAACAGGGTGGTCTTTGGCTATCACACTGCCCTCCAGAAACTGATTTGCCATCTTCACTTTATCAATCCCTTGATAAATGTTCTTCTTGCAGGGAAAAGAAAGACATTCAATGTACTCCACAGTAACCATTGAGTTTCTCCTCATCTACAACCTGTGGGGGGAGCAGAAGTGGGTTTGTGAAAGGCCTGAAAGCAACATACCATATTTGTGGAGTTTTATGTAGCAGCCCGTGCCTCATATAATGGTGCAGTCTTCATTTCATCCATTCTCCTCAAGCCATGCCCCTGCCATAGCCAGATAGCTTTTTTTTTCCTTCATGCTTTATTGGTAAGGGGTGAATTTCAGAGAAGGAAGGGAGATGTTGCCAAATTAAACACTGGGGGGATTAACCTGAAAAAGTTATGTTAGACTTCTGTGTTGATGTGCCAGATGTTCGTAGAAAAAGAAGAGTTCTGTATCTCAAACCATATTCACCTGATTAGATTATTTGTTCTTGGCAGTTGCTCTTTCATTATTTATATCCTGCCCTGTAGGTTGAAATCAGTAAACTTAGTACCAAGAGCCAAACTCTGGACTTGAATGCCTTTGGACAAGACTTGAAACATTTATGTGTATGCAAGTAAGAAATAGTACTAGTGAAAAAAATATGATTTACTAAGGTTTTAGGATTTATTATATAGCTACTTGAGCCAATTTACTAATGCTTAATTCTCTTTGCCCTTGACTACATTTGAAACTCATAAGACTCCTCCCTTCCTTCCAGAAACTTATCACCTTCTCTATTTTGTTTCTCCACTCCTCTCTGATAAATCAATCCCTGTCTTCCAGATTCTTTCTCTTGTTGAATGCATCCTACCTCGTTTATATTTCAAATAGTCCTTCTCCACTGATGCCTCTCCATCTTCAGCTTCTCAGCCAGGCATCTCTAGCTAACTATAGAACATCTCCACCTGGCTATCTATTCTGCCATCAGCTTATACGCAGGTGACATGTCAAGACCTCCTATGGCTCTAGAGCCTATCCCCTCTCCCATATTCCCCATCTTTTAGTCACCTAGGATTGAAAGCTAAGCATTATTTAGCATTCATCTTGTCCTTCATCTCTTTTGTGGCCCATCTATCATCCCTTTGAAATATTTCTTACATATGTTCCTTCAACACAATTTCTGCTGCTATCACTTGAGTCTGGGTCCTGACCTTTTATGTTTTGACCATTATAACAACCTTATAAGTGCTCTCCCAAGTACCTCCCAAATTCCTACTCTTTACCCACACCAACAGTTTACTTTCTAAAAATGCTTGTTTCATCATATCACTCCTCTTTCTTAAGCCTTCAGAGACTACCCATGCCTATGAATGCCATTCTGAGCTCTCTGGGAGCTGCTCCATATGTCTATGTAAACTTAGTTCCTGTCTTTTTCCTACAGGAATCCTGTGCTTCAGTCAGACCTGTCTCTTCCAACCCCTTAGAATATCAGTTAATATAAGGAAGAAGAGATGCAGAGCCAGGATATCTGGAGGCCTGGGGGAGGAGAACAAGCAAACTAAAAGCATTCCTTTAAGGGTGTGGCTTGAGGGGGAGGTGCTATTTCAATGATGAGTAGTTGCACAAGGAAGAAGGAGGAGGCTGGTTATGACCTTTAGTGGTTGATTGAGTTGCAGAAGGAAGAGGGAAGGGGCTGATTATGACCTTTAGTGGTTGATTAACCTGAACTAGACCAAAACATTTTGATTTAGATTCGACTGGAGGCACTTCTGTTTAATCAGAAGGCCCAGTCTCTCTTTGCATTGTTTCTGCAGAAGGAAACCCACATAACTAGACAGTAGAAATAGGATTCTAGAGAGAGTATCTAAGCTTTAATGCAGCCATGGCATTGGAAAGTTGGGAGTCCCTCTTGTTTTATTTCTTGTAGGAGATTGCTAAAGATATGTGGAGGAAATCTCTCCATTTTTCTTAAAAGCTTATATATGTGTATAGACATCGTAAACTCCATTTCATGGTGATGCTTATGAGCTGTATGTTAGAAGTCTGTTTAAGTCTAGGTACTTTTATAAAAATCAAATTTTTAAAAAAGTGGTCATAGTATATAGCCTGTCTGGTAGACCACACCATCCACTGTCATGTAAATCTGGCAACTTTTGTGACTTTAGCTGCTCTGTAGTGAGCGCTAGGCTGGATGGCAGGAGAACAGGTCTCTTAACCACAGTCTGCTACTAACCAGATATATACATGACCCAGGGCAAGTCACTTAGCCTTTTTTGTTTATTGTTTTATTTTTATTTGTTGATTAGAGAGAGAGAGAGAGACATTGATCTGCTCTTCAACCCATCCATGCATTCATTGGTTGACTCCTGCATGTGCCCTGACTGGGGATCAAACCCACAACCTTGGTGTATCTGGACGACACTCCAACCAGCTGAGCTACCTGGCCAGGGTTTAATGGTTTTTAGATGTCAGTTTTCTTATCTGTAAAATCAAAGGATTAGACTGGATTATTAACACTGTTCCTTCTCAAAAAGTACAAGACAGAATTGTATAACTGAAAGGCAGGAAGTGGAATAATTGAGGTATGGAATTCAGGGTGATCTCAAAATTGCTTTAAATTTTAGAAAACATTTCCTATATATGCTTAATGTGCTACCTCTCACACTGGTTAAATCAGTAAATGTCACTCCATCTTATTGGAATTTTTGTTTGTTTGTTTGCTGTTAACAGTATAACATTCAGGACAGGGTCCTAGCAAAAGGGTGGAGCTGAGAGTTTGGTGGAGAGATAGACTAACCTTGTATTTCTGTTGGAATTTTTAACAATAAATGTGTGTTACTTTTATGATGTAAAAACAACTCATAAAATTTTTAAGAGAATTATTTTAAAAAATTAGTCAGGAGAAAGGAGATGCTATATGGTCTTTAGAAAGTAATGAATGGCCTTTCTGCTATCTCATCTGTTCAGCTTTTTCTGCAGGGTTTAGGTGGCTTAGCCTCACTCCTGTCCTTGTATATTTTTCCAAGACCACCTTTTAAAATTTTTATTTTGTGTATGGATTCGGAAAAATATCTCTCATTAGAGCCCAAAATCTAAATAACTGAACGTGTGATCTGCACAATAGCATTTTTTTTCTGATAATAGGTATTGGTCAATAACTGCCATTGAAATGGTCTGAGAATGAGAGAGGAAACTTGCCATTTTTATCTGAGCAAGTTTGGCAAATTCTTTGCAACTCTAAGATATTTTTCCTGCAATAACAATGCAATTGATTCCAGGACAAAGGAGAATAGTTTTCTAAAATTCAGTTCCTACATGTTAGCACCTCTGGTGAACATCAAAAATTTTTTAAAGAAAATCACTTTATTCTAATTGATTCACAAAGAGTAACATCACAAAAGTTTGGTTAAGGAGGCCACACAAATATTTGCCCAGCCCCAAACTCAATACCACGTCAGAGAACTTCTATACAGTAGGACCACCCTCTTCCATTATAATTCTGAGGCAAGGAAACTATTAATAATAGGAGAGATTTAACTGGTAGTTTTATACTTTCACTATCAATTATATCTTTATACTAAATTAACTTGGTCATGAGAGATGATTTTCCATTTCTTCAATATTAACTTCTTGATTAGGCTAATCCATTTGCAAAATCTGCACTGTTTCAGCACCTTGCTGAAACCCTCAAGATGCTTATTAAGGTCACTCTGGTTCTGTGGACACTCCAAAAACTGTTTCATCTCATAGTGGCATGGGCCAAATTGCTGCTGCTGGTGGTGGTATGTCAGCTGAGTTCCCTGAGGCTCCTGGTAAGTGATGTCAGGTCTTAAGGTCTCAGCGTTACTTCCTCCACTTGAAGGCTCCAGTGATGGCATGACCTAGCGTGTGTCTGACAGCAGAGCCCACAGCCACACCAGCTGCAGTGGTTACCATCTGGGCCATGAGACCTGGCTGCTGGGGGAAGCAGCAGGTGAGCCAACAGCAGATGGTGGAGCTGGCGCTGGTGGCTGAGCTGCTGGCGCTGGCCTGGGCGCAGCTCCCCTCTGAGGTATCAGGCTGGCCCGTGCAGTGATGTAGGAGGTGCAGCTTCAGCTTCCACGTGGCAGTGCACTGCGCTCTGCAGTTCTGCATCTACAAGTGCTCAAATTTCTTTTGATCTTGTCATGCATTCAAGTGAACTCAGAAAGATGTGTTATTTCTTAATTTTATCCTAATTCCCTGTGGTAAGGACTGAAAAATCATAAATGCATTTTGCAGGTATTTTAGACCAATCTTTATGATTGTTTATACACTAAAAAAAAAATCATACTCGATATTTTAAAGAGCCAGTAACACCAAATGGTGAACTTTGTGTCGATAGAGTCAAATTGTGAATATTTCTTTGCTCTATTTATTTTTTAAATTTATTTTTGAATTACAGTTGGCATACAATGTTATATTAGTTTCAGGTTGCCCAGGTTATTTTAAAATCTGTGATCCTGAAAGTCTGTAACCATTTGCAAAAAGAAAAATACAATTTGGCAGGCCACAGTCAAATAAGTTTTTGCAATATTATTAGGGGGTGAATTTCTTAACAATCTTTTTAAAAGTAGAAGAGTCAGGTAAGCCAGAATAATTTTATGTGGTCTTGACTGGTAGTATTTCCTAAAGTTTGTTCATGAAAATTTGTGGATTGAACCAGAAAGTGATAGCAATCTTAGTTCTCAGGGAGAGAATTGGTGCAATCAAATAAAACAGTCTTTGAGCATTTTGGCAAGTTCAGAACACTTAGAAGTGCTCATGGGAAAATAACTTTGGGGGAAAAAAAGGAATCCAAGAGAACTGGATGTTTTTGAAACAAGTAATTTTATAAGAAAAAAGCTATATTAGTATGAATAAAACACAGAATAAACAGAATGCCTCTTTTGAACCTAGAAGTGTATCAGTACCCAAGTCAAGTGAGAAAACCACAAAAAAGTGAAATGAGAACAAATTACTAGAGTATTAAGGGGAAAAAGTGCATCAGGTAGGGTTGGAAAATATAATGCAAGAGAGTTTTAAAAGGAGATACAAGAAGCAAGACAATTCCATTCTTTTAATTATACAGCATCTTCCTAAAGTGCATTTCACAATTTTAAAAACTTCCTGTATAGGTGTGCTCATGGATAGAGATCAAGCTGACAACTCTGAGGGTGGGGTGGGATGGGATTGGGGAGTGGGAGGTTGAGCAAAAAGGAGAAAAGCCTCATGGACACAAACAGTGTGGTGAATGAGAAGAGAGGGGGGTGGGCAGAGGTGGAAGAAGGTATAAAGGGGATAAATGGTAATGGAAAAAATAAAATACAAATAAACTGTTAAAAAAATAAGCTGCAACAATAACAAAAAGACATTTGAACAGTTTATGGTGATTCAGCTCTCACAGTGTTTTATTTACCTGGAGGGCAAGTAAACCTTGTCTTATATCTATCAAAATTGAGGCCCATTTTGTTGGGAGAAAAAAATTCTTGAAGTTGAAAAGTTTTAACTCACACAAATATTCCATATAAAGTTAAGGGGAAAGACCAAGGAGAAATTCATTTGTCTCCTTGGGAGATAGAGTTAATTGGAAAAGCAGGACTTCTTATTTTTCATCTCATTCTGTTTCACTGGTTAGTTTACCAAAAAAAAGAACAGTTTGTGATGACAAAGATGATAGAATGTTAAATTGGAGAAGAAAGTAATTTGGTTGAAAGTTACTGTTGAAATTGATGCATTCAAATTGTCTAGTTTGTTGCAGAACAAGTTTTCTTCAACCTTGTAGGGAACAGATGGAAAAAGGAAAATAGTTTGTCTTTCAATAAGAGGAATGATGGCCCTACTAAATTTAGATTCTGGCTTTAACTTGCGATCTGGGAAAATACTCAAATCTGTTAATCATGCAGTTTGTAACCACCTAGAAGAGCCCAGCGTCCAGGATGACCCTCTATATGGGATAACAAAGGGCAGATATTATCAGGCTATTTCCTTTTAGAAAAGATAAAAGTCTTGTCAAGGAGAGAGAAGCAACATGAATTGTCTCTCTGGATTCCAGCAAGGTTTTTTATTGATTGTGAAGGGCTTGCTAACAAGCTAGGAAGACTTGGACTTCCACTAAAGTACTGTCCAAATAGGCTTTTGGGTGTGTGTGCCCCAAATGGGTCAGTGCAGTGGCTCGGCACCAAGGCATAGGATCATAGTAAGTGGTGCCTTGCAGTGAGAGGTTCTCTCACTCTGTGGGAGATAGCCTGGCTTGTCACCATCTATAATATAGAAGGATTATTTTTAAAGATTTTATTTGTTTATTTTTAGAGAGACAGAGAGGGAGACAGGGAGAGAAACATCCATGTGAGAGAGAAACATCCATCGGTTGCCTCTCATGGGTGTCCCAAGCTGGGGCTGAACTCAAAACCCAGGCATGTGCCCCAACAGGGGATGGAACCAGGGAGCTTTAGCTTTGCCAGAGGATGCCCAACCAACTGAGCTGCAGCAGTCAGGGCTAGAAGGATTATTTTTGCTCATTGAAAAGATTCACTGCCATTCTCTTTCAATAGCTATCACCCTAAATAATTTTAATTACGCATTGATTTACAAATATCCAATTTACACAGTTTTTAAGGGGCACTTCTCTTGTGGAAAGTTAGATGCAGCTACTCCAAATATGTTTTTCAGTTACCTCGGATAGGGAAATTAAAAGCATGTTCTTTAAATCTGATCATTATGCAAAGCCTGACCAGGTCATGGGTGTTTTGGAAAAGAATTACAAGTGACCTTTAGAGATAGAGCAGCGGTTTTCAGAAAGAGCTCTAACATCATTCCCACATCCCCTTCAAGGACAGTTGATCTGCTTTTATCTCTTTTACTTGTTTATACTTCAGCAATATTTCAGTGGCGGAAGGGTTCTTCTATTTTAAAAAAATTAAAATAATTAAAAATTAAAGAATCAGAGAAATGATCCAGCCAAAATAGGATGAAGTTCAGGAAGGACAAGTATTGGGATATTGAGGTTTGGGAGACCAGCTAAATAACACCCTTGCCCTTCCCTGCTCCAACATAGCACCAGCTGCAGCAACCAATGGAAACCAAAGGAGAAATAAGACACAGGAGCCAACTGTCTTCTAAATGACAGCTTTATTTCTGTTAAAACTAGACTGGAGGATATAGCTTAGATGTGTGTTCACAAAAAGCTTCCAAATAGTTCACATATTGACAGATCTCTCCTATAGGTCTGTGGGAAGGGGTAGAGTCTATTACCCCTTAAGTAGATATGTCAGAACATATCAGAAATTTACAAAAAGTGTCAGCAACAGGCCTAGAGGGAGTATGCCAGTCTCCTGTTGCCAATCCCACTCCTCAAATAAGAAGATGGAAATAAGGGCGCAGAGGGTCAGAAACAGTCGCAATAAGGAGTAAACAACTTACTCTGGACCGCTTGCTTTGCTAGTTAGTTACAGCCAAGAATAGACTAGGGTCTTCCAAGTCCTAATCCACTGCTCCCACACCCAATTGGTCTGCATTTAGACAAGAAAATAGACTTAAAATGTTTTGAAAATTCTGTTAAACTTACAAACTTCTAAGCTAATATAACAAGACATGTCTGTGAGGTGAATACTTGGAATATGTAGAAGAATCTCTAATATAGTGGTTTAAATTGGTAGGCTTTCAAATTAGGTTACCTGGGTTCAAATCCTGACTGTGTCATTTACTACTTCTTTGAGCTGGACAAGTTGCTTATCCTCTCTGAGTCTCAGTGTGCTCAACTATAAAATGGAAATAGTAATAGAACCTACTTCACGGGTGGTCATAAGGCTCAGATGAGGATACATATAAAATGCCATGCTTAGCATAAATTAATTGCTGACACATAGACACTGATAAATATTACCTGTGATTATTTTATATCATCACCAGCATCATCATCATCATTTTACCGCTGCTAGACTTTTAAAATTTGACCTGCGAAGACAGTAAACTCTTAGTTTAGGATTTCACTCATCCCATATTACTCCTTTGTCCTACATGTTACTCCTTTTTTCTAAACCTCCATTCTTTAGATCTCTCAGGCTAGAAGTTTTGTAATCACTTTATACTCTCTCTCTTTTAGGCCCATAATCTGTCTGTCACCAAGTCCTATCTTGTTTGTTTAAATTGTTTCTCGATTAACCCCTTTCTCTTAATTCCTATTCTAATTCAGGCCCTGACTCCCTCTGGGCTGGATTACTATTCAAGTCTCCTAGCCTCTTTTTTCTGACTATAGCTTCTCCTTTTCCAATCTGTCCTATATGTCACTGCCAGACTGACCTTCCTGAAACACTGTTTTGATCCTGTATCCCCCTGCCTTGGAATCTGTAATGAGTCTATTCCCTGCCAAAGCAAGGCCAAGTTTTCCTGAATGATCTTCAGGTCCCTCTAGAACATCTCTGTCACATAGATACATGATGCCAGCCATACACAAAATTGAAAATGTTCTAGCAGTCACATTAAAATGTAAAAAGAAATAGGTGAAACTTTTAGTAATATATTTTATTTAACTGAAAATACTCAAAACATTGTAATTTCAACATGTAATCAATATAAAAGTAAAATATATTTCCATTTTTTTTCTTAGTTCCAACTCCTCGAAATCCCATGTGTATTTTACACTTATATTACATCTCAAATCAGATTATTCATGTTTCAAGTGCTCAGTAGCCATATGTGACTAAGGACTACTGTAGTAGTGCAATTGTGGAGTATGACTTGCTACCACTGTCACCTCCGTAAACAAGACTTACCTAAATCTTCTTCCTGGTTTATTAAAAAAATAAGGATTATAATACCATACCAATTTTATTGGGTTGTCTTAAGCAAAGGTGAAGTATGGAAGTGCTTTGTAAGCTGTAAATCTCCATGAGAATGTAAGGAAGTTATTATCAGGACTAAAGATTTTACTGACAGGAGAGCAGGAGATCTTTGGAGTAATTTGAAAGAAAAGACTGTATTTAGAAGGCAAATGGGCTGTCCAGAATTCATTTGTGAAAAAAATCAACTCCAAGCAATGAAAGAAGAATATAAATGTATACTTTCTCTCACAAGCTCTTCATAATGATCTTTTTGAAAGAAATTTGTCACATTAACAAGATTTGCTAAGTATTTAAATTAATCTATAGGCTCTCCCCCCGCTTCAATATTTTGAGGAATAGATTTAGGGGCATTTAATTCTTCTCTTGAAGGGGCTAGACTCCTACCAAAAAGTTTATTGCTTTGGGTAGTAAATGGAGCCCATATACTCTGTAGTACAGAAGTAGGAAAAGCATTAAAATTTCATTCAAATTAATTCACTTCATTGCAAAGAATTGGAATTGACCTAAAAACAGAACACCAGCGATTCAGGTGGAGAAATGATTTGTAAATTGGTTTCAACCTATATTATAAGGGAAATTTTAAAGAGTAATTATTCCGACAGGTTGATTAGTAAGACTACACAGAGAGCACATTATTTTAAATACTGATGAGTTATAATGTGCTTGCCTAAGTGGTACACAAACCTTATCCGAGCCGTTTACCAATTAAGTAGTCCACTAATTTTTCTTTAGTCATGCCTTGAACTATCTTGCAGCTCTCAGGAATTCAACACTTGCTATAGATTTAACTGTTAAGTTTACAGTGTGGGAAGTGAGATTTCTAAATGAAGTAACTCAGAGAAAAAAAGTTGAATTTGTAAAGTGGCTTCTAGCTTTACAGGTTTGCCCCAGCCAGAAACCTCACCTAATGTATGACCCTTTCCCCCTTACCCCACCTTCTAATTAGATACTCAGTCCTTATGACTCCACCTTTGAAATACTTCCTTTATCTTCAACTTCCTCTCCAACTCCACTACCCTCACTCAGGCTTTCATCGCTTTTCTAATAAGCTTTTCCAATAATCTTCAAACCAGTTTTCCCTGCCTCAAGCTTCAGCCTCCCCTCCACCCCGCAATTTATTCTCCAACTTCCAGCGGAACGACCTTGCTAAAATACAGATCTGATCATGCCACTCCCCTAATTAAAAACCTCAAGTTATTCCCAGAGCCAGATAAGATCCAAACTACTGAGCACAATGTACAAAGCACATTACAGTCAGAGCCTGATTTATCAGCCTTGCCTTCTTCCATGTACTCAGAAAAATGATAATCAAATTACCTGCAGTTCCCCCAAGAGGTCCTATCCTCTTACGAACTCTGTTGTTTTTTTTCCCTTGGCCTGCCCCCTTCACTCCTCACTTCAGTGTGGGGAGTCCCATGATCTTCATGCCCTCAGGCATCCTCAAATGCCCCGTCTTCTGTGAGAAGCCGTCCTAAACTTTCTGATCTTTCAGTCTCCATAACTGCATTCCTTATTCCTTTGTGTCAGGAACTCCTCAACGCTAATCCTTCTCTGTATACCCACCATGTAACATTCTGACCAAAACATCATAGTTGGCTCATAAAAGTGTGTTGCATAAATAAAGGAGAGAATTGATGCCTTCTCTCCCAACTCTATACCTTTCTCTTCTACCCTAAAGAGGAAAGCTAATTTTTTAATTCAGTGCAACTTGCAATCACCTGCTGATATTTCTAGGTATTTGATGAGGACAATTAAAATCATAATCCTTCCTTTTAGCTCATTTAGATTGTCTAGTTCAGTAAGGTTTTCCTTGGGCTACAAGCAATTATTCTCATGTCTTACTTTACCCTGGTACTTTTAAAGCCATATATACAATCTGGCCAAAAGAAAACATGGGAAGCTTTTACCTTTAGATCCTTTGACACACAGAATATGTTAGGAATATTTTTTTAAAAAACTAAGCACATCTTTAATTACCCAGAATTCCAGACTATTGAACTGGAATGGATCTAAATTAGGACCACTTTCACCTTGTATGGTTATGCAGGTTGTGTATTGTTCAACCTTAGGGAGCACGATTCTTATTCACCATTACAATGTGAATGACTGTTCTGCAAGGTTGTATCACAGTGTCCCTGCTTATATAATCCTCTTCATTTTCAAATAATGAAATGTAGGTTCTACAAGCCAACTGGTTTGCTCAAGGTCACACAGATAGTTCATGGGAAGGTGTAGTTACTAATCTGCCCCCTTTCTGCCTCTCAATCATTCTGATCCAAATTGCTTCAGGAAACAAACTAGAAAAGATAGTATTTGCTATAGTTGTATGGATATGGGCAGTATGCCTTCAGCTAAACATGAAATTTAAATCACTTAGTTTATCTCTGTATTATATTTGCTCTTGCTTTCCACCTCCAGCTCTGTTGCTCTAGTTGACATGACCTTAGCATTCAGAATATCACTGCTGCCCTCAGGGCTACCAAGACTCAGGTAGCTGTTTTGTTCCAAGGTGCCAAACTGTGCTGTATGCTCTCTGCCTTGCTGGCCTGCTCCTCTGTGGCCTACTGTTAGCTGCTTTCTTCTTTTGGCTTCTCTTCTTAGCATTTTGTGTTGCTTTGTTTTCATAGCCATTATTGACTAGTCAACATGATTCTGTCTTCTATTCTACAAATCATTCACATATAGCATGTTGGCTGTTGACTTTGGGTCTTTGGTTCTTTTCTGCTGTTTATAGCTGTTGGGGGCACATAAGGGATGCTGCTGTTTTGCTAAAACTTTTTTTGTTTGCTTGTTTCTTTACTTTCTCCCTTTATTCTAGATTTGGGGCCTTCTGAATGTTTGAAGATGCCAGAAGGGTTGTATCCAAATATTTGTGGCTCTATTTCTATAACCACCCCTCCTTTACTCTTGCTTAGGAGGAAGAATCTTGGTTAGAAAAGTTCGTGTAGATTGGACAACCAGTAGCTAATTGTCTCTTTCAAAGATGATGCATTTAAAAATATTCCTTCCTCTATTCCTTACTCCATGTTCATCATTAGTATCAACTATGGTAAATACTGAGGCGTTTCGGTAGATTTGTTTGAGCCTGAATAGAAAACTGGACTTCTTGAGCCAAAGCCCTACGGCCATAATGGACAATGAATTATTTGCTTGCATCTTTGCTCTTGATCATTAATGCTAGATCTTTCTGAAACTAATTACTTGCCTTACTTCCCCTTGATCAGTTCAGATACAGAACATAATTACATTAAGGAACTATTAATTTGTTAGAGGTTTGATACTTGATGTTTAGTGGTTGTTTGCACTTTATATATTATTCACTGTATAATCGGGAATTTCTTTGTAAATGTTTGGTTTTCAGGCTGGTTGGAAAGAAAATCACGCAACATTCATGAGTGAACTAAAAAATCTTCAGGCTTCTGGACTGACTACTCTTGGTCAGGCTCTAAGATCCTCATTTGATTTGTTAAATCTCAATAGATTAATATCTGGAATAGACAATTATGGACAGGTAAAAATTTTTTTGAGTGAGTACAGCTAATTTATTTTGGTAACTTGGGGTAAGAATTTAAAGTTGGGCATGGTTACCAAATTTTCTGCTACTTTTTATAACTTCCAAAAAGAGGTCCATATGTGTTTTAAATACATACTTTAAAAAAAATTCCCGCTTTTGAGGGGTCTTGTATGTGACTTGATCATAAAATAGTTAAAACTGGCTACCCATCAGATCATTAGATATCTGAGAATGGGATGAGTTAATCGCTGAGAAATACTGGGACAAGACAATTGAAGAGAAACTTTCAATGTTCTTAACTCCCTCATAGCTCCCAATTCAATGAAAAAGCTCTAGCAGGGATGTCCAACTTTTTGGAGTCTCTGGGCCATGCTTGAAGAAGAAGCATTTTCTTGGGCCACATATGAAATACACAAGCACTAACAAAAACTGATGAGCAAAAAAAAAGGTTTTAAGAAAATTTATGATTTTGTGTTGGGCCACATTCATAGCCATCCTGGGCCACATGCAGCCCGCGGGTTGGACATCCATGCACTAGAGTGAGAGGAAGGCAGAATAGCATTTACTGCTGCTACCATTGTCCTTTCCTACTTTAAAAACTCTGCTCACAGTTACCAGAGTCACTCTCCAGGTTTCAGAGCCTAAGTCACTGATGTCCCCCTATCTGTGCCAGGATTTTGACTCAGGTGAATTAGTGGGTGATGTTGCCCTTATAATCTAATATCTTTCTATGATTACTTGGAAAGCAGAGGGAGAAGAGTATTTAGATAAAGTTTGGGAGTTCCTGAATAATAAGAATTCCTCAGTTTATTCTGAATGTTACCACTTTAGGGGTTATTATTTTGATTCCCATCCACTCAGTCCCTAATCTTTTCCTTCTTATTTATCTAGGCAAATTTTATCACATTCTTGAGAGATCACTGACAAGGCAAATGTAAAAGTTTAAATATAATTTTATTATATCACATGGCTCTAATGCTTTTTAAATGTATTTTAGGGGAGAAATCCATTTTTTTTAGAACCATCTATTTTAATTACCATCACAGATGGGAACAAGTTAACAAGTACGTCTGGTGTTCAAGAAGAGGTGAGATTTCATTTTTTAAATTTTTGTTTAAATGGCAGAGAACATGCAGCTATTTCTGTAGGAGGCATACACTTCTGGTTAAGGATAAGTTTAATGAAATCTTCTATCTTGGTATTCCTTAAAAGATTGTTTGATTTTATTGAGTACGAGAAAGAAAAGTGAACTCTTTAATTATTTAACTTTTTCTCCTTGTATGGGTTGTTATGATGAAACTTTACAAATTTTGCCTTATCAGCTTCATCTTCCTTTGAATTCTCCTCTACCTGGGAGTGAACTAACCAAAGAACCTTTTCGTTGGGATCAAAGGTTATTTGCCCTGGTGTTGCGTTTGCCTGGATTGGCTTCTACTGAGCCAGAGCAACTAGGGAGTGTACCAACTGATGAATCTGCTATCACACAAATGTGTGAAGTCACTGGAGGTATTGACAACATTTAATGTTTCTGAAGGAAGAATTCAGGGCAGCAGAGTATTTTTTTTTTCTTAAATGCCATATCCAGTTTTTACTTGTTTTCCTTTAGAATTTTTAGTTCTGGTGGTTAAAATCTTTTAAAAACTATTTTATTTATTTATTTTTAGGGGGGAGGAGAAACATCAATGTGTGGTTGCCTCTTGTGCGCCCCCTACTGGGGATCTGGGGACCACGGCATGTGCCCTGACTGGGAATCGAACCAGTGACCCTTTGGTTCTCAGGTTGGCACTCAATCCATTGAGCCACACCAGCCAGGGCTTATCTTTACTAGTGTGATGTTTGCTGCCAATGTAATTATGATTATTTCAAGTTATATTTTAGAATTTCAAATGCTTCTCTTGTAAAATAGTATTTTATTTTATCAAACATGTACTATTTGTTTTTCTTTCTGGTATAGGTCGCTCCTACTGTGTTAGAACACAAAGAATGTTGAATCAGTGTTTAGAATCTCTAGTTCAAAAAGTTCAGAGTGGTGTAGTTATTAACTTTGAGAAAACAGGACCAGATCCACTGCTTATTGGAGAAGGTACAGTAGATAACTTTGTTTTTACCATGTAGTGTTATTGAGGAGAGCCATCTGTGATTGGGAGAACATTAAACTAATCATAATAAACACAGTCTTCACTATCCACATGCATTTAAGCGGTTACAAATATCCATCCAGACAGCTACCATTTATTCATTGCCCATATATACATGTCAGGTGGCCAAATTCTAGCAACTTTAATTCAATGCGAAATCTTCCTAAGAAAATGCTTTCTTTTCCTTACCTATTTCATATTCCCTGACCCAGTCTTCGGACGACACTGAATTATTTACCTCTGTATTCACAAAATATCTGGAGATTTACTATAGAGTACCACTTAAGTGATTTTGGTTTTGTGAGCACCAAATGTGTATTCTATAAGTGCCTACACCAGTATTTTGCTGGCCACTTTTTAACTGCAGAATTTTTTCTTTTCAAATGAGATTTTACTGAAAGTTCAACAACTCAAAATATGTGAAAGCAGAGCTATTTCTGTACAGAGGAAGGAACTTCTCCCTCAAATCATACCTGCATCACAAGGCTTGTCATTGCTGTCAGTTCACATACATACACACTTTTACGTACCTCATTACCAAAGTGCTTGTCTGATCTGATACACACATTTTAATTTCTGTGGCCACAATCAGTGGTAGCTAGCTGCCTAGACAAGAAAAGGGGGCACGTGCACAAGGACAGAAAGACATACATTTCTGTCTGAAGCAGTGGATCATATGTTAACTGATCTTTTACTGTTTAGTTCCTGGAACCCTCTGAGAACCTGTTGGAAAAATAGAGTCCTTTCTCCCTAGAAAAATGAACATAGGCTACGCACACACAATTTTGTATTTAATTTCAGGTGTTTTTTGGACTCTAGTTTAAGAACACGAGCCATAGAAAACAGGCCTCACAGCCTATTTCAAATTAAGTTAATCATAAAGGAAGCACATGTTATATTAACAATTGACTTTTCAATCCACAATTTTTTGTTTATTACCTTAACATGAACTGGGAACTTTCATACTGAAAACCTATTTGATGTCATATAAATAGCTCAGATTTTTTCGTAGCTCCATTTCCCCTTTGTCCAGAGTTGTTAACCGTTGAGATTCTGATGAAGGCTAAGAATTATCTTCTCAGAAAAATGCACATCCCCAGAATTGTGAGCTCAGCTTCAGAAGGGTCTCTTATTTCCCTGAAGCGTTCCATGTATTCCCTAGAGCTCCATAGACCCCACTAAGTCTGTTGGTCTAAAGTAGTTACTTGTTTAAAATTACACTTAAATAAATAAATCAAATGACCTGTAATTTAGGAAAAACTGAAACTCAAATAATTAAAACATCTTTTAGAAATATAATTTAGATTGATAAATGATTTGTTTTGCTCTATTTTTTTGGAAGGGGCAAATGAAATATGCTAGTTTAAATAAATAAAATGATAGATTATGCAGCATTATACAATATCTAAATACCTGTATTTTCCTTGGAATTTTAATAGTTATGGGGAAGTTATCATGAACTAGTCCACAATAAACTTGATGCATTTGCTTTATTTGCCCTTTCCCAACTCTGTACATAGAGTATATTGTCAGCATTTCTTTTATTTTTAAGTGAGTTGGATAGTTTTTATTTTACCTTTGTAGTGATTAGTTCTAACTGCTTAGTAAAGAATACTTTTGTCATCTAATTGGGTTTATAAAGAAAATTAAATGGAATTTATGACCTATTTTGTCAGATTCCAAAAATGTAAAACTATACCAGGGAATGAACAATTTCATTTGCCTAATGTGGAAAAATAACTGTAGTGGTTTGATGTGTTTTTGTGTCTAAAACTCAGAAAATTTAAAAATAATTTTGCAATAGTTTTCCCTGTTCTACTTATTTTGGTCATAATTAAGGATGGGGGATGGGATGCTGGATTAGAAGGGATGGATTAGATTAAAAGAGTTTCTGGGGAGAACATTAAAAAATCCTAGCAGAGTAATTTTTTTGCTTCCATTTTTCATGAATCACTGTTTTGTTCTTTGCTTTTAGCTGAAAATTTTGTACGAGCAGATCAGCAGCTGTGAAAAGAAATTCATGTGTTTGTCTGTTGTTTAACTTTTAGATGGACTTACGGACTCATCTAGGTCAAGTAATTCATTTGCTGCTCAACCATGGCATAGTTGTCATAAGCTCATTTATGTACGACCTAACTCTAAAACTGGTGTTCCTGTTGGGCATTGGCCAATTCCAGAATCTTTTTGGCCAGATCAGAATTTACCTTCACTAGTAAGTATAAAACAAAAAGTAAACATCTTTCTGGATTTTCAATTTGCTGATTACAGTGAACCTTTTAAAATAGCTTTGAGGCTTTTAAGCCATGCCTTCTACCTCTTGCCAGAAGTCTAGCTTATACCTAAAAGCAAGAGAGGACTTTCTATTCTGGCATTCTTTCTTTCAGTTGCATTTACCGCTTGAACTGCCCTCTTTGGATTTTAAAGTGTTGCTATTTTTGATGCTGTTGTAATCTGTGACTTGGTTTTTATTTCAGAGCAGCTGACTTGATTTACATAGTAAATACAATGCCTAAGTGTTGGCACTGATTTTCATGTATATCCTCAGGAAATTAGGACAGTCTACACCTTATATAGGTTCTAGAAACATATTCAAATCATGACTTGGGGTGGTGAACACACAATACAATATACAGATGATGTATTATAGAATTGTACACCTGAAACCTATATAATTATATTAACCAATGTCACTCCAGTGAATTCAATAAAAGTAAAAAACTAAAGTTTAGAAACATATTCAAGTAAGAGGTCATTTTACTTTCTCCCAGGGAGTCATTAGACAGCTAGCGGAACTTTGTAGAACTACTTTTTATCTTTTTATAATCAGTTGACTTGTGTTTCTTAGCAATGTACCATTCAATGAAGAGTAATTAAGCAATATTTTTAAAATGATCTCTAAGCAAAGATTTACCTTTTTGTTCACTGAATTTGGTAGAAGGAGGATTGATATTGTAGCTGTTCTTAGTACCTGATGAATTGGCTTTGGAGATAGGGGTGGTGTGTAGTAAAAAAGGAAATTATATGAATTTAATTCTCCTTTTCATTTTCCTTCTTCCCTCCAGGAGGGAGGATGAGGGCCACAAAAGGATCACTACTCCTCCAGTTTAGCACCTTTCTGGTTTAACTGATCTGTAGTCTGTCTAAGTTTTAGGCCCTAGCATGAACTGCATTTTTTCCTGTATTACTATTTTTAGGCTCCTGCATATTTTTCAGGAGTGGCCACAAAAGGCCTGAATGTACAATTGAAGAATCATCTGAGCCTCTGCTGTGGGAGAGGGTAAATCTTTTCCTCATTCCCTTAGGACTCTAAGGTGGCACACTGGTCAAATCTCAATGCCCAGTTAACTCTCAGCCCCTTCCAACCCCAAAGTGAATGCTATAGTTGTGAAGTTACTTCATTATTACCAATGACAGGGCTTCACTTATGTCTGTATTGCTTTCTTATAGGTTTAAATCAATAAGCCAAACTATCTTTCAAGTTTAATTAAAATTAAAACCAGGAAAAGCTGGAGTAAAGAAATTCCAAGTAACTCACACATAGTTCATGTTACCATGCCTTTAGTTTTAAAAGCACACTTGAGGGTTATTTTTCTCAGCTGTTTTCAAAACATCTTGTAGGTTTGTAAGTCATAAAAGCAAGTGAGCAGGTTTTTCCCTTTTATAAAGGAAACAGACATTTTATTATATTCATATTAGCCTTACAATTCTCAGCAAGAATGGGGGAGCCATGTCTCACTGTTGTCCCTGGGACTTGTCCTATCTCCTTATCTCTCCATATTACCCTTGCTGCCGCCATTTCTCTGTCTGGTGCTTTCTATTCCCACAAGCTGCACTTGTTAATAAAATGGCTGCTCCATCAATCTGCTCTGGCTTTCCAAGCACACAGGCCTTCGCAGCCCAGCCAAATGTACCCCCAACTCTAGCTATTCAAAACAAGTATGTGGGTGTGATAAATGCTGTAAAAAATCAACTGGAAAAAATTCTGCTGGGTCCTAGAGTTGTGACTGGCTCATTTTGGGTCTACTATATTTTGCCTTTCCTATGCCTTTACAATTTTTCATCTGGCTTGTTAGTGGCTTTCTAGCTCTGTTATTACCTCCTTAGAAAGGTTCATGGATTCTTTATTCTCTAGCAGTGTCTGGATTATCTGTAACCTCATGGTACAAAAGAATGAAAGGCAGATAATGCTTGGAGGTTGCAAAGTGGACCTGAAATCCAGGGTTCATCCTACAGATTGTAATCATGTTTTAAACATATTCAAAGCAGTTTTATTTTTATTTCACTGAAACTGTAGTTATGAGCATTATAATTTACCTTTCCTTTTCCCATTGCCAAATAGATAGTAAAGATAAAGAATCTGAGTGTTCTCTCACCTTTGAAGCCATTGGTGATGCCTAGAGATCAGCAACATTTTTTCTCAAAACACTAGTCTGTATCTCAGTGATGGTTTATAAACGGGGTTGCAGAATTGTTAGAAATGTAAGCTCACTTGTAATGGACCATGTTTTCCCCTATTGTTTTTTAGCCTCCACGAACATCTCATCCTGTTGTGAGGTTCTCCTGTGTAGATTGTGAGCCAATGGTAATAGACAAACTTCCCTTTGATAAATATGAACTTGAACCTTCACCTTTAACTCAGTACATCTTGGAACGAAAGTCTCCCCATACCTGCTGGCAGGTACTTATCCTTACTTATTAGACAAGTATCTATAACCACTCTTGGATGTGGGAATTGTTTAAACAAGTTTCAAAGGTTTATCTAGAAATAACTGAGTTGAGTCTATTAATAATGTTTCTCAATAATGTTATAATGGACAACAGGGCCAAGCAAATAATTTCACACTGATATGAGTCATTAGCCTACTGTACATTGCCATTTAAGGCAGTCAAATCTGATGAAATATATGTATTTGAGGATTTAGAGTATCCCCCGAAACCTATTCAGGGATCCCAGGTTAATAATCCCTAACCTAAAGGATATAATTCTATTTAGCTGTGGCTTCTGCAGCTGAAGCAAGGTTCTCAGCCCTTAGTGTGAATTTGATAGACTGGAAGTACAAGATATTTTTGACAAAATCCATAAGCTCCGAGACTACTTTCTGTATTAGTGTAATGTAGTCGAACTCTCTTTGTGGTACCAAGCATATTGGTGTGTGTAGTGTGGATTTTACTTAGACAAAGCAAATGCACATCCACTGGCTCTTCCAAGTGTGATTCTTCAGCCAGAAGGGCTTGCTGACTTTTTACTAGATTCGCCTTTGGATTTTAATTTGTAAAAATCCAGGCATGGCAGTCACAGCCTTTTTATTTGAATGTGATAAGGAAGTCCTACACTGTAAAGATGTTTGTTCTATTTCTAAACTATATCATCATATAGTAATCAGTAATTGTTAGGCTCTGTTTACACAAGGAACACTTTCAGACTGCCATCTGTTTCATACTAAAATAAGTTTCATGCTATTTCTACTAGTTGTCTTGAAGCTACTTAAATCCTCCAAAGACGCTAAAACTGGATAGAAAAAAGGGAACAGGCTTAAAGCAAGGATGTAAAAGTGCAAGAAACAGAATAATCTCATAAATATAATATTGAACAAAAGAAGGCAGACATGAAAGATCACATACTATATGATTTTGCTTCATATATGTTCAAAAGGAGGTCAAACTCATTTACTCCATTAGAAGTCAGGATAGTGGTTTCTCTCAAGGGTGCAGAGTAGTGACCAGAAAAGGATGTGAGGGGGCTTCTAGTCGTGTTCTATTTCTTGATCTGGGCGCTGATTACACACGTGAATTCACTTTGTGAACATTCAATGAGCTACAATATATACCTATAATTCATGCACTATTTTGGATGTATGTTTATATTTTAATAAAATATACCCAAAATGTTCTAGAAATATAGAGATATGGGTGATAGAATGCTAACTTTTTAAATTCAACATAGGACGTTTGAATTTATGGGTTGAAAAAGATTTGCAAAAAAAGCAAATAAAATTATAAATTTTACCTTTTCCCTAAAATAAACCCTCTTTTCTATGTAGCACATTGCTTGTGAATGTTCTCCAAAGAAACTTAAATCCTGCCCTCGCTCCTTGCCCCACCCCTCAAATATGCCATATGCCTTTCTCCTGTACCTTATGTTACTATGATTTAGAATACTTTTAATATGATTAATTAGTGAGTGTGAAAAAGAATAAGATGAACCAGGAGCCAGGAAACTTGGCAAAAATCATAATAGAGACTGGGTTTTAATCATAGCTCTGCCACCAATTATTTGGTCTTGAACCAGACACTTATTTTTTCTAGTCTGGATGGTCTCTAATGATCACTTTGAACCCCAAAATGCTGTGAATCTGCAGGTGATAAGGAATTTGGAAAAACTCAAGGGGCTCAAGAGGCTTATGGGAAATAAGGAAGGTAGGAAGGGAGGGAGGGAAGAAAGGGAAAGAAAGTGAAAAAGGAACAAAAGCAGTGCTTTTCCTTTCATGGGAATCACAGATCTAACCATTGATGGCTATGTGCCACATTTTTATCCTATATGATTATTTCCCCCCTCTTCTATCATACAGAGTTAGGAAATAGGGGGAAATACAGCATGTTTTATCATTGTTTTCTGTTTCTATTAAGCTTCAAATTAAGACATTAAATCTAGTAGATGAGTCATGTTTTAGCACAACTCATTGTTTTCTGGAGTCGTAAATTACATAGGAAGGATTTATTCTTAGCTATAACTAAATATAGCAAGGATTTAGTGAACTGGTAGGTGATAGTGCTGGTACCAAGAATTAATAAGGTAAATGTATCCTGTTCACTATCAGGGTTTGGCTTTTGTCTTAAATGATACTGTTGGAGTACTCATGAAACAGAGAAAACATGGTAGGTAGAGGACTCCAGCACAGCATATCAAGTATATAGGACCTGACAATATAATATATATCAAATCAAGAATATCAATAAGTAATAAGATGATAGTCATATAGAATAAAGATTAATGTTTTAATCGTTATTGGATGTTTGCTCTACCAGCGTAGTTTACAAGATTAATGGCTTCCAGAATGAACCAAAGCATCTCCTTGCTGCCTCAAAATAATTAGCACCCGTTCCTGGCTTTTCAGTAAATACTTATTGGATGAAAAATTAATAGTGGGTAGGGGAATGGGGCATCAAAGGGAAGTAGAGCAAGATTTAATAGTAGTGCACATGAGGAGTGTTAGCATAATCCTTTAAACGGGCTCTGTTTTTTCTAATTGCCTGCTTTAGGCATGGGGTCACGTTCCATTTTCCTAAAAGTCTTTACTCTGGTCACCATTTCTTCCTTTGAAAAGTCAACTTGTTTTAATGGCCGGTATCACTTAATGATATTTCAGCCTTATTTTCCATGTGTTAACCAAGTAAATATTTGGGTATTGGTGATATAGACTACAGACTGAGTGGTTATTCCATAGTACAGTTTCATTTCTTAATATAAGTTATAAAAGAATTGCAATCTGAACATTCTTATTTAGTATGACATATTTGACATAGCCATAGGCTAAAAGCACTATTCCCATTTTAAAATTGCAATTAAGTTGTCCCATAGATGTGGCTATGGAACGTTGCTATGAGTTTGGTTTTACATAAAATCCTTATTGTCATAACTATATATTATGTCATGTTATTCTCAGGTATTTGTTACTAGCAGTGGAAAATACAATGAACTTGGATATCCATTTGGATATTTAAAAGCTAGTACAACTTTAACTTGTGTAAACCTCTTTGTGATGCCTTACAACTACCCAGTTTTACTCCCTCTTTTAGGTAAGTAAAGTATGTCCTATTTACTTATCTTTAAAATACAACAAAACAAAAAATTCATAATAGGCTAAGCACTTTACATATAGTCAAAGAATAATTAATATCTGGATATATAAAACCTGAAATCTAAAAACTGATTTGGAATGATAGAATGTGCACACTGTTTTCTGTTTTGTTTTCTTTTTGTTGTTTTGACATCAAATAGAAGAGACAACCCTGGTGTGTGATTCTTAGGTTGTTCTTTAGTTTGCAGGGTCCAGTGCTGTCACCCTCACCACCCCAACCCCCAGTTTTAAGTGCCTTTTTCATAGGCTAGTTTGGGCACCATAGATTTGGATTAATGCTCCAAAAGTCTGATGGTTTTCTTCAGAAAATAGGACTTATGTGGCAGTGTTGGCTCATACTAATTCCTCCACAAAAGAATATTCAATGCTCTTGAGGCATCTGTTTTAGGTACAAGAGTAAACTACAATAATTGTAGTTGTAGAAGCTGTGGTTTCCATGGCAATATTCTAAAAGGAACAACTCCAGAAGGTGTTATTCAGATATCACCAAAAACCTGTGCAGAGATTTTTTTCTCATTTAAGGAGCCACATCTGTTTAGAGTAATATAATACCGTATAGTATCCTTCTAGTTGTAAAAGTTGAACATTTTTATTTGGTGGCATTTCTTAATTTTTGCAAAAAGGACCAAACCTTCACTGAGTTTTAATATAGTTATTAAAAGCATAATATTTTCGTTATAAGTGAAATAAGTCAGAGATAGACAAATACCATATGATTTCATGTATATGTGGAATCTAAAAACAATAAATGAGCAAAACAGAGAAAAATTCATAGATATAGAGAACTTTTTGATGATTTTGAGGGATTTAGGGGGTTTGGTGAAAAAGGAGAAAGGATTAAGTTGTGCAAATTGCACAGCTTAATTGTCAAAAGGAAGTAGAGCACAGCACAGGGAATATACTCAATAATATTGCAATAGCTATGTACGGTGCCAGATGGGTATTAGGCTTACTGTGGTGATCACTTTGTAAGTTATAGAAATGTCTAGTTACTATGTTGTACACCTGAAACTAATATAATATGGTATGTCACCTGTAATTGAAAAATAAAAATTATTTTATTTTTATTGTTGTTCAACTACAGTTGTCCCCATTTTCCCCTCATTACTCTCCCCCACCCTACCCACCCCTGCCTCCCACATTCAATCCTCCCCTGCCCGGCATCTTTGTCCATAGGTCCTTTATACATGCTTCTTGATGATGCTTCCCCTTTTTTCCCGTTACCCTGCTCTCCCCTTCCCTCTGGTTGCTGTTTGTTTGTTTTTTTATTTACGTGTCTCTGTTTCTATTTTGCTCGCTTGTTTGTTTTGTTGATTACATTCCACTTATAGGTGAGGTCATATGATATTTGTCTTTCACTGTCTGGCTTATTTCATTTAGCATAATGCTCTCCAGGTCCATCCATGCTGTCAAGAAGGGTAGGATTTCCTTGTTTCTTTCTGCTGTGTAGTATTCCATTTTGTAACTGTACCATAGTTTTTTGATCCACTCATTTACTGATGGGCACTTAGGCTGTTTCCAGCACTTGGCTATTGTAAGTTGTGCTGCTATGAACATTTTGGTGCATAGGTTCTTTTGAATTGGTGTTTCAGGATTCTTGGGGTACAATCCCAGCAATGGAATTGCCAGGTCAAAAGGCAGTTCCATCTTTAGTTTTTTGAGGAAATTCCATACTGTTTTCCACAGTGAATGCACCAGTCTGCATTCCCACTAACAGTGTACTAGGGTTTCCTTTCTCCACAACCTCCCTAGCACTTGTTATTTGTTGATTTATTTACGATGGCCATTCTGACCCGTGTGAAGTGGCAACTCATTGGGGTTTTATTTTTTATTTTTTTAAACTTAAATGTACCTTGTTTTTAAAAGAGCAGTTCAGTTGAGAGCTGAAGAGCTCCAGTTATAACAAGTCCTTATGCTCTAGCACTGTCGCTTGGCTCGTGAAGCTACAAACAAGGCATATCAGGTTCAAAGGCAGTGCTTTCATTGTGGTTTTAATTTGCATTTCTCTGATGGCTAGTGATGATGAGTATCCTTTCATATGTCTCTGGGCCCCCTGTATGTCCTCTTTGGAGAAGTGTCTGTTCAGGTCCTTTGCCCATTTTTAAATTGGACTGTTTGTCTTCCTGGAATGGAGTCTGTGTGAGTTCTTTATATACTTTGGAGGTTAAACCCCTGTCCGAGGTATCATTGGCAAATATATTTTCCCATGCAGTTGGTTCCCATTTCATTTTGCTGATGTTTTCTTTTGCCATACAGAAACTTTTTATTTTGATGAGGCCCCATTTGTTTATTCTCCTTTTATGTCCCTTGCTCTAGGGGACATATCGGTGAACATATTTCTGCATGGAATATCTGAAATTTTCCTGCCTATGTTCTCTTCTGGGACTTTTATGGTGTCTTGACTTATATTCAAGACTTTTATCCATCTTGAGTTTATTGAAAAATAAAAACTATTTTAAAAAGTATAAGATTTTTTAGTGCTATAAGTACTATATGTATTAAATGTACCAAAAAGCAATTCTTTTAAAAGTTGCAAGTTGCATAATTTTTAATTGCATATTTTGGGGTTATATTGATTGAAATGTTGCAAGTTAAGGTTAAGAATGGGTCATCATAAATATATTAGTGTGGTTGTTCTGTATCTTTATTTCTTAGTCTAATCTAAAAGTATTCTCTAAAAGGTGATTGTCACTGATATACAATATAGGCTATGTCTCTGATTAATAAGACTACCAACAAAAACTCCCTGTATTTTGTGGATTTACTTACCCCTTTTACTTTTTCTTTTTTTATTTATGTGTTTTGCTTTTTAATTCAATACAATAATTTTCAGTTTACTTCTTTTTTGCTCATCCCAATTCCATGTTTTGGTATTACGCTTTGATCCTGAATTTGATCAAGATTTCTAGTAGGAAAATAAAATTGTGTTCTGACAAAACAAGCTACCTTTATGATCTCAGTTTTCAAAATTATACAGTGAAGGATTAGACTAGATACTTTTTACTTAAACTGTAAATAGTATTATCTTTCTATTTTAAGTGCACTTTTTAGTGTGAGAAAACTAGATTTACATGCAGTTGTAAGAAATAAAAATAGACATGACACCAAAAGGACAGACAACAGAAACAAAAATAAACACATGGGACTACAACAAACTTAAAACATTTTGTACATCAAATGATACAACCCACAAAGTGACAAAGCAACCAATGGAATGGGGAAATTTTGCAAATCATATATCTGGTCATTTTTGGGGGGAGGTATATTTTCTGTTATTCGTGTTGGGTGATTTCTATTCTATCTTCTAGTTTCTATTTCCCCTGTACCCTCCATTCTGCTTTTGAACCCACCCATTGTGCTTTTTATTTTGGTTATTGTATTTTTTAGTTCTAAGATTTCCATTTGGTTCTTTATATCTTCTACTTCTCACTTTCTATTTCTTTGCTGAGGCTTTTAATTTTTTTCATTTGTTTCAATTGTGTCTATAATTGGTTGTTGAAATTTTGTTTTTTTGGTTATGGTGGGTCCTTTAAACCTTTACTGGATATTTTTAATCATTTTTGTTATTCCATTACAGTTGTTCCAATTTTTCATCCTTTGCCCTTCTCTTTTACTGAATATTTTTTATTGTTGTTCAGTTACAATTGTCCCCATTTTTCCCCATTGCTCTCCCCTGCCCCATCCCATCCTCGATGCCAAAGATAATCCCCACCACATTGTCCTTGTCCATGGGCCCTTTACACATGTTCCTTGACTTGACCCTTCCCCTTCTGTCATTTCGGTGTTAGTGTCTCTTGATTCTCATTTTGAATTTGTTTTGAGATCTTCCTGGTTTTTGGTATGGTGAATGATTTTCAGTTGAAACCTGAACATTTTCAGTATTGTGAGTCTCTAGATCTTATTTGAACCTTCTTTTTTAGCTTGTTCCCTCTCACACTTCTCAGGCACAGATTTTGAGGTACTGCCTCATTAGTACCAGGGGGGTAGAAGTCCAGGTTCCCATTTGGCCTCTGTTGACATCTGGAAGGGGAGTGCTCCTTATTATTGCTGTGCAGGGATAGGAGTTCTAGATCCTCACTAGAATGATACCCCCCTGGCTAGGAGAAGTAGGGGTTCCTCATTACTCCTCCTCACATGGTTTCCACTGACACCATAGGAGTAGAGGCACCCTCATTACTACAGGGCAGTGGAAGAGTTCTTTAGAACTATTATGGGTTGAATTCCAGTATTTCATCTTTGTTCTACACTCAGCTTGTTTTCCACATTATTATTCGAAAATGCCCCTAACTAGAGTAGCTGGTTTTCCATCAGAAATTGAGATACATAGCACTTTACAATAGTAAGACTCACCCTCTAAAATTGGCCTTGGCTGGTCTTACAGGTAATAGAGGTCAGATGTGGACATGACATAACAGTTAAGAGAAAGCATTCAGATCTTCTTTTTCCTCAAATCTTCTGTGCTTAAGTTGCCACATTATCAGAGTCCCTAGCACTGTCTTCCTGGTTACCTCTTAGTCTGTATCACTCTATTCCCCAAATGCCAGGTTTCCCTTCTCTCTGAAATGTCTTCTACCAGAAAGACATATGTGGTATTTAACCTGGTCCTCCTTAATCTAAAACAATGAGAATCCAACCCTGCCTAGAGCATCATGATCCCTTTCCCAAACCATAAACCTCAGAGGCATCTTTGAATCCTCCTCCTTCCCTAAAACCACATATTCATTTCAGGGTCATCCCATCTTGACTCAGTTCCCATTCTGCCCTTTGGCTTCAGATACCTATTTCCAGGATTTTCTATAACCTGTATATTCTAAGAAGCATGGGGTTTTCACAGTCTTTGAGGCTGGAGGTCCTTGTGCCCATGAATCCCAAACTTGGGTGTCATGTTGAGGTTCTGAAATAGACACTCTACATTTCTACCATTGTTTCACTTTCTGGGTTATGTAATTTCCATAGTGTTTAAAAGTATGGACTGTAGGGCATAGCTACCCTGGTATAAATCCTAGCTCTGCTGTTTCCTAGCTTTGTGACAATGGATAAGATACTTAACCTATCTGTGCCTGTTATTTCATCTATAAAGTGAGAATAATGATGGTTCCTACCTCAAAGGGATTGAGTTGGGATTAAATTAATACAGTAAATTGCACAGAACTCACCTGGAAAATATTGCCTGATAATGTTATTAGCTTTATTATTAATATTATCATTATTAGTAACTATGTTATTTAATATCTGTTGAAGGCACTATTTTATACTAAAGATATAAGACAGTTTTGCAGTTTTAGTGGGCAGGGCATTTAGTAAAAAAGCAAGTTGTCACATACACTTCATAATGCCAGTAAACATTGCTGCATAGTACATTACTTCATAATACAATACTTGTACATAAAGGTGACTCCTGTTTCTTTATCCATTCAAAATTTCCATCAAAGGTAGTTAAAGGTTTAATTATTTAAGCACTAAAACTTACCTGGGATAGATAGTGAAGCTTAATTGGATCAATGAACTACCAGAATAATCATTTAAGTAGGATGGTAACAAGATTATCATAGTTGGTAAGAGGACTATCTCTGAAGTAGGAAATTAAGAAAGTATTTTTTGTTGTTGTTGAGGATAAATAATTACAGAAATTAAAGCATTTATGGCAACTTTTCTTAAATATACCACATTCAATTCACCTGTTTTAATTTTTTAATGAAGAACTAGCTCCATACTGAGATCAGGAGAAGCAAGAGAAAATAATGGAAAGAAGATAATTTGATGTGTATTAATCACTATATATTCAGTGCTTTATAGCTTACACAGTTTTTTTCATTTTATACAGTGTTTTCATGTACATAATCTAGTTCTCAGAACAACCTTGTGTGGTAAGACAGTTATCATTAAACCAATTCTATAGATGGAATGGAAACACAAAAAGGTGAAGTGATTTCTCAGAGCTCATTCAGCTAACTATGTGGCTGACTTTGGACTGAAACCATGTCTTCTTCCTCTTTGAAGCAGGGAATGTGGAGAAAGGAACTGGAAGACAAAATGTCAGTAGTTTTTGAGGTGCTGGCAGTATCATTTTAATCTCAGCCTACACTCACTTCCTTGTCTTTCAAATGTTGATTAGCTAATTGTTTATGACACCTTTGTTGTACCCTCATGGAGTCACAGAGACTCCATGTGAATGGAAATTTAATACCATGGAAATCATTTTCTGAGCTATAGAGGTAGTGACTAAACCCTCTGTACCCTGAATTTAGGCTGTGAAAGATTTTCTTTCTCCCACTGCTGTTTTAAAAAAAAAGTCTGACAAGAAATAATTAGACTAAATTGACTCCTGAGTGGAATCATTGCAGTTGGCAGTGTTAGAAATATTAAGACTATTATTGACTCTCATTATTTAATCTACTTATATCTAAATGCCTCTCCAGTTTTGTGGTATTTAAATTTGTCAGTTAGTTTCCAAAGTCTGCCTAATTCCCAACAGACTTCACATAAATACACAGTGTAACAGGATATTTCCACCGTTTCTTATTCCTTTCTGTTAAGATATGAATGGTCTTTAAAAGACCTGCATGCTACAATGAGCCAGCAGTCTCTTCAGATCTTTTTTCTTTGTTCTTTATACTCTGATTCAAAAGAACAAAAAAATTCCATCTTATGACTTTGTAAATTCATTTAAATTAGTTTCAGCAGTAGTGAGTAATTTATTTATGGAAGAAAATACAGTTATTCCTCCTTAACTAAAGTGATTCAGAATTTCAAAGAACAGCCCTATTTGTAGAGAAATTATACATATGGCATAGGAGTTGTCTTGTCACTGGAAGTAAAAGCATTTGTTTTTGGATAAGAACCAATAAAACCTGAAGAAACAAAATAGAGGATGAATTTTTAAAATCTTTGGTATTCATGGTAAGTGTGGTAGGATCATGTTGATGTCTGGCGATGTCGATTTTGAATTATTATATTTAAAAAGACTATTCTGTCTTACTCTTTGAAGGAAATAATGAGCTGTTTTGGAAATTTTCATGTATGTATAATGCATTTAGATTATTAAAATAATTAAATTTAAGTGTGAAAAGATAGGTGTATCTGTTTATTTAAGGAAAATATCTTTAGTTGTATTAATGCACATGATATTCAATAAACATATTTAGTTGTGCAGAATTTAAATTTCAACATAACATTTCTACTTGCTTTTACTAGTGCCATCACCCATTTTTTAAAAATATTTTTGATTATTTTTCAATTACAGTTGGCATACAATATTGTATTAATTTCAGGTGTACAATCCTGTGGTTAGACATTTTGTAAGTTACTAAGTGGTCATCCCAATAAGTCTAGTGCCCACCTGGCACCATACATAGTTACTACAATATTATTAACTGTATTCCCCATGCTGTACTTTACATCCCTGTGACTATTCTGTAACTCCTAATTTGTACTCCTTATTCCCTTAACCCTTTTTACCCATCCTCTCAACCCCACTCCCATCTGGCACCCAACTGTTAACTAATATTTGAGAGACTCAAAATTTGGCTTAAAATGTCTGACCACTGACATCAAAGAAATGAAGAGGGGGAAATATGGCTAACAAAATTTAGGCTGATTGGGGAGAATCCAGAACATAATTTAGAGCTTGCCATCATTACTTAGAAATTAGAGGCTTAACTTTTGTTTTCATATACTTTGTAAAGTATCTTACTTTGGCCTTTCAGCAAAAAGTCTAACACTGTTTGTTTATTTTTATTGAAATATAATTGATATATAACATTATATTAGTTCCAGGTGTATAACATAATGATTCAATGTTTGGATATATTGTGAAATGATCACCACTATAAGTTTAGTTAACATTCATCACCATATATAGTTATAATTTTAAGATCTACTGTTAGCAACTTTCAGATATGCTCTACAGTATTATTAACTATAGTCACTGTGCTGTACATAACATTGACATGACTTATTTGTAACTGGGAATTTGTATTACTTCACCACCTTCAGTTATCTTGCCCATGTCCCACCCCGCCCCTCCTCTGGCAACCACCAATCTGTTCTCTGTATCTATGAGTTCAGTTTTGTTGTTGTTTTTCACATCCTCTATTTAAATAGAGGGAATATTCCATCAGCCAGTGACCATGGATTCCTTGTTCAAGTGAAAATTACAACAGTCTAGTTACTAACATGTAAAAGGTCAAAAAATATTTCACATGGATCAGAGTTAGTGTTGTCATATTATATTTTATGTAGCTTCACAGGCAAAAAAGAAATATGTAGCTTGAGAATTCATTTCATTAAAAAAAAAAGACATTTAAATAAACTCCAATGAAAGGTTCATCTAATGTAATTAAAACTTGAGATTTCTAGGAAATGATATAATAGATGTGGGTTGCTTGATTTAGATCTTGATGATTGGGACCAGAATAATGTAATATTTTATTTGATTTTCTCTTACAGATGACTTGTTTAAAGTTCACAAGCTTAAGCCAAATCTGAAGTGGCGACAGGCTTTTGACAGCTACTTAAAAACTCTGCCTCCATATTATCTATTAGTATGTATTTATGTGTATATATGTATTAAATGTATCAATGATGATTCTTGCCACAAGAAATATAAATGAGCCAAAAATTTTATCCCTGGAATGAGATAGTTTTTTAATTTATAAGTATTTGTGTTGCCATTCTCTTCTCAAATTATGTATAAGAGCTTGGAGATGTTGTAGTGGCACAGAAAGAAATGTTTTTTGTTTATTTTATTTCCTTTAACTGCCATGGTTATTTTTATAAAACACATCTATATTTCTCTTATTAAAATTAACCTTATGAAGTTGTAATTGTGGAATTGAAGAAGAATAGGTCTGGATTCATGTATTATATCAACTTCCCTTTTTAACTCTAGAAATTCTCAATATGGAGTTTCCCTCTGAAAAAAATTCTGAAGACATTATATTTGCTTATTGCCTGTTAAATATGTCCTAGGCACAGCATGCAGTAGAAGCACTGGTGCAGGGGCAAGGGGTGAAAAATTACTTGGCCTCATTTTGGTTTTTACAATTTGAGAAACATATTCCTGATGATTTTGAACTGGTCACATAATCTTAATCATGATTTATCAAAATCATTTCAGAGGTGGATGTGGTAAACTTTAAGTCAAGTTTCTAGAGGTGAAAAGGCAGAACCATGGTGTCTGGTGTCGCTGGGAGGAAAAATTGGGGTGTGTTAGTAATATTTACCATGGCAGGAATGGGGTGCACAATAAATTCAATATGAAATAATTTTATGACATGGGAATTAAGACTGAAAGCAATTTACCTGTTTGAATTTGCTATTACTTGCTCTTCTTATCCCACTCTTTTCTGATTGTTTTACTTTCTGCTCCTTACTTCTCTGCTATTTTCATTGCCACTTTTTAATGTTCCATGTTTGGTTTTATGTGCAGCACCTTGACTTCTAAGAAATGAATCATGTCCCTTTGCCCCTTATAACTGAACGTTGAGTATTTTAAGATTTATTCTATTCTTACTGTTGTGTATTTTGTTTCCTTATAGCCATTAAAGAAAGCACTAAGGATGATGGGAGCTCCAAATCTGATATCAGATAATTTAGATTGTGGACTTAGTTACAGTGTTATCTCTTACCTTAAAAAACTCAGCCAACAGGTAGTATTGGTAAAAACAAACAAACAAAAATCCTTTGCCCTCAGAAGTGCATTTCCTTATTCTCTAGTGTAATTGTAATTTTCAAATTTAATGTGTATATATTTCTACACTTTATGGATTAGTACTAATGTGATTCTCTATGGCTTCTAGCTTCACCATTAAACTGCAGTTAAGGGTCTGTCAGTATCATCTGATGCTGTGCCATTTCTCCTTTTGCTTGCCAGTTTGTCCTACCCACAAGCTGGTTGATATTTTGGGCCTAAGAGGGACAGAGGCTATCCTCAACCTAGTTTCTCCTCAAATCACATTGGGCTACAGCATCCCCTTTTATAGGTCAGCACATTGAGGCATGGTATGATTAAATGACTTGCCTGAAATTAGTTTTTAGGCAATTAACACCCATATGCTTTATCTTGAAGAGGGGTGATGAGACCAGTATTCTTCATACTAGAAGGTGATAGACCCAAGGGGACCTGAAGAGTGGAGTCCAATCTCCTCTCTTCTTGCCCTCCATCTGTTACTTTATACCCACACCTCATTTACCATTATTCACCTTGTCCCTTGCCTGCCCCTCTCTATTAGTACCTCATCCTCCACTCACCCCTACTTATCATACTTCTCACCTTTACCTAGCCCATTCTTGCAGGATGGAAATGTTTAAGAACTACTGAGTTAGAGCTTTACTGCCATACAAATGCATTATGTTATATGACAAACTTATGCAGCAGCTTTACTTTTTTATGCACAAATGTATTCCCAGGTAGGGAACTGTAGTAGCATTTTCAGTGACTAAAATGCTTTAACTTGGATATGTTTGGAAGCTAAGCCTTTAGAAATCAGGGAGTAGTAACTAAAAAAGTGGCAGATTTCACTAAAAGCCCAAAATGCCTCCACAATTTAGGATGCTGACACACCTTGCTGAGGACTGGCAAAATACTTAAGTATGCTCTGGAGTTTAACAGCTTCCACCAGTCCAGTGTGGTCATAAATGCAAAGAAAGGAAAGGCAAACCCAGATTTTTGGTCTATCAAGTGTCTCCTTAACCCCCTTTTTTCTCTGCTGATATATTTTTGTTGTTAATGTTTTCTTTTTGGTTATTATTTATTTATTGATCTATTGATTTATATATTTTTATTTGATGTTTACTTTAGGCCTTTAAGGCTGTGTCAGCAGGGTGTGGTCACAAGGAAGAATAGTGAACAGAGTTGAAACTCATGCAAGTTCTGGGACCTTCTGGGACACATTGCTTGTATAGTTTTATAAATGAGCTTTCAGGACCATTTATAGAAACAGACCCTTCATTTGTTCTTATCCCTTATATCATGACTTAATTAAAAAATAATAAACATACTTAATTCCAATAATTAGGGAACATTAATGAATATCTCTAACCAAACCACAAAAAATTCAAAATTATTTTGAGCTTACTGGACATTGGTGGAATTCCATCTTTTAGAAATAAAGAAAAGATAATTACTAATTTAAAATAGCTCTAATTACTAATTTAATAAGTATGTCACCAGTGTTTCTTGAACTAGCTCAGATGTATGTAAATCACAAAATATGCCCAATACATTGTTACAACGTACTTTCAAACACTATTTATCAATATGGTATAATAGTGTTTAGTAAGAGCATTTTTTATTATAAGCTAGTAAGAAACATTGAGCATATATTACACATTATTGGTAATATTTGTTAATTTACGCATTAATTTTTGGATTTTTCAATATTAGAAATAAACAGTTTGATTTTTTAAAATATAATATGGATCTACATACTCTGAATTTTAGCACTAGTTTACATTTATAAATACAGGGTCTTAAACCTTTATGAATATGCAGACTAAATTTTACAGTAACAAAATATGATTTTAAATGTCTATGAATTAATTCTTATCCCTGGTTTCCATTCCCTCCATGATTCAATCATAATTTTGAAACAAGACAAGATAAAAAAACATATTAAGTTTTTTGTCTTTCTAGCCCCCACCCATTTGCTGTGGTAGTACAGAGAAGCACAGGAAAATGTTTAATTACCCTTTTTTCTGTGATTTACAATTGAAAATTTTTCTGTGTGGTTCTTAAAGTATTATCTTTCTTAAGTAGTAAAAATGACAGTGATAATATAGTTCTTTTTATAACATACTATGTACTTTCATTTTAGACCAAACTAGAGTCAGAACGAATTCTAGCATCAGTGGGGAAGAAGCCTCCCCAGGAAATTGGAATCAAAGTGAAAAACCATTCTGGAGGTGGTGTGTCCTTGACTCACAGTAAAAATTTTAGAAAACTATTGAAAGAAATCATAGGGGAAACTTCACCAAGACTGACAGAATTGAATACCAAAGAATTTGCTGGCTTTCAAGTAGGGCTCTTAAACAAGGTAAATAATGACATAAATAGTTTATGTTTATTTGAACTTGTCTGATACATTTATGTCTTTCATATTACTTTAGTTTTTAAATAATTCAATCCTCTTTTGGACCCTATAGTTATTGATGGGCCAGTTTGGGAATTATCTTGCCAGCAGGTGCCAATATGAAATTAAGTGTACAAGATATGTTCAGGGGGTAATGTATGTGAAAGATAAAGGAGAGAGGGAACAGGAGTAAGCAGGGAGAGCCTTCAGATTACACTGCTGATTTAGCACCTGTGAGAAGTGGGGGGAAGGAAGGAAGAATAGTTATGAAGACCCTCAGACATTTGTATAGCTGGGAGAAAGTCTTGACCCACCTAACAGGGACCTCTGGCACCAAGATTTCCCATAGAGGAGGTTTGCATTGGGCAAGATTGTCCAGGCTCTATCACCCCTCCCCCACCATTCTCAGTCACTGGAAGGGGGTAGCCTGGGGAGAGAATGGCATCAGTTCAAATGCTGCAGCAGATCCCTAAGCTCAGCTAACTGCACTCCCCTCAGGATCAACCATTGCTTCCTGAAAGGAGATCACAGCCCCTTCCATGGTGCCACAAGCATAAATCTCAGAATTTGGTGTTTTCAATGACATGCTTAAAAAAGGATATTCCCAGTGGCTTTAATACTTTGTGAGTGTATTAGAATCCAGAACAAAGCCGGCAAAAGCAAACTTTCCACTGGGAAAATTCTGCTGTAGTCAATTGTATTAAATGTAGAGGCCTTCACTAAGATTTTAAGAGGGTTAAGAATTGTAATTCTATTTTAAAAGCCTCAAGAGTAACTGAAATTATCTTTTTCATTTCAAATAGGATTTGAAACCTCAGACATATAGAAATGCTTATGATATTTCACGTAGAGGTCTTTTAGACCAGTTAACCAGAATGAGATCCAATCTGCTGAAAACACACAAGTTTATTGTTGGACAAGATGAAGGTAAATAAACACGAAAGTCATTTTTGTTGATTAGGAAAATGTCAAACCTGATATAAATGATGTTTATTATGTAATGAGGAAGTTATTTTGTAATATTTTAATGTTTAGAGTGCCTATTTTCACTAAATCCCTGTATCTATCCAGGCACAAGCTTATTGTTCCCAGGCCTAAGGAAAAGTGTACATTAACCAGTGCATATATTGCACTACCCATGCTTTAGCTCCTACAAGCCTCAAAATAACCCCATGAAATAGATAATTTATATGCCTGTCTTAGGATATGAGAACTGAGAGTGAGAATTTTAGTAGTGTGCCCAGGGTTAGTGAGTTGGAAATAGGCAGAACCTTAGTCTATCAGATTTTGGAGATTGCATGCCCTAGTACTGTGTCGCTGAGCCCACCGTGGTGAATTCAGTCCATAGTTCCTCAGTTACATGAAAAGAATGAACCAGATGATGTCCAGGATAATTTGTGACAGTGTACAATTCCTCTGTACTCTATCTTATTCATTGTAAATAGGGTCTTTTTTTTCCATTAAAATGTATAAATCTTTGCCTGGCCAACCTCCTGAAATTATATACCAAGTTTTGTGGGGAGAGGAGGACTCTTCTAGGAACAGAGCCTGAAGCTTTAATCAAATTCTCCAAAAGTGTGAGACCCACTAATCAAGGTTCTCTGGATGATAAGAGAAAACCATGGAGCCTAGGCTCTTTGAAACACAGAGAAAATAAGGTGTTTTGAGTTGGAATGGTGGTATAAGAGATGTCAGTCCACTGTCAAACCTGATTTGAAGGGTAACAGAGTTTTTCTTGAACTAGTGATTTGAACCTGTAGGCAGTAGTGATGGTGGACTGGTAATGAGTGTGATGAAGAGAGATGATTTGAGGTCCTCAGATGCTAGATTTGAGGTTTTAGACTATCACATGCCAACATATGGGGTCTGTCCAGAAAACATCCAGCCATAGTTAATATAATGAGAATGAGTTGCATGATATCCATGTAACCTGGTAGCCAAGGAGAGTGGACTGGAATGCCCATGTGTAAACAATGACAATTTCACTGTACTGGTCAGTGAGGGTGGTAGACACCATTGAGTGAGCGTGTGTACTATGTGGCCGTCACATTCAAAATGAGCGAGTAGAGCAATGAATCTGCATCGAATTTTGCATTAAGCTTGAACAGTCCTCTGCAGAAACTATTCAGATGATTCAGAAGGCTTTCAGGGACAATGTAATGAGTGCAGAGCAAATAAAAGTGTGGCACAGATGCTTCAAGGATGGTCAAGAATCTGTTGAAAGTGGTCCATGTTCTGAAAAGCCTGCCACAAATGCAACATCTGAGAATGTTGAACATATATTACAGGCTGCAATCAATAAAAATTGGTGACTGACAGCAGAAGAACTAGAAGCTGGTCTGGGAATTCAAAAAACTACTGTGTCCGAGGTTTTGACTCAGGATCTTGACATGAAGTGTGTCATGGCAAAATTTGTCCTGTGGCTTCTGCTCCCAAAGCAGAAGGAACATCGTTCTGCAGTTGCTAATGACTTGATTCAAACCGCTACCAATGAACCGGATTTCCTCAAGAAGGTCATAACTGGAGATGAATTGTGGGTCTTCAGTTATGATCCAGAAACGAAGGCCCAGTCGTCCCAATGGAAGTCACCTGGTTCTCCACGCCCAAAGTTGCAGTAAGTGTGACAAAGTTGCAGTAAGATCAAGACCATCTTAACTGTGTTTTTTGATTCAGAAGGTGTTGTACATGAGTATGCTCCTCCGGGCCAAACAATCAATAAGGAATATTACCTTAATGTTCCTCGTCTGTTGAGGGATGCAATATGACAAAAACATCTGCAGCTACGGACAACTGGTGATTGGCAGCCTCATCATGACAATGCGCCAGCTCATGCATCACATCTCATGCAGAGTTTTTTGGTGAAACATCAAATCACCCAGGTGACTCAGCTGCCCTATAGCCTATATTTAGTACCCTGTGACTTTTGGCTTTTCCCAAAACTAAAATCACCTTTGAAATGGAAGAGATTTCAGACCATTGATGAGATTCAAGAAAATACGATGAGGAAGCTAATGAGGATTCTAACAAAGGATTTTACAGAGTGTTTTGAACAGTGGAATAGATACTTGGAGAACTGCGTGAGGTCCCAAGGTGCCTACTTTGAAGGGGATGGAGGCATCATTGTCCTATCTACAATGTTTCTTGCGTCGTCTTCAGTGTCTCTATTTTTTATAGTACATAGCTGGATACTTTCTGGACAAACCTTGTATATATTGCTAAGCATATTTTGATCATGTCCTCTCAAAAGGAGCATACACATAAGCTATATGGCATCTGTTTGTTTTTTTTTTTCTGGTGATTTGTCAGATTCCCTTCATAGTGTTCCAGTCGCACAAATGGGTAACTATCAAGAATATCTAAAGACATTGGCTTCACCACTTCGAGAGATTGATTCAGATCAACCCAAAAGGCTGCATACTTTTGGAAATCCATTTAAACAAGATAAGAAGGTAGGATACCTATTTCTATGTCTGCCTAAATTGTGCTATTTTTTGCTATAATTCATTTATTTTTGGTAAGATGAGTATAAATAAGAGATTCTCCTGTTTATTTAAAGGATAAAAAATGACTCCAGGACTCTTTGTGAATAGGAAGTGGGAGCCTTCTGATGCAGGACTGTCTTAGTTGAAGAAAATAATAACTGGCATTTATTGAGTACCTAGTAGGAGACAGTGTTTGAAATGATCACATTTAATGTTCACAACTGTTCTGCAGATGAGTATTACTGTCTGCTCTTTAATAAGAAGAAATCAAAGTTCATAGTGGTAAAATAGTTTACCCTAAGTAACACAGCTAATAAGAGCCAGGATTTAAACCATTTCTTTCTAGCTCCAGAGTCTGTATCCATTCCCACCTCCATATACTAATTCATTTAATATTGAGATCACCATTTATTTCTTCTGTTTCCATTATTCAGAGGTCTAGGGCTCTATCTAAATAGTGGTGAAGTGCTCCTCTTGAAATATGAAGTACAAGGTGATGTCACTTTATTTGGATTGTCCTGCTAGAGATCTAAATGTTAGTGGAGTGTGTGTGTATGTAAAAGACAGACAGACCTGACCATTTAAGCATGAAGACAAAAAAGATTATTTCTGCACTCAAGGAGGAAACCATTAATGTGCAGACCATGCAATAATGTCTTCTGTAACAAAACTAGACTGAAAGGTATTCCACTTCATCCCAATCCTCAGTTAATTGGAGGTTTTCTGAATCTCGCCATGTCTTGGTTTCCTCATTTGCAGCATTAGGGATAATTATTACACCTAACTCATGGAGCTCTGTGGAAGATTGAATTAGTACATCTATACCACTAGAACATTACCTGACATGTAGTAAATGCTATTGAATATGTTTTCCTTTTCTGTACTGTTTTGCTTTGAAAAATGTTTTGGAAACATCATTTATCATGATTTTATTCAAATGATGGGAGTATATATTCTTGGGCTGTCCTTGGATGAGAACAGTTTTTAGCTAACCTTCTATACTAGTGGCTCTCATCTTTTATCTACTCCAAGAATTAAAAGTCCCTTATCCTTGTCTAGCACCAAGGTGGACATAGTTGAATATCTGTGAGGTTGTGTTGAGGGAATTACATTTGTCTGTCTGCTCTTCATCATTTACATGCAGCATTCTGTACAGTGATAATCAGTATTTCTTAATGATGGATGTAAGGCACAAAAGCACACAAAAAGGGATAATTTCCTTTGCCAGGGGTTGATTCAAAATGGTTTATACTTCTTCAAAGGTCATTGTGTTTATTCTTATTTTTGTTGCTGAGAGTTGCTCATTTTTCAAGCATTCTAGTTAATCATGATTGTATTATGCTTGATCTTGGGCAACACCTTATATTTTCATTTCCTCCTTTTTCCACTTAGACTGGATTAAAATCGAGTAGCACTTTCTGTGAACAGAGTTTGCTGTGGGGCATGATAAATATTTGGCCCATGATTAAGACCAATATTGATGATGTAATACATGATTGTATATGCATATGAAGAAGGCTTCCAGTGTTGTCTTTAATGGAATATGTTCATTGATGTTTTTTAGGGAATGATGATTGATGAAGCAGATGAGTTTGTAGCAGGGCCACAAAACAAAGTGAAACGTCCTGGAGAACCCAACAGCCCTCTGTCATCTAAGAGAAGGCGGAGTATGTCCCTGCTGTTGAGGAAACCACAAACACCACCTACTGTAACTAACCATGTGGGCGGAAAGGGACCACCCTCAGCCTTGTGGTTCCCATCTTATCCAAACCTCATAAAGCCCACCCTTGTATATACAGGTATAGAGTAGTGGTTGTGATTTCCTTATGGCTCCTAGAGGACTAAGACACTAAACAATTTTATTTCCCTTTATATCATTTCTTTTGTATGCACTTTTGTTTTCATTAAGTAAACCAATATGAAGTCATCAATGTGGTAGGTACAGAGGGCCTGGGTAAGGGGGGAAAGCAGAGACTCTGTTTCAAGGATCTCAATTCCTATGAGAGGGGAAAGATCCATACTTACAGAGTAATTAACACAAAGTGGAGAAATGGAGATATATGAGCATGTTTGCCTAGTCAGGGCAAGGCATAATAATGTGCAAACATCTAGAGTTGCTGCTCGAGTCAGAGTGATAGAACAGGTTCCCGAGGCAGCAGGTACAAACGGGCTCAAGAAGATGGGTCTGCACTTGCTCTCTATATCTTCATCTCCTCTTTATGCTTTAACCCAGTGCAGTCTAGCTTTGTCTCCCCCATTCCATTGAAAGAGGTCTCATCAAGGGCCCTATTGTCTGCCATAGATTGCCATAGATTACTTAGCATCATTTGACACAGTTGTTCACTCCCTCCTTCATGGAAACTTTCTTGGGTTCCCAGAAACCACAAACTCCTGGGTTTTTTCCCCATTTCATAGTGACTCCTTTTCATCTTCTCTTCTGGTCGCCGCCCCCTTTTCCCACCTCTTAATAGTGTAAGGACCCAAAGCTCGATTCTGGACCTTCTCCTCTTCATTGCTTTCTCTCCCTAGGTGATCATATGCAGTGTTGGGGCTTTAAATAAGATTCACATTTCAACAACTCAGACATTTATACCTCTAGACTACACCTTGTTCCAAATTTCAGACTCAAATTTAGCTGTGGACACAGCATCTACACTTAGGTGACTAATAGATATATAAAACTCAGTAGGTTTCCCTTGTTTCATGTGAACTCCTGACCTTCCCTCTTGGAAACAGCTCTACTTACAGCCTTCCCCAATGCAGTTAATGACACCAAGCAGTAGTGTGTTAGTAAAGCTGTGAGAGCCAGCTGTCAATGGGGTGCAGGAGTTGGGAAGGTGGAGAAGCCATGGACCATAGTGTTTGCAGATTTCCACAGTGTAAATAATGCTAACATTATCAACATCAAGCTATCAATGTGAAGTCACTGAACCACATCAGGAAGAGGTGCACACAATCCACTTTCATGAGCAGTTGTGCACCAGTACTTGCATACCACTGGCACTATTTACCCAGTGATTCAGGTGAAAAACCATAGAGTTACCATTTTTTTTTACTGTCCTCTCACTTCCATACATGAGTTAACCTAGGCAACTTGATCACCAACATAATTACTGCATCTTTCAGTCTATGATCCCATCATCTTTCTGTCATCAAGCTACTATAATAGCTTCTTATTTGATTCCCAGGCTGCTCATCTTCTCCTCGTCTAATCTATTTCTGCCCTGCAGCCAGAGTGATTGTGTCAACACAAAAATCAGATCATGCCATGTCCATACTGAAAACACATCAAGAACTTTCCTGTACACTCACAACAAAAACAAAATCTAAACTCCTGACTCTAGACAACAAGATCTGCATTACCAGGCCCTGGCTTTCATTCATTTGTTCATATTCATATTCTCTCTCTCTCTCTCTCTCTCTCTCTCTCTCTCTCTCTCTCTCTCTCTCTCCCCCCGTCTCTCTCTCCCCCTCCCTCCCCCCTCCCTTAAATTTTATTTAATTTATTGGGGTGACACTGGTTAATAAAATTGTGTAGGTTTCAGTGGTACAATTCTAAAATATATCATCTGTATATTGTACTTTGAACTCGCCACCACCCCAAGTCAAGTCTCCTTCCATCACCATTTATCACTCCTTTACCCTCTTCCTGCCATTTTCTCTTAATATGTGTCCTATCTGTCTCCTCCTTGTTCTCTCTGCCTCTGTCCTTTACTCTATGGTCCAGGCTTGAAGACTCCTAGGTGTCCTGTATTTGCCCTTACTGCAGCCTGGAACTTCCTCTGCACGTGCACAAGGAAGGCTCTTATTTCTCCTTCAGGTTCTGCCCAACCACCCCATCCATTGAGGATCCCCCTTCTGTTCTCTGTCACATTCTTGCTTACTTTTCCCTAACACAAATTCAAACTGTCATTATTTCATTTGCTCATTGTGCCCTTACTGTCTGACTTCTCCATGAGAATGTAAGTTCCATGATGGTAGGGATTGTTTCTCTCTATCTTGTTCACTGCTGATCCCTATCTCCTGGCAAGGTGCCTGGCATAGAGGAGGATGAGAAAATGAAGTAGGGTGTCAGATTTGGAGTAAAAAGAAATTCACTTTCCTGAGACCGGAAAGGTAGATGAGGAGGATTATATACTGGGTGGGATTTTTGATTATAGAGTGCACATAGAGTCTTCACACCTAATGACCAACTCTGTTTTCTCAGAACTTTTGAGGTAGAGAGGTCTGGTGTCAAGCTTAGTAAAACAAGGCATTTTATAGGTAAATTGCAGAAATCATGACATCAAGTGAGACTTGCTGTTTTTCAGCTTGTAAAGCACAGCTGACACTAAGCCATGAGTGCCAGGGATCTGAGAATGTTTATTAGTTGTACTGTCCTATTTAGTTTCCATATGTATTCATAGTGCCATGAAGAAAAGAAAGTGGTTTAGTTGTATAGTCTTCCTGAGCTCAGTTTGAGGGGTCTCAGACTCCATCTGGTAACATCCTCTTGCTTTATGAAACAACTAATTTCCTCAAACCTGAGGAGCACTGGGATCTATCTGTGAAGCTGATGTAACACACCTGCCTCACAGCTCAGCTTCTAAATTTGGTTTCTAGATGCTACTGTCACTCATGATGTCCATGAGGAGAAGATGGAAAATGGTCAAATCCCACCTGATACCTTCTTGTCAAAACCTCCTGTGCCAGAACTTATGAATATAGCAGGAGATGGTATTCCACCCAACCAACTGGACTCTCTGTCTGATGACTTCACTAGTCTGAGGAAAGATGGCCTGATTCACAGACCTAGTAGTAATGCACTTGTTGGAGGAACCAAAAACTGCAGTGTCCCTGCATATGATCGAAAAGTCTCAGTAACGTCTACATTCAGAACTGTGCCAAATACATTGCAGATAACTCCTGCTATGGCACAAGGAATCAACGCTGATATTAAACATCAGTTAATGAAGGAAGTTCGAAAATTTGGACGAAGTAAGTAGTGAAAGAACATCTATGAATCGTATAATGGGAAATCACCCTGTATAATTCAGAGTAGATTCAAGCTCTCTTGACATGCATTTTGGGGAAGCACTGGGTGTCCACCTAATTTAAAGTGACTCCTCTTGCTTTAACTGAAAAGATCCAATATACCTTTTTCTCTTTTTTCCCTTATTTAATATGATAGTTTCCTTTTGCTGCTATAACAAGTTACCACAAACTTTGGGGCTTAAAACTATATTATCTTATAGTTGGAGAAGTCAGAATCCTGAAGTGATTTTCACTGGATTAACATGAAGGTGTTGAAAGGCCAGCATTTCTTTTTGAGGGTCCAGAGAGAATCTACTTCCTTGCCTTTTCCAACTTCTACAGGATGCCTGTATTCCTTAGGTCATGGACCCTTGCACCTTTAAACCATGATGGTGGCACTTTCTCTCCTCTCTAACTTCTGCTGCCATCTGTACATCTTTTTTATTTGACTCTAACTCTTCTGCCTTCTTTTTAGAAGGATACTTGTGATTATTTGGGCCTACATGCACAAACCTGGGTAATCTCCCCATTTCAAGATCCATAACTTAATTATATCTTCAAAGTAAAGTCCTTTTTGCCATATAAAATAGCATATTCACAGGTTTGGGGATTAGGACAATGGACAGTGTTTAGGACTATTATTCAGCCTACCACATTTGATTAGGGTTTAAAGCATTTCCTTAGTAGATATGCTCAGATGTTTTGATTTGAGTGTGTAAAATACAAACTAATACAAATTAACTTTCCACCCACGAAGAATGATTACTGAGGATGTGTAAAGATTGAATTTTATTTCCCATTCACATTTTTAAAATACTGAAGTTTTTTTTTAATATCTTCAGAGTATGAAAGAATTTTCATTTTGCTTGAAGGAGTGCAAGGACCTCTTGCAGTCAAGAAACAATTTGTTGAATTTACTATCAAGGAAGCTGCAAGGTGGGTGTAAAGAGGAACTTTGTTGTTCTTTTTTAAGCAGTAGTGCCCAATGCAAGACAGGGGGAGAAAGTCTCTGCCATGCTTTTCTCAAACCCTGACCCTCACTCGTACTTAAAGCTGTCTCCAGAAGCACTTAGAATTATCTAAGTCCAACTCATTCATCAATTCTATGGAGCCTGGTAGGCTCACCACAGTCTGAGGTGGACACTGTTAGTATTTGCTAAACCTTATCTTTTATGAAGATATATTTCTATTCTATGTTGATCGTTAGTTCCATTTGTACCCTGTACAGTGCATTGCGTTTCATAGTGCTTTAAGTATCTTTTGGTTAATAAAATTTCTCCTTATTTTTAGGTTTAAAAGACGAGTCTTAATTCAGTACCTTGAGAAAGTACTAGAAAAAATAGATTCCCACCATGTTCTCAACAACGTTAATCACATCAACAGTAGGTCATCGTGTTAATGCAAAGACCAAGGAGAAAAACAGGACAACTTTTCTGTGCTGTAGAATGGAACAAGACATTGTTGAAACTCCCTAGAATGTCTTAGTCATGGGAATTGCTTTCCAGAAGCTAAGAAAAAGCAGTGGAGATTTTTTTATTTTGTGATTCTCTGGCAGTAAAAGTTGGCTTTTGCCCTAAGAATTTTCTCTGAAAGTATTAAGTTGTCATTTCTTTTCTCAGTTGAGGAAGGTAATGCTATTAATGCAGCAGGTTAAATTCAGTACACACTGTCACCCCTACCACAGGTAATAAGGGTTCATTCATGTGAACTTTCCTATTCTGGGCATGCCCACCTGTGAGTGGAGCACTACTTGGTGCTCTTACTATGTCCTTTAGAAAAAATAGATGTTCAGAATCCAACTGGTTATCCTGTGTGTGCTGAACAAAGTTTTCAACAATTTCCAGCTGTGCCTTTTAAATCATGACATATTCAGGACAGCTTGAATCAAAGAGTAAGAAAGCTGCTATTTGGGTAATTTATTTCTCTGTGGGAGGGGGGCAGGGAAAGTCACCAAACAATCTACCTCCAACTCTTTTCTATTTTGTCTAGAGACATTACAAAGTGCACCTGAGGCTGCCCCAGCCCCTGACATTTGTTTTTGCATGTGATGACAGAAAATCTTCAGGTGGACTTGTACATTTTGTGCTTTGAAAGCACTAGAGGAAAAAATGATGTATAAATTTCCTTTAATGTTTATACAAAGGTTTATATGGAGCAGTATTGTTATGTTTGTATTAATTTGCAAAAATTATGTATACAAAGAGATTTTGACTTTGAATATATGAAATAAATCATTTTATTGATTTTCATAAGTTCATTAATGCTAGAGAAATTTCTAGTTTTGTCTTTCTTGTGATGTATTATTATTCCTTTCAGAAAAAAGTAAACACTGTTCAATTAAGATGTTAACATAAGGATTTGAGTTTCAAAATGTCACTCACAGAACTGAGTGGTGGTGAAAATGGTGGAGTAGAAAAACTGAAAATACTGGGAAAAAAACTGTCAGAATCAAGTTTGTTTGAACTCTGGAAGTCACTCAAAAGTTCCTAGGAACCAAGCAAATGCTGAATCCAGAGAAAAGCCATTGAAACAGGATAAGAGAGTTTTGTGGCATTTTAACTTATTCTTACTCCCATTCCCCTCCCTGGCATAGCAGTGGTCTTGAACATGACAGCCTGCATTCCAAGAGTGTGAGGTACTGATTCTGGAGGGAGAGTAGACTTATTCCCAAGGAATTGTTTTTGTCTGTTTGAACCTATCTGGGGGGCTCCCGGAAGGGTCTGACTCAAGGGGATTGATTGCTTTTGTTTCACCTAACTCCAAACTCTCTTAGGATGGAAAATAGGCTATGTGGAGAATCGTCCTCAAAAATATTGAAAGGCAAGTGAACAGTCTCTTGCTGTGTATGAAAAACAGTGGACATGCCAACATCCTGGGAGGAAAAACTGTGGAGTGAAATATTTTGGAGTATAAAGTCTTTGAAATACTGTCATGTATACCTGGGTATCTAGAAAACCATGTGCATACCCTGGGCAGGATTCAGAGTCAGAGGAATCTGAGAAGACCATAAGATTTCTTCTCTGGCTCATCTTTAGGCTTAGCACAATGATGGATAAAACAACTTGTTAGAAGATCAATAAGGAAATGAGGACTTGAACAACACTATAAACTAATTACATCTAAGAGACATTTACAAAACACCCTAGCCAACAACATCAGAGTACATTCTTCTCAAGTGCTCATGGAGCCACAAAACAAGTCTTAATAAATTTCCAAAGATTGAAACCATGCAAAGTAACTTATTTGCTGTAGTGGAGTTAAACTAGAAATCAATAACAGAAGTTGAACCCCCACTTTATACCATATATAAAAATTTTAAATGAACCAATACCTAAATATGTATCAGCTAAAATCATAAAAACCTTAGAAGGAAACTTGGGAGTAAACCTTCATTACCTTGGATTTAGCAATTGTTTCTTAAATATGACACAAAACCACAAGCAACAAAGAAAAATATAAATAATTTGACTTCATCAAAATTAAAAGTTTTTGTACATCCAATAACTTCCATAGAATGAAAAAACAACCCATACGATGGGAGAAAATATTTGCAAAGCATACATTGATAAGAGTCTGGTATCCATAAATATAAAAAGAATTTGAAAAGACACATCACCAGAGAACATATACAAATGGCCAAAAACCACATGAAAAGATGTTCAATATCATTAGTCATTAGGGACATGTAACTCAAAATCACAAGATACCACTTCACACCTACTAGGATGGAAATAACAAAAAGAAATAAAAAATAACTAGTTTGGAGGATGTAGAGAAATTGGAACTTTCACACATTGCTAGGAATGAAGTACTGATACATGCTACGACATGCACGAACATCAAAAGCATTATGCTAAGTGAAAGAAGCCAGTCAAAAGAAGGCACATATTGTAAGATTCCATTATATGAAATATCAGTAACTGACAAATCCATTGAGTCAGAAAGTAGATAACTGGTTGCATGGGGCTAGGGAGAGGGGGAAATAGGGAATGACTGCTAATAGAGTTTCCTTTTAAGATAGTGAAAAGGTTCCAAAACCAGATAGTTTTGCAGTGGCTGCATAACACTTGTCCTATGAATATTTATTGAATTGTACATGTCTGAAAGGTAAATTTTATGTTATTTACAACAACAACAAAATGCTCCAGAGCAGTCCGGCTGCCATCTGATGCGACTTTATGCCATATGGAGCAGAATGATTACCACCTCAGCCTTGTTCAAATTCCTGACATACAAAATTATGAGATATAATAATTTTTTTAAATCACTGACTTACTGTTTCCAGTCCTGCATGTAAAGAACTTGGAAGTCTCCACTCCATCTCAACAATAAGTAAAAGTTTGAACAGACTGAAAAATCAACTCTTCTTATTTCTGTAAGAGAAGGGAGACACAAGGTAAACCACTGCCCCAAATATTGGAGAGACAAACAGGAAAGTAACAGGGATTCATGGCTTACTGGAGAGGTGACTCATGACTGGAAATTACCATGAGAACAAGTGTTTGGGTAGGAAAACCTGTACTATAATTGACAAATTGCTGGGTGCTCAATGTGGACAAGTCTGAGACAAAAACTCCAGCTTTGGGTTATCATGATGTCTGTTCTTCCCTACTTGATCTATAGATTTAATGCAATCCCAATCAAAATTGCAGCAAGTTTTCTTCTGGATGTCAATAAAGTGATTCTAACATTTATACAGAGAAGCAAAAGAGGCATAATAGCCAACACACTATAGAAGGAAAAGAACAAAATTGGAAGACTGACACCACCCAACTTCAAGACTTGCTATAAAGCTACAGTAATCAAGACAGTATGGTATTGGCAAAACAATAGACAAATAGAAAAACAGAACAGAACAGAGAACTCAGAAATAGACTCACATAAAATAGTTAACTGGTCTTTGACAAAAAAGCAAAAGAAATAAAACTGAGCAAAAATAGTCTCAAGGAAATAGTGCTGTAACAACTAGACAATTACATGCAAAAACAAAACAAATGTAAACACAGGCCTTACACCCTTCACAAAAATTAACACAAAGTTTTTCATAGACGTAAATGAAAAATGCAAAAGTATAAAATTTCTAGGAGTTAACATAGGAGAAAACCTACAGGATCGTGGGTATGGTGATGAATTTTTAGATATGAAGCCAAAGGCACAATCCAAAATCCACGAAGAAAAATTGACAAGCTGGACCTCATTAAAATTAAAAATCGCTGCTCTGCAAAAGACAATGTGAAGAGAATAGGAAGTCAAGCCACAGACTGGAAAAAATATTTGCAAAAGACATATGTGATAAAGGACTATTCTCCAAAACATTCAAAGAACTCTTAAAACTGAATGATAAGAAAGCAAATAGCCTGACTTAAAAATAGACCAAAAATAACAGACATCTCACCAAAGATGATACAGAGATAGCAACTAAGTATGAAAGCATGCTCCACATCATATGTCATCAAGGCAAATTAAAACAATGAAATACCACTACACTCCTGTTAGAATGGACAGAATCCAGAACACTGATAACATCAAATGCTGGTGAGGATGTAGAGCAACAGAACTCTCATTCTTGCTTGTGTGAACAGCCAACAAGAAATCAAGCACTTCAGTCCCACGTGGCAAGGAACTGAATCATGCCAATAATTTGAATAAAATTGGAAGCACACTCCACGCTACATCTTCCAGATGAGACCACAGCTTGGCTAAAATCTCAATCTCAGCCTTTTAAGGCCTGAAGCAGAGAACCAACTCAAGGCTGTTCAGACTTCTGAGCTACAGAACAGTGAAATAAGAAATGGATGTCGTTTTAAGTCACTAAGTTTGGGGTAATTTTTAAACCACTAAATTTGGGTAATATGTTACACAAGATAAAAAACTAATGTTCTTTGTGTATCTGTATACATATCCTCATGTGGATTTCACTAAAACCAGTTGGCTAGAGAAGCAATATGTGAGACATTTCTTTAGGTATTTCTTTACAATATGCAGATAACTGCCTATGTTAGTTTTCTTCCAAAACAAAAAGAGAAACTATAAATAATTTGCAGTCTGATTTATTTGATTTATACTTAATTTAAAATTATATATGAAGAAGCACTTCTGGATTGGCAGAGTAAGGGCTTATGAAAATCCACTCTGGCATGAAAGCAATGACAAATTGTCAAAATAAACATTTTCAGAACTTTGGAAATTAACCAAAAGTTTGTAACAATCAGAAGAGCATTTATTAGAACACAATACAAACAGCGAGCACTGGGATGTTGTAACTTGCACTATTTTTACCCTCCTCTCCTTAGCTCCATGGTTCCCTTGAAACCAGTTACCTTTATTCTAAAGTAACTCTGAACCCAAGATACCTATCAGCCACTGGAGGGGACAAAATTGATTGGAACTTCCCAGCATCTCTATTTCCATACAACTGTCACTATTTGATGTACTTGGTGACTCCCTGAAAAGCACCATTCTCAGGATTTGTCCATAATTCAACAGTCCGAGAGCTCACTCTATGTGGACAGCCTTATTCACTACCTGAAGGTACAACGTAGGAATTCCTGTAATGCACTGTTGAATTGAAGGGATGACCGTGGACATCCTTGTCTTGTTTTGTTTTATCTTACAGGGAATATTTCTAATTTTTCATCAGGAATACTGTATGCATAGATTTCTGGTGTATACCCTTCTTAACAAATGCTTTTAGATTCTTCTCTCTAAATGGTTGCTGCTTTTTATCCCATGTGTTTTCTCCACTCATTGGGATGATCGCATGATTTTCCTCTTTTAATCTGTTGAGTGTGCTGTTTATATTGTCTGAAGCTCCAAATTCACTCTTTTTTCGTGTTCTGTGAGTATGTTCTTGGTCCTAGCCCTGGTGGATGTGGCTCACTCAGTTGATTGGAGCACCGTCCAGTAAACGGAAAGGTCCGGTTCGATTCCTGGTCAGGGCATGTGCCTTCGCTGCAGGGTGTTCCATCCCCAGAGGTATATGAGAGGTAACCAATAGACGTTTCTGTCTCACGTCGGTGTTTTTGTCTCTCTCTCCCCCTTCCCCATCTCTAAAATCAATAAACATGTCCTCGGGTGAGGATTAAAAAAAGAGGAAAAGAAAATGTTCTGGAGGTCCTTTACAGGTTTTTCTTGTCGCAGTAGTTACTGAAATTTGTCACTAGGGGGCAGCAGAGACAGTTAAGTGGAAAAGCTTTGTTATCTAGTTCAAGTTGCAGCCACCGTTGATTCCTGCTGGGTGCCAAGCTTCTCCAGCACCAGGCTCTGCATCTCATGTGGCTTCTCCACAGCCTTGCTGGCGCAGGGCACTGTGCAAAACATCACTCCATGGCCATCAGCTTCCCTTTCCTTGGGCAATAATATATCCGAGTACTTCTGGTGAGACACCTGCTTATGTACAACATTCCCAGACACTTTAGAAGCAGATTTCCAGCAATTTACAGAGGACATATTTTTAGAACGTTCCACTGATGTGGCACAATGACAACCTTATTGACATTTTTTAAGTTTCTACTGGCTCCTCCAGCAGAGAGAAGAATTTCAAACTGTGGATGGGGATACTTTTCCTTGAGTGCTCTAACTCCTGTGAGGGTTACTTGGGTACATTATTTCAGGCTTGTGATGAGGAGCTCTCTCCAGGGCATTCTATCCCAGCCATGTTTTAGAAAGGACTTTTCCTTGGGTGAATTCTCTCAGCCCTGGATAAAGGGATTCTTCTTGACATGCTTTATCTCTAATTCCAGACAGCGGATTTCCAGAAATTTCCCATTGTGTGGCACCTCAAAAATCCTCTGCCATCCACTGAGTCACACCGCAGCCTTTCTAGCAAGATCTAGAATTCAACTTTTGGCAGTTGGGAGGGGGGAAGCTGGTGGGGCAGAGGCAGGGTCCTTGTATGCTTGCTCTAAGACTCTGGAGAACGCCCATTGGTCATCAAGCTCAACCTTACTGTGGGTTTTCCCTGGAAGAGTCACTACTTCAACTGTGTAGTGGGTTGTTCTTCATGGGCTCTGTCTCCTCCCTGTGCAGTGGAGCTATTTCTGAGGTGCTCCTTCTCGGCCCTGGAAAGGAACTTTCCATAGGTGGTCTCTTTCAGTCCTAAGGGATGACACTATCTTGGCCACTTAGTCTCAGCCTTGGGGAGGGATCTCTCCTTTGGGTGCACAATTTCATCCCTGGAGGGATGCCTAACTGGGATGTATATTAGGTTTAGGTGTACAACATAGTGGTTAGACATTTATAAAACTTACAAAGTGGTCCCCCAGAGAAGTCTGGTACCTACCTGACACAACCAACATTATATATATTATATTCCCAATGCTGTACTTTACATCCCCGTGACTATATTGTAACTGCCAATTTATACTTCTTATCCCTTCATCTTTTTCACCCAGTCCTCCAATACTCTCTCCTATCTGTATGTATAAATTTGTTTCCATTTTGTTTATGAATTTGTTCTGGAGTCCACATGGAAGTGAAATTATATGGTATTTGCCCTTCTCTATCTCCCTAATTTCACTTGGATCCATCCATGTTGTTGCAAATGATAAAATTTCATTCTTTTGTTTATAGCCAAGAGATATTCTATTGCATATATGTACCATTTCTTTATTCAATTATCTATTGATGGACACTTAGGTTGCTTCCATATCTCGGCTATGGTAAATAATGCTGCAAATAACACAGGATGCATATATCTATTGAAGTTAGTGAACTGAGTGAACTCTCTCAGCCTTGGGGAAAAGGAAAAGTGGGAGTGCTGGGTCATATGCTAGTTCTATTTTTAATTTTTCAAGGAACCTCCATATGGTTTTCCATAGTGTCTGCACCAATATGCAATTCCACCAGCAGTGCACAAAGATTCCCTTTTCTCCAAACCCTCATCAACACTTGTTTGTTGATTTATTGATGCTAACCATTCTGACAGGTGAAGGGCGATATCTCATAGTGGTTTTAATTTGCATCTTCCTGACTATTAGTGATGTTGAACATCTTATCATATATCTGTTGGCCATCTGTATGCCCTCTTTGAAGAAGTCTCTATCCAAGTCCTCTGCACATTTTTGAGTTGGATTTTTTTCCTTTGGCATTCAGTTGTATGACTTCTTTGTAATTTTGGATATTAACCTTTTCTTGGATATATCATTGGCAAATATCTTCTTTTTTTTCTTGTGGGTCTCTTGTAGGCACCATATATATGGGTCTTGTTTTCTTATTCATTCAGCTACCCTATGTCTTTTCATTGGAGCATTTAAGTCATTTATATTTAACATGATTATTGATAGGTAAGTATTTATTGTCATTTTATTACACATATTTATGCTCTTTTTTAAAAAGATTTTTTTTTCATTTATTTTTAGAGAAAGGGAAGGAGAAAGAGAGAGAAACATCAATGTATGGTTGCCTCTCACGCATCCCCAACTGGGGGCCTGGCCCGCAACTCAGCCATGTGCCCTAGACTGGGAATCAAACCAGTGACCTTTTGGTTCGCAGGCCAGCACTAAATCCACTGAGCTACACCAGCCAGGCCTTTTTTTCTTTCTTTCTTCTTAAAGAAATCCCTTTAACATTTCTTGTAATAATGGATTAGTGGTGATGAACTCCTTTACCTTTTCCTTCTCTGGGAAGTTCTTTATTTCTCCTTCAAGTTTAAATGATAGCTTGCTTGGTAGAGTAGTCTCCTGTTGTAGTTGAGTCTTGATTGCTGTTGGCTATTCTGTGGGTTGGGTTGAGCCTCGAATTGACTAATTGTGAAGATTGGCCCTGACCGCAATGTAAAGGATGTGCAAAGGATGACCCTATAATGTGGAATTCACCCCATGAGAGTCTGGTGTCTGCTGAGATCTCCCTTATGGAGCAAATGAGGTCATGTTCTGATGTGACCCAAAGTCAAACACTTGGTGTGTTGGTTTTTTGGCCTCTTGGGAGGAACTTCAGAGCCAGCCAATTTGAAACATTGCCTGTGACCAGCCTTTGGCTACTTGTTAGGAGCTGCAAAGTGAGGCATGGTTGGTGGCTGACTCTTCTGGGCCTGGGTGCACATGGGAGGAGACAAGCTGGGTACTGAGTACAGCATCCATCAGTACTGGGGAAAGTCAGCAAAAGGGCCAAAGCACCCTGAGATTTATCTCTGCCTGCCAGCTGCCTGTTAGGTTCAGTCTGAAAGGTCCTCCAGTGGTACACAAGTTGCATGAGGTAGAATCTCAGTGAGTGACCAGGTAGGGGCCAGTGGTGTTCACCAGATTGATACAGTGCTGGGTCTGTGGCCACTCAGCAGAAGTTTCAGTGTATACCAAGGCCACTTGCCACTCACCTAGGGCCTGTGGACCTTTGTTGTGGGGCAAGTTCTCAGGGAGTCTTCAAGGTGAGTCCAGTAGAGTTCATGAGGCTAAAACAGATTAAGATTTAGCAGTGTGGAGGAAAGGCTCTGTACAAGAATGGTAGTGCCAGTTGGAACACGCAGTGGGGAAATGGCCCTTACCCCAGAACCACACAACTGGGTCTTTCCCTGTGCATCTTTGACACCCCTTGAGTCTTCCTGGACATCCTTCAGAGCTTTTCAAAAAAGACTGCAGCAGGTCTGACTGCACGCAGCTAGCTGATTTCTCCAGACAGCGTGAGCTTGGCAAGGTGGGGTTTCGGGGAGTTGAGAGGGTGGGACAATTGGATATCCCCAGGTTGACACTGTACAAAAGGAAGTGCTCCACCCAGGAAAGATCACATCTGTGGGCAGTGTGCAAGAAGAACTCAGGACAGGGACAATTTTTTTCTTTTTTTATAGTTGTTCCAGTACAGTTGTCTCCGCTTTTCCACCAACACTTTCCTGTACCCCACCCATCCCCACCTCCCACCCTCAATCCTACCCTCCTTTGGATTTGTCCATGGGTCCTTTATACATGTTCCTTGATAATGCTTTCCCTTCCTTTCCCCCATGATCCCCCTCCCCTCTGGCTACTGTCAGTTTGTTTTTTATTTCCACATCTCTGGTTCTATTCTGCTAACTTGTTTGTTTTGTTGATTAGGTTATTGAGATCATATAGTATTTGTCTTTCACCACTGGCTTATTTCACTTAGCATAATTCCATCCATGCTGTTGAGAAGGGTAGGAGCATCTTCTTTCTTTCTGCTGCATAGTATTCCATTGTGTAAATGTACCACAGTTTTTTGATCCATTCATTTACTGATTAGCACTTACGTTGCTTCTAGCACTTGGCTATTGTAAATTGTTCTGCTATGAACATTTGGATTCATAAGTTCTTTTAAATTGGTGTTTCGGGATTCTCAGGGTATAATCCCAGCAGTGGAATTACCGGTTCAAAAGGCAGTTCCATTTTTAGTTCTTTGAGGAAATTCCATAGTGTTTTCCACAGTGGCTGCACCAGTCTGCATTCCCATCAACAGTGCACTGAGTTCCCTTTTCTCCACAACCTCACTAGCACTTGTTGTTTATTGATTGTTTATAATGGCCATTCTGACTGCTGTGAAGTGGTATCTCATTGTGGTTTTAATTTGCATCTCTCTGATGGCTAGTGATGATGAGCATGCTTTTATATATCTCTGGGCCTTCTGTAGGCCCTCCTTGGAGAACTGTCTGTTTAGGTCCTCTGCTCATTTTTTAATTGGATCGTTTGTCTCCTTGAAGTGGAGTTGTGTGGGTTCTTTATATATTTTGGAGGTCAAACCCTTGTCCGAGGTATCGTTCACAAATATATTTTCCCATACAGTTGGTTCCCTTTTCATTTTACTGATGTTTTCTTTAGCAGTGCAGAAGCTTTTTATTTTGATGAGGTCCTATTTATTTATTCTTTCCTTTATGTCTCTTACTCTAGGGGATATATCGGTGAACATATTGCTGCGTGGAATATCTGAAATTTTCCTGCCTATGTTCTCCTCTAGGTCTCTTATGGTGTTGTGACTTGCATGTAAGTCTTTTATCAATCTTGAGTTTATTTTTATGTATGGTATAAGTTGGTGGTCAAGTTTCATTTTTCTACATGTAGCTGTCCAGGTCTCCCAACACCATTTGTTGAAGAGGCTATTTTTACTCCATTTTATGTTCCTGCCCTCTTTGTTGAATGTGTGTGTGTGTGTGTGTGTGTGTGTGTGTGTGTGTACACACATATATACATATATATTGCTTTTACAGTTCTCCCATTTTTTTCTCCCCTTTATTCCACTCCACGCTACACCACTCCACCCCTCAGCTCCCTGCCCCTTAGTTCATGTTAATGGGGTGTACATATAAGTTATTTGGCTTCCTATACCATTTCCTATACTATTCTTAACCTCCCCCTGACTATTTTGTACTTATTTATGCTGCTTTTTCCCTGTAGCTTTTCCCCCATTATTGCCCCTCTCCCTCCCCTCTGTTTTACTATTCATAGTTTTTGATCTTTTTCTAAGTCCCTTTAACATTTCATATAATAAATTAGGGCTTGGTGCTGATGAAAACCTTGAACTTGACCTTATCTGGGAAACACTTTATCTGCCCTTCCATTCTAAATGATAGTTTTGCTGGATGGAGTCATCTTGGTTGTAGGTTCTTGCTTTTCATGACTTTGAAAACTTCTTGCCAGCACTTTCTGGCCTGCAAGGTTTCTTCTGAGAAATCAGCTGATAGTCTTATGGGAACTCCTTTGTAGGTAACTATCTCCTTTTCTCTTGCTGCTTTTAAGATTATCTCCTTATCTTTAATCTTGGGTAATGTAGGCATGATGTGCCTTGCTGTGTGTTTCCTTGGGTCCAATTTCTTTGGGACTTTGAGCTTCCAGGATCTCCTGGAAGTCTATTTCCTTGGCCAGATTGGGGAAGTTCTCCTTCATTACTTGTTCAAAGAAGTTTCAATTTCTTGCTCTTTCTCTTCTCCTTCTGGTACACCTATGATTTGGATGTTGGATCATTTATAGTTGTCCTAGAGGTTCCTAAGCCTCTCCTCAGTTTTTTTTTTAATTCTTCTTTCTTCATTCTGTTCTGATTGAATGTTTATCTCTTCCTTCTGCTCCAAATCGTTGATTTGAGTCCCAGTTTCTTTCCCTTTATTTTTGATTCCCTGTATATTTTTCTTTATTTCACTTTGCATATTTATTTCACTTTGCTTTTTCCTCCATTTTGTGACCATACTCAACCAGTTCAGTGAGCATCCAATTACCAATGTTTTCAACTCTACATCTGATAGGTTGGCCATCTGTTCATCACTTAGTTCTGGGTTTGGAGCTTTGATTTGTTCTTTCATTTGGGCCACATTTCTTTGTCTCTGCGCACCTCTTACATTGGGAGGGACAGAGCCTTAGGTATTTGCCAGGGCAGGACAACCCAGGTTGCTAAGTTGTGATGCTGTCTGTGGGGGAGAGGTCCAAGAGAGAACAATCCTTCTTGCTCGGCTCTCGCCCAGCTTTCAGGCACTTCCTCCACTACCCACAAGCAAATTGGGCCCTTCTGATGCTGATTCCCAGGTGGGTGGGCTTGTACACATTCTAGGACCCCGTGGGTCTCTCCAACAAACTCTCCTGTGAGGCTGGGAGTTTCTCCCGCTGCTGCAACACCCATGGGTTTTTACCTCCAGAGGTTTCGAGGCCTTCTTTTCCCGCACTGGAACCCTGGGTTGCATAGTCTATCTCGCTCACCAGCTTCCTCCAGTTTATCCACACACAAATGTGGGACTGCCTGGTCCTCCAGCTGCCACCTTGACACACCTCCTCTCTGCCCCGCCTGCCCGTCTCCACCCCTCCTACCTGTCTGGATTGATGTTTCTTCTTTAACTCTGGTTGTCAGACTTCCATACAGTTCGATTATCTGGCAGTTCTGGTTATTTTTTGGTTTTTAAATGTGTTGTTGTCTTTCTTTTGGTTGCGCGAGGAGGCAAAGTGTATCTATCTATGCCTCATCTTGGCCAAAAGTCCCCCTTTTTAAATATTAACTGACCATAGAGACATGGGTTTATTTCTGGGCTGTCTATCCTGTTCCATTGATCTGTGTGTCTGTTCTTATGCCAGTGCCAGACTGTTTTGATTACAGTGGCCTTGTAATGTAGTTTAATGTAGGTATTGTGATCCCTCCTACTTTGTTCTTTTTTCTCAAAACTGCTGTGGCTATTTGGGGTCATTTATGGTTCTATAAAATTTTTGAAATGTTTATTCTATATCTGTGTAATATGTCATTGGTACTTTAATAGGGACTGTATTGAATCTATAAGTTGATTTCAGTAGTATGGACATTTGATTATGTTAATTCTTCCAATCTGTGAACATGGTATATATTTCCATTTATTTGTGTCTTCCTTAATTTCTTTCTTCAGTGTTGTGTAGTTTTCTGAATACAGGGCTTTTGCCTCCTTGGTTAGGTTTATTCCTAGGTATTTTATTTTTCTTGTTGCTATAGCAAATGGGATTTTTTTTCTACCCTTTCAATTGCAAATTGAATGAAATAAGTTTGAAAACCAATATTCCAATGTATCAGCATGAAAGGGTTGTTGGGTCGAGGACTGAATCTTTTTTTTTTTGACAACCAATCCCCCCCCCTTTATTTTTCCATGAACATCTTGGTTCAGAACTGAATTTTTTGAGATGGGAGACTTTTGAGACTGATGTTTGACTGTAGAAGCAAAACTACCTTCCGTCTGAGGAGGTTATTTTCTCTTTGCCTGAAGAATCTGTAATAATCTCACCTGAAGTAGCAGCCTTACAGGGGATAGCTACTCTTCCTCAGAGCTACAACCACCACCTCTCTTTCCTTCAAAATCGTAAAGCAAACCTCAAGTTCTCACAAGCCAAAAAGCAAGTGGTAAAATGTGACCCCTGCTGAGCTACAGAATTCAACAAAAAGAATTACATAATTTTAAAATCTATAAACACAAAATCCTGGGAAATTCATGAGGAAATAGTTCTTTAGGGTGAGGTATGATGGGATAAAGAAAATACAGTTGAATCAAACTATATTTGTTGATATGGGCTCATTAATCTGAGACTCAGGATTCAATGTTTTTGTTTCAAGGGTTAAGGGAGCCTCTCAAAGTTGTTTGGTCAACGTCTTAGTTCATTCAGGCTTCTCTAATATACCATAGACTAGATTGCTTAAACAACAAGCATTTATTTCTCACAGTACTGGAGGCTGGAAAGTCAAAAATCAAGATGCCAGCAGATTTGGTTTCTGGTTTATAAGCAGCCATCTTCTTGCTGTGTTCTCATATGGTGGAAGGAAGAAGGGAGCTCTCTGGGGTTTCTTTTATAATGCCACTAAAATCATGAGGGCTCCAGTTTCATGACATATTCACTTCCCAAAGGTCCCACTTTCAAATCCTGTTACCTTGAGCAATAGGATTTCAACATAAATTTTGGAGGGACATAAACATTTTAGTCCACGGCAGTTGGTTGAGTTTAAAAAGTCCCAAAAAACTTAAGAAGAAATGCAAGAACTTCCTTGTTGCACTGCAGAGGAAAAAATCCAAAGGCCTAAGAAGACTAGAATATTAGAGTGAGTTTATCATGTAAGATGTGTTCATTCACCCTGGAAGGTTCATAAGATACAACTTTCACCAAAGCTGTGGTAAGTTGCTTTTTAGGGGGAGCCCAGGCATCTTTGAAGAGCTCTTTGATGGCTCTTCTCTTCTCTATTGGTCAGAAATTACTGTGGACTTCAGCACAACTAGCAGCCATCTGCAAATTGTTTTGTAGTTCATGCCAGGTAGTCCTAGGCAGAAGACAGGTGGTGGCTCACTTTTGTCTGTACCTCTTGGGAGGCCACAGAGTCAGTGCTCTGGGTGAACAGCCTCAGACCACATTGAAGCACCACCAGTCCACCTCCATGAGTGACATACTCAGGGGGAAGACTCAGTGGGCCACTGAAACCCACTGAAATAAGTTCTTCCTTGTCAGGTTTGCCCCTGCACAGCTGATCCTCCTCAGTGGATGGTGGTTGTAGCCAGTCCTTCCATCTGATCAGCCTGGGGGTAAATCCCTCCCATTGATGTGCCAACAGCAATCAAGGCTCAACAACAACAGGAGGGTGTACACAGCCCACACAGGGGGGTGGTGTATTTCAAGAACCCAGCTTGGGTGACAGGGAAGACTGTGGCACTGGACCCTACATAACACCTATCAACTGCATAAGGCCACTCTCCCAAGCATGGGAGATAGAGCAGCTATACTTAATACATAGAAACAAACAGAAGTAGGCTGCCAAGATGAGGAGACAAAGAAACATGGCCCAAATGAAAAAACAGAACAAAATTCCAGGACAAAAAAAACCTAAACAAAATGGAGACAAACAATCTTCTAAATACAGAGTTCAAAACACTGGTTATAAGGATGCTCAAGGAACTTAGAACTTTGATAGCATGAATAAGAACCAGTCAGGAATGAAGGATACACTAAATAAAATGAAGAATAATTTACAAGGAATCAACAGTGGAGTAAATGATGCCAAGAATCAAATCAGTGATTTAGAATATAAGAAAGTAAAAAAATATCCAATCAGAACAAATAAAAAAAGAATCCCCCCAAATAAGAATACTATTGGAGCCTCTGGGACAACTTAAAGCATACCAACATTCACATCATGGGGGTGCCAGAAGGAAAAGAGAGCAAGAAATGGAAAACCTATCTGAAAAATAATAACAGAAAATTTCCCTAACTTGGTGAAGGAAATAGACATACTAGTCCAAGAAGTGCACAGAGTCCCAAACAAGTTGGACCCAAAGAGGGCCAGACCAAGACACATCATAAGTAAAATGCCAGAGATTAAAGACAAAGAATATTAAAATCAGCAAGAGAAAAGCAGTTAGTTACCTACAAGGGCGCTCCCATAGGACTGTCAGTTGATTTCTCAACAGAAACATTTCAAGCCAGAAGGAATTGGCAAGAAATATTCAAAGTGATGGAAAGCAAGGACCTACAACCAAGATTACTCTACCCAGCAAAACTATGATTTAGAATCAAAAGACAGATAAAGAGCTTTCCAGACAAGAAAAACACTAAAGGAGTTCAACACCACCAAATAAGTATTACATGAAATGTTAAACAGTCTTCTTTAAGAAAAAGAAGAAAAAAAAGATAAAAAACACGAACAACAAAACGGCAATAAGTACACATCTATCAACAATTGAATCTTAAAAAACAAACGAACAAGCAGAACAGAAAGAGATTCATAGATGCAGAGGACATTTTGACAGTTGCCAAATGGGAGGGGGATTAGGAGGATGGGAGAAAAAGGTGATAGGGTTAAGAAGTACAAATTGGTTGTTACAAAATAGTCATGGGAATGTAAAGTACAGCATGGAGAATATAATCAATAATATTTTAATAACTATGTATGCTGTCAGAGGGGTACAAGATTTATTGTGATGATCACTTAGTAAGTTATGTAATGTCTAAGCACTGGGGAGTGCACCTGAAACTAATATAATATTTTATGTCAAATGTAGTTGAAAAAAAAAAACAATTTAAATTTAAAATAATTTAAAAAATTACTGTGGGCTTCCCCTTGAGGAAGGGCCATGCTACACTGCCAAATATGTATGCTGTTAATCATTATCCCAACTTGTGGCCAATTGCTAGATTAACGTACAATGTTGAAAAGTTAAGTAATCACAATTCTAAGAGATTGTTTGATGCAGGCCATGAACTGACACTAATGTTTGAAGAACTGAAATTTCACTGTGGTTCATAGGCCAGAGAAGTGGCTTACGGGAGTCATAGAACAAATATGATTTACTTCATGACCATCTAAATGGTTGGTCTCTGAATTCACCCTCTGGTTATTTCCTCAGAGTCAGAATGTATAATTAGAATAGATATAGTCAGAAAATGACAGAATTCCACTTCGGTTCTCTGATCTGTCAAATGTGCACTACTATGGTAGGAAGGCCCAAGTGGAAGCCACTAGAACTACCTATCTATAAAGAAAGTAAGCCAAAAACATTTCATCCTGGAGAGACTGGAGTAATTGTGCACCATCAAGAATGCAATGTGTGCTCGGTCTGATGTGGTTCAGTTGGCTGGGCATCATCCTGCAAAGAGAAAGTTCACCAGTTCGATTCCAACTTGGGGCACATGCTTGGGTTGCAGATTCAGTCCCCAGTTGGGGCACATACGAGAGACAACGAATCAATATTTCTCTCATGCATTGATGTTTCTCTCCTTCCCTTAATTCCTGCTTTCCCCTCTATCTAAAAATAAAACAGATAAAATATTTTTTAAAAGGAATGCAATGTGTAAGGTTATTATTTTATGAGATCCCTTTTAACTTACCTATTTTTCCTATACAGAAACAGACAGACCTTGGAGGATGACAGCTTATTATAATAATCCTAACTACATAAACATTCAAATTGCAGCTGCTGTTCTACATGTGGCTTTGTTGTTTTAGCAATAAACACATCCCTAGGCACTGGTATACAGTATTGACTGGGCAAATGCATTCTCCCCTTATCAGTATATATCACCAGAAAGAGTTTGGCTTCAGCTGAAAAGGTCAACAATGTCCATCACTTTTTACCTAAGACTTATGTCAACTCTCTTAGGCTTATGTCATATTATAGTCCATGGAGACTCTTATCACCTTTTGCTTATACTAGAAATGGCACTTTTTTTTGCATTAATGGCATTATACTGTTTGAGAAGGAAGTAGCAACCAATATAGATATATTGATGATGCACTTGACATACATGTTAAATAATTTCCACACAAAACCAGGGGCATTCCAAATTAGTGAAATTTTTAGTGATCTAGTAGCTGGGAAATGTCAAGATAGTGCTCATAAGTGAACAGTAAGTTCCAACATCTTTTTTTTTTTCCAAGAAAAGGGTCACAACAATGAGTTGTCCTACTAGGTGCTGATCATAACATATAACTCATTGTCACGTGGTACCCATCAACAAGTGACCTGAAAAACCTGCAATCTTGGAGTGGGGCCCAGGAAAGGAGATATTTCTCTGATCCTGAACCTATGGCCTCATGAGGAGCCACCTGTGACCAGCTGATGGGAAAAAAAAATTGTGCCTTATTTTTTTTTCTTCTCTCAGATTTATTATATACATCATGGTCTCACAGTTTGAGGTTTGATAAATACAGTTGGTTCTCAAATTTTCCTTGAGTATTTTCTAGAGTACTATATGCAAGTGGCCATGAAAATATTTGACATTTTTAAAGTTTGAAACTCTGAACAGGCACTTACATGAAAGTAAAACATTACCATTTACAGATAACCATATGTAAAATAGATGCTCCAGCACATGGTACATGGAACCTTTTGTCAGTAAAGAAGTTGGATTACTGACCATTTTACCAAAGTACCATAGTAGTAAAACAAGTTTAAAGAAATGTAATTTGGGTTACTTATCTTATGCATAAAGTAAGGTTAACTGATGAGACTTGCACTGAAGTGTGTAAAAAATATTGGTACAAAAACCAGTGGACCATAAGTGGGAGTAGTTTCACACAACAGGCTTCATGTTTTAGTTCCTATACCCCACATTTAGTGTATTTGAGATCAGACCTTAAGCACATGACTGCAGCCTTCTTTTTTTGCAGACTTTGAACAAATGACTTGAATTCAGTATTAAAATTTAAACAGAATAGGTTAAATTTAAAAATGAGTTTGAACAAGCCAAAGTTCCAATTTAACAAACATGATATTGTCCACTTTTGAATAACTACATGCTTATTAACAGGTCCACCTCAACCACCCCCATCATCCTCAAATTCTCTCCTGAAAAGGGAAGAGAATATTTGTGAAAATAATTATATTTGATTGTATGTAGTAAAAAGATTCCTCAAATTAAAAACAATTTCAAAGTATTAATGGAAAAAATTATGCAATTTTAACAAATTATAAAATGTCAATATAGAGTCAACTCCACATTGCAGAAAACATACAGTGGACCTGCTGGATAGTAGTAGCCAAATAGTTACTTAACATGGCCAAAAAATAAAAATAAATTTAAAAAAAAGCTGTAATGACATGCCACACAATCCGTTGGGAAAAAAAATTAATATTCTTACACAGAAGGTTACAAAGAGAATAAAATTCAGGAAGCTATGGAATGGTAGACCAGAAGAACCTACAGTGAAACATTTCATATGCATCTCTCAAATACATTCATAAAAACATAAATGTAGTACACAAAAATATTGAGATGTGGTGTTTTAAATCTCTGTGGGATGTAAGGGCCACTCAGGTTTTCTAATTTTATTTGAACACAAAATAATTTTGCATGTAGAGAATAAGAGGTAATCACTAGCATAAGAAATGGATTTATAATCAACATTATGCAGAAAGAAAGCAAAATTATAAATACCAGCCTGCTCATATGAAAATGTTTATACTGAGGCACATGAGTGCTTATCATCAAATCAAAGTGTGCAAAAAAAAAAAAGAAGAAGAAAACCAGAAGATTAAGAAAGTTCCAGTGTTTCAAAGAAAGCACTTTTTTAAATGTATGTACATGAAGAATATTTAGTTATATCATAATACAAATGCAGCACTGTAAGATAAAGGAAGACTGTTATACATGGACTTTTGGTGTTTCCCCCCCTACATGCAGCAACCATCATTAACCTGCTAAACTTAATCTCAACGGTTATGAGTTTTTTGTTTTTCTTTCCTGCTATTCAGTTCACATTTCAGGCTGTTCAGTGGATGCCGGTGATTCTGGTGATTCAAATCACTGGTGGAATTTTGTTCTCTGTTTCCTCAGTTTTTCAGGAGCTTTTCTCCATAAAACAATCTCCTGCTGCTTGCAGTACCTTCTGTCTTCCTCATCAACAAGTACTAGATTCAAAAAGTACCTTACTGAAAATTTTTTGTTCACATCTCTCATTGTTGGAGTTGGGTCATATCCTGCTAAAAATAGTCTTATTGGAATTTATTCACCTTTGACCGGTGTACCATCCATTACTTCATATATAGTAATTGTTTCCATTTCTATTGTGGTACTGGGTCCAATTCCTGTGATCTCTTTTTTGATCAGTTGTAATTCTGTATGTTGGATTTTTATTCTTACTAACAAGAAGTAAATCCTTCCGACAATCATATCCTTTAAATGATACTTTATTATATTCAAACTCTATGTGCAGACAATCTTCAATACCCACTTCCATATTAATGGACTTGTTAACATCAGGGTAGGTAGCAAGCTGGTGAACAATAAGATCATATTATTTTACTAAGTCTGTCAGTCTTCTTACTTTTGTCACTTTAAGAAAATACCTCAAGCGGACATTGGCACCAATGTAAGATTCATATGGCTTTTCAACTTGCATAAATTCAAAATCATAACTTCTGCTCTGGGTCAGTTCTCCAGGTAAGGCTAGTTCTTTCACTAGGTTTACAAATTTGTATTACTCTTGTCATTGAAAAGTTCAGTTTGACCTACAAATTCAATTCTAATTCCTTGGTGCTCTAGCCTCTTTCCAGGTTTCTTAAAGACCAGGCTTACTGCATTAGAGTTCTATTGCTGCATACCAATCAACACAAATTTAGCAGTTTAAAACAATACAAATATGTTATCAAACAGTTCTATAGGTCAGAAATCCAGGCTGGTTTGATTGGTTTCTCTGCTTAGGGTCTTACAATATTGATGTCAAGGTGTCAGTCTTTAAGTGGAGACTCAGAGAGAAAAGCTGTTTCTAAAGTTTTTCAGGTTATTGTCAGGTCTAGTTTTTAAGGCTGAAGGACTGAGTTCTCCATTTTCTTGCTGTCCCAGATGAAGCCAATGAGATTCCAGGAGCACTCCCATATCTCCTTAGGTATCTTCTCCATCTTCCATGCAATAATGGTGCATCATGGTCATGGAGGCAGGGATGCAGATTATGCACGGGCCACAAACATGAACTTCCACTCACCAAGATTACCTTGCTACACACACTGCTGACTGCTCAATAGGCCAGCAGTAGAGACCAACAGCAAGCACCTGACTTGGCACTATATCCCAGAGTAGTCAATCAGCTACCAAGTGGCCGGTTAATTATATTGGTCTGCTTCCATAGGGAAAGGCAGCTTTTATTTATACTCAAATAAACATTTATTCTCAGTATTGATCTTCCTTCCCATCCATAGTACTTTAAGGAAACCAACATCTGTGGACTAGAAAATGCCTTACCTACCATCATGGTATTCCACACAGTATCATCCTGAAGTGGCAGTTTCAGTGGAACAATGGAAGGATCTTTCAAAGCTACAGTTACAGTTCTAACTAGGTGGCAGTACTTTGTCAGGGTGGGGTAATATAACTTAGGGGGTGACAATGCTCTATGTCAGCAACCAGTATATGAAACTGTTTCTCCTATAGCCATGATTCACATCTTTATTAATGAAGGAGTGGCTATATGAGGGCTTCCTCTTACTATTACACCTATATATTCCAGTAGCAAAATTTCGCTGCACATCCCCACAACTTTAGACTCCACTGCACTTGAGGTCTTCATTCCAAAGGAGAATCATTTTCAAGAGGATCCTTAACAATGACTGCAATGTAAGTAGACGCTGCCAGCTGGTCACATTGGATTGCTTATCTCTCTCAATCAGCAGGCAAAATAGGGTTCCTGTACAGTCTGGGGATATGGAACTTAACTATCAAAGGAAATTGGGTTGCAACTACATAAGACACTAAGGAGGAATATGTGTGGAATATTTGGAGCTCTTCTAGTATTCTCATGTTTTGTGATTAAAAGTCAAAATTAAAATTATAACAATTTAATTCAGGCAGGACACCTAATAGTCCAGATCCATCAGTAATTGAGGTTTGAATCATTCCCCCAGGCAAAGCCCTCCAGAAGCTTCGGTGCTATCTCAGGAAAAAAGAATGAGAAATGGGTAGTGTAGAAGATAGTTATAAATACCAGCTGCAACCCTGTGACCAGCTGCAGAACTAGGCCTATAGTATAACCTAGTGAGTTAATAACATCTCTACTTCAGGTAGCAAAACAAATAAGCAAACAAACAATCCTTTCAAGTGATTATTAGGGCAACTGCCCAACTTTTATCGTACTAATGGAAATATGTAACAGTAAACTTTCAATGCTTTTCTTAGCCTCTAGAAGACAATTTTCTTAATTAACACATGCTAGGAGACTTCAACAGTATCTTGTTCCATTCCAGACCACAACAATATGGCTCTTGTTTGTCATGGATCATTTTTACAACAGGATAACATATTTGGGGTGTTTTCAAAATAGCAGGAATGTATTTTTTCTAGTAACTTCTCAAGTTGCTGAATTAAATGTCTTCTTTTAAATCTAAAAATAAAGAGACAAGTCATTAGCCAAAATATATGCAAATAATCTGTGATGCTGATGCCAGAGGCACTGTAGGGAATGGAAAGAGGAGTTTATGAACTACATGGGAATAGAAAATGCATTTTCATGGTAAGAGGCAATCTAGCAAATACAAAGAAAAAAAGTGTGTCAATTCAGGGTCAATTCCCACCTCAAACTCTGGTGTGAAGAGAAATTTCCTTGAGCTTGGAAGAATGAGTCAGGCTCAGAAAATATCAACCTAAATAAGGGTGGTGACAATCTCAACTCTGAGCGAGGATCAAGATTTGAGAAAAGCAAGTCAGGGCCTACACCCACCACTCACCCCAGCACTGCATTAGGCCTAGCTGTTAAAAAAATTGGAGAGTTCTTCTTTTACACTCACCTTGCTGCTTCCTTGATGGAAAATTCAACCAATTGTTTCCTCACTTCTAGAGGTCCTTGTACTCCTTCAAGCAATTTGAAGATTTTTTCATATTCTGAAGATATATTTAAAAATAAACTTTTAGTATTCCTCAAATACAAAGAAGAGATAAAACTCAATCTTGGTGTATCCACTGTCTCAGTAATTACTCTAGGGCTATTACATAATCCATGTTTTAAATGTTCAAATCAAGACACCTGAACATATCTACCAATGGAACTCTTGTAAACAATAACCAAGTAATAAAAAAAGAGGGGAAGTGTATATTGTGACATTTTAGTCCAAGTAAAGAGGAACCATCCTTAATTATGTGAGAACCTGTTTCTGACAACATATGAGCCTCAAGAGGTAGGTAAGTTGAATCTATTCTAAATCATTGAATAAGAGAGTTCCCATGGTTTAATTGGTAAAAAATTGCTATACTACTTACTTCGCCCAAACTGTCGAATTTCCTTCATTAACAGAAGTTTTATATCAGCAGTGATTTTCTCAGGCCTTAGTAGCAATTTATGCGACATCATTCCCACTTCAGACATTGCTATGACTTTTGGGTCATCTGCAGAGAGATAGCTGACAATGATTCCTCCTCAAAGTGTATTAGTACCAGGTTTGTAAATCAGTTCACCTTTGCTGAGACTGGTTAAGCCATCAGACAGAAAATCTCACTGATTGGGTAGAATACCATCTCCTGCCATATTCATAAGTTCCAGTGGAACAGGTGGAGTTTAACCACTTTTTCTCACCTCCTCATAAATATTATGATGATGGAAGCATCTGGAAACCAACTTAGAGGCTGAGCTGCAATTTGTGTTATATCACCTCACATGAACATACATGTACTCCTCAGTGTAATTTTTTTTAATTTCATAGTAGGAGGAAAAGCCAGAGAGAAAACTCAGACCTGACAAATTCTCATGGGGAAGCCAGATGGTAAGTGCAAAACAAACATGCAAAATAATTACAATTTGACTTCATTTTAGGGAATAAGTAAGCAAATATGTGACAGAGATAGGCAGGGGAAGCTCAGTGGATAAGGTGGTCAGGCAAGGCCTTTTGAGGTGTCCTTTGGTCAGAATCTGGAGGAGAACAAAGAACTTGCCCTGTGCACATGAAGAAGAATTTCCAGGCTGCAATAAGGGCAAGTTCAGGGCCCCTAGGGGGGTTCAAACTGGAACCATAAGGTAAAGGACAGAGTCAGAGAGAACAAGGAAACAGAAAGGACACATTAGGAGGGATGGCAGGGCCAGGCCATGCCTATCTTTTTGACTAGAGTCAAGAGTTTTGATTGTGTTGTGAGTGCATAGGAAAGTTCATGAAGGGTTTTCAGGATGGACATGGCATGATCTGATTTCTGTCTTTGTATGATCACTCTGGCTGCAGGTCAGAAAATGAGTTAGAGAGGGACAAGTTTGAAAGAAGGGATATAAGCTAAAAAAAAAAAAAAAAACCTCGTAGTAGCTTGGTGAACATCAGTGTGGATTAGAGGAATAGAGGAATTATAGGATTCAGGGATGATTACAAAATTTAGGGGAGAGAAAAAAACAGAATAAAAAGGATGAAATGTCACCCATAAGGAAGAGAAAACCAGTAGATTGCAGAGTATGGGAATCCAAAAAAGTTTCCATGAAGGAGAGAGTGAACAACCATGTCAAAAGTGGCTGAGAAATTATGGTAGCATCAGCCAAAACTAGTGATTTTGATGAGAACACCTCAGCGAAGTGGTGGAGACAGAAGCCAGATTGTAATTGGGTAAGATCAGGAGGCAAAGACTGACATCCTTACCATCTTCCATATATGTGACTGAGGCTCTAAAATGGGATTCTTCCTCTTCTTTCACTGACAGCAGGGCCATACTCTGGCTTGTCTTAGATGAGAATGGAATGTTGTATTCTCTATGATGTTTTATTTTATTTTCAAGCCCTACAGCAAATTCCTGAGAAACATCAATACACAAATTCCATTACAAAATTGCATTCTATATATGTATATGTACACCATTCATTTGCATCATTAAGATGAGTTTTAATTATGACCCAAAGTTTACCACTGCCCCAACAAACACTGTTCTCAGGAAAAAAACAACCGGCATATTTTGTCATGTATAATGTGCACATTTTTACCCAAATTTTTGTGGGAAAAATAAGGATGCACATTATACATGGGTACTATTAATTCTGTGTCTTTATAAATGGTTTTAATTCCTTTATTTATGCTTATTCATTAAAAGTGTAACTCTAGGAAACAATAATGATATCCATATGCAAAATAATACCCTGGAATACAATAAACAGCTTTGTTTCTAAATATAAATAAATAAATAATTGAATTTAAAAAGTAAGATGAAAAAATTTTTTTCTGAAAGTTTTGGCCAAAAACGTGGGTGCACATTATACATGGCAAAATATGATCATTTTAATCCAGTAGAAGTGAAGAAAGGAGGAAGGTAACATATACATGTAGTCCAAAACCAAACATAGTACATGATTATTCAGAATCCTCATAGAATCAGTGAATCTCATCAGCCAAAACTTAATAAACACATGATTATCTCTTTGAAGAAGTATAAACCATTCCGTGTCAATCCTAATTAAGAAAAACAATTCCTTTTCTTGGGATTGTTTAACTTAAACTCATCATTAACAAATATTAACTGATACTTAACAGAATGCCACTTGTAAATGGTGAAGGACAGAAAATTTAGAAATCTTTAATCCACCTGCTTCTGTTTACGCAGAGACTCAATCATGTCACTCTAGGAGCCATTCAACGGCCACTATTCAATGTTGGTAAGTAGATAAAGTGAGAGCTATGTCAGAATGAAAGACTAGCTTAAAGTTCTTATCATCTAAGGATAACTCAAGAATTTTCCCTACCATTATTTGAATAAAGTGTTATTAAACACCTTTTCTGAATAACATGCATTCCCCACTAAAGGGGAATGCAAAGGAGGAAAATTATGTTCATGGAGCATTTAATACCAGCCAGTCTTCTTCTAAATGCTTTCTTTACATGTACTAACACAATTTTCCACGAAGCCATAATGCTAGCAAAAACTCAGTGACAAATTTGGGAAGAAAAGATTTGGGGCTAAGAGGAATCAGCATTTGCAGAGTCCCATAATCAGTGGGATGCCTTGGAAGTAGGAGTGTCTATGCCAGGTCAAAAGCAGTCAGCTTTAAATATAATCTGTTAATCACAATCTCTTTACTTGGAAGTCACATTTTATGAATGCATGGAGATGTGTAAAGTAAGTGGTCAGCACTAAGACTAGCCAGAAAGAAAACTTGAAAGTAACTGAGATCTATAGGATGAGGCCCCATATGCTGTGTTCAACAATGTTTAAAGGGAACCTAGGACAGCACTAAAAAAAACAAACAACACAATTAAAAGGTGGGCAAAGGACCTGAATAGACACTTCTCCAAAGAGGACACACAGATGGCCAATAGACATATGAAAAGATGCTCAATGTCACAGATCATCAGAGAAATGCAAATTAAAACCACAATGAGATATCACCTGTCAGAATGGCTATCATCAATAAATCAACAAACAAGTGCTGGTGAGGATATGGAGAAAAGGGAACCCTCATACACTGTTGGTGGGAATGCAGACTGGTGCAGCCACTATGGAAAGCAATATGGAGATACCTCAAAAAATTAAAAATGGATCTGTCTTTTGACCCAGCGATCCCACTTCTGGGAATATATATGAAGGAACCCAAAACTCTAATTCGAAAGAACATAAGCACCCATATATTCACTGCAGCCTTATTTACAATCACTAAGATATGGAAGCAGCCCAAGTGTCCATCAGTAGATGAGTGGCTAAAACAACTGTGGGGCATTTACACAATGGAATACTATTCAGCCCTAAAAAAGAAGAAAATTTTACCCTTTGTGACAGTATGGACGGACCTGGAGAATATTATGCTAAGTGAAATAACCTAGTCAGAGCAACACAAATACCATATGATTTCACCATATGTGGAATCTAATGAACAAACTGAACTAATGAGAAAAATTGAGACAGACTCATACAGAGCAGGACGACAGCTAAGGGGGGGAGCATAGTGGGTGGAGGTATTGAGCAAAAAGGAGAAAGGACTCATGGACATGGACAACAGTGTGGTGATTGCAGGGGCAGGGGGAGGGGAGGAAGGGGGTAGAAAGGAACTAAATAGTAATGGAATTTAAAAATTAAAAAAAAGGGAATCTGGCAACTTCACATATCAGAGTAGAATTGAGGTGTGCTTCCTCTCTTTCTTCCTCTTTTTCACCTCATCCCTCCAAGTGTAGCCATCAAGGTGCCAAGAACACCTGTCTGGTGGGGTTGAGGGAAGCAGAGGGTTCTCCTCTGGTAGGTGAGGGAGGAGATGGGGCTTCCTTCAGTGGCAGTCAACTCCCTGTGTGCCAGCTGTTTTCTATGCAGTATGTGCTTGGCACAGGGTGGACATTCAATAGATTATTTGATTAATAAAGTTTTTCACTGATTCGTGACAGGTTTAATATTTTCTCACAATTTATCTTAGATCTAATGATAGTCAATCCACAAATTAGTGCATGGCAGATAATTAGGAGCTGGTTATGCATACCAAACAAAACCACCAAGAAAACAAAATAAATACTATAAAGAAGAAAAATAAATAAATAAAAGCAAAGGAAGTAATACATCAAGGGGGTAACTATAGGTGATCTCGAATAGGCTTTTTTGGAGTTTTTAAAATATTTAACCAACATTCACTAATATTATAATAAAAAACAGCTTTTTAAAAAAGTATAAATAAATAAATAAATAAATGAAACCTAGGAGAACAAGAATGAACAGTGAAAAAACATTTCAGTTTTCTTAGTACTTCATTTATCACCCCTAAATCAATACTTTTGTTTATTAGTCAATCTCTTATGAGATTTGTGCATGTGAATTCATCCTTCTGAGAATTAGTATTCCCTAGGAAACTACTCAAATTGCATTTTGAACCCAAAATGTTGAAGACCAGGGCCTGGACAAAAGTGACCATTTGAAGGTTGAGCACCACTGGAGGTTTAACCATACTCAAACATGACTCCAGCAAAAACAGAATAACTCATTATTCCTTCGGTTTCTTAGTGCTCCCCCTGCCCTGCCCCGCATTGAATCTACCTATGTAAATTCAGAAGGGTACTTGTATCCCTCAGAGTGCTACACTCCAGTCTCTGGATTACTAAAAACTGGAGTTTTGGCACAGTATGGGAACTTAGACAGAATTTCTTCACACTAAGATAAAATGGAGCAATAATAGCCTCTTCAACAAATGGTGTTGGGAGAGCTGGACGGCTACATGCAAAAAATTGAAATTGGATCATCAGCTGACACCATACACAAAAATAAACTCAAGATGGAGAAAAGACGTAAATATAAGTCGCAACACCATCAAAGTCCTAGAGGAGAACATGGGCAGGAAACTCTCAGATATCCTACGCAGCAATTTTTTCACTGATATGTCTCCTAAAGCAAGGGACATAAAGGAAAGAATAAACAAGTGGGACCTCATCAAAATAAGAAGCTTCTGCACGGCTAAAGAGAACATCAGCAAAATGAAAAGGGAGCCAACCATATGGGAAAATATATTCGCTAATGATACATCAGATAGAGGTTTGATCTCCAAGATATATAAAGAACTCACTCGACTCCACTCCAAGAAGACAAACGATCCAATCAAAAAATGGGCAAAGGACCTGGGCAGACGCTTTTCCAAGGAGGAGATACAGAGGGCCCAGAGGCATTTGAAAGGATGCTCAGCATCACTAGCCATCAGAGAAATGCAGATCAAAACCACCATGAGGTACCACTTCACACCGGTCAGAATGGCCATCATAAACAGATCTACAAACAACAGGTGCTGGCGAGGCTGTGGAGAAAAGGGACCCCTAGTCCACTGTTGGTGGGAATGCAGACTGGTGCAGCCACTGTGGAAAGCAGTGTGGAATTTCCTCAAAAAGCTGAAAATGGAACTGCCTTTTGATCCAGTGATTCCCCTGCTGGGACTATACCCTAAGAATCCCAAAATGCCAATACAAAAGAACCTATGCACCCCAATGTTCATAGCAGCACAATTTACAATAGCCAAGTGTTGGAAGCAACCTAAATGCCCATCAGTAGATGATTGGATCAAAAAGTCATGGTACATATACACAATGGAATACTACGCAGCAGAAAGAAAAAAAGAACTACCAAACTTCGTGACAGCATGGATGGAACTGGAGAGCATTATGCTAAGTGAAATAAGCCAGGGGGCGAAAGACAAATATCATATGATCTCACCTATAAGCGGAACCTAACCAACAATACAAAGATGCAAGGAAAATAAGACGAGCAATACTGAAAGGAAAAGAAATCAACAGAGACAAGAGGGAAGGAGGGAGGGGGGGCGAGGACAAGGAAGGGAAGGGGAAAGTCAAGGAACAGATAGCAAGGACTCATGGACAAAACCAAAGGGGAAGAGCTGAGGGAGGGAAGGAGGAAGGGGGAAGGGAAAGTGTTGGGGGGTTGGCAGAGACAAATGTATTTGAAAAAATAAATTAAAATAAAATTTTTAAAAAAAGGTAAAAAAAATTCTCTGGGTTTTTGTAATACTAAATGTAAAAAGTGGTTGCTGCTGAATGGTAGAATGTCTGGTGCTTTTCAAATGTATCTTTTCGAAAGCATCAAATGTATCATTACTGCATCCTTCATTTCTGACTAGATCTTTTTTATGCTGTTAAGGTCCTCACTAAGTTCCTTGAGCATCCATATAACCAGTGTTTTGAACTCTGCATCTGATAGATTGCTTATCCCCATTTTGTTTAGTTCTTTTTCTGGAGTTTTGGTCTCTTCTTTCATTTGGACCTTGTTTTTTGTCTCCTCATTTTGGCAGCCTCCTTGTGTTTGTTTCTATTTATTAGGTAGAGCAGCTATGACTCCCTGGCTTGGTAACATGGTCTAATGTAGTAAGCGTCCTGTGGCACAGCCTCCCCTATCATCCAAGCTGGGTACTCATGGTGTACCCCTCGAGTGGGCTGAGTACACCCTCCTCTTATAGTTGAGCCTTGGTTGCTGTTGGCAGGTCAATGGGAGGGATTTACCTGGGCCAGTCAGCTGCAAGGATTGCCTGTGACCACTGACCACCAACCTCTACCCTACGTGGATGATCAGCTGTGCAGGAGCAGGGTGGTGGTGCTCCAACATGGTCTGTAACTATCTACTGGGTGCACAGGCCCTGGGGTGTCCTGGGTGGTACAGGTCAAGGTCAGCCCCCACCTGTGTTTTGCCCAGGGTCACCCTGCCTGAACTATAAAGCAATCTGAGATGGCTGCTACCTGTACTGGGCTTGGAGATTCCCAGGCAAAGCCAAACTGTGAATCTAGGCTGGCTGTTGCTAGTGCCAGGTCTGGGGCCACTTAGCAAGAGGTACAGGGGCTGGGTACTCACTGAGCCCAGCTGTTGCTTGTTTGAAAAGATTTAGGAAGTTGTGAAGCATGAGCCAAGGCCACCAATTAATATGGTAAAGGCACTGTTAACAGCTGTAAGTTGGGTGGGACAGAGCCTTACGGGATCCCCAACGTGGAGCAAACAGTGTTAGCCAGTTTGATGGAGTCTCAGATATGGCACCAGCTTGCCAGCTCTGAGACTCTGTGGCGGGAGGGTTCAGAAAAGGGACCATGGCCTCTGACCACCTTTCTGTCTGGGAGAAAGCTGTTCTCCAGCTCTCGCCTTGATTCCAGACACTTCAGTTCCTCCCTGTATATCTCTTGTGCCTTTCAAGCTACTATCCTAGTGCTGGGGCTCAGAGGGAGTGAGTCTGAGTAAGTCTGTGTGTGGGTTCTTTAAGGGGAATTACTTGGAACTCCAGAAGTTTCTCCCACCGACTCAATCCCTGCTGGTATTGCAGCCAGAAGTTGTGGGGACTTATCTTCCTGGCACTGGCACCCTGGGCTGGGGAGCTTGGTGTGGGGCTGGGACTCCTCCCTCCTTAGATATGCCTCCCAAATTTTTATGTACCACATGTGGCTGTGGGTCCAGCCAGTTTCACATCTCTGTCCCTCCTGCTAGTGAGGATGTATGTGGTTTCTTTTTAAAAATATATATATTTAATTGATTATGCTATTATAGTTGTTCTATTTTTTCCTCCCCTTTATTCTCCTCCACCCTCCCCCAGCATCCCCCCTAGTTCATGTCCATGGGTCTTACATATAAGCTCTTTGGCTTTTCCATTTCCTATACTATTCTTAACCTCCCCTTGCCTATTTTATATCTACTATTTATGCTGGTTATTCCCTGTACTCCCCCCCCATTCTCCCCTTCCCCCTCCCCTCTGATCTCCATTTCAATGATTCTGTCCCTGTTCTAGTTGTTTGTTTTTGGTTTTGGGTGTTTCTTTTTTTTTAGGTTCACTTGTTGATAGTTGTGAGTTTCTTGTTATTTTACTGTTCATAATTTTGATCTTCTTCTTTTTCTTAGGTAAGTCCCTTTAACATTTCTTATAGTAAGGGCTTGGTGATGATGAACTCCTTTAACTTGACCTTATCTGGGAAGCACTTTATCTGCCCTTCCATTCAAAATGATAGTTTTGCTGGATAGAGTAATCTTGGATGTAGCTCCTTGCCTTTCATGACTTTGAAAACTTCTTTCCAGCCCCTTCTTGTCTGCAAGGTTTCTTCTGAGAACTCGGCTGATAGTCTTATGAGAACTCCTTTGTAGGTAACTGTCTCCTTTTCTCTTACTGCTTTTAAGATACTCTCTTTATCTTTAATCTTGGGTAACGTAGTTATGATGTGCCTTGATGTGTGCTTCCTTGGGTCCAACTTCTTTGGGACTCTCAGAGCTTCCAGGATCTCCTGGAAGTCTATTTCCTTGGCCAGATTGGGGAAGTTCTCCTTCATTACTTGTTCAAAGAAGTTTTCAATTTCTTGCTCTTCCTAGTCTCTTTATGGCACCCCTATGATTCAGATGTTGAATCACTAAAAGTTGTCCCAGAGGTTTCTAAGCCTCTCCTCACTTTTTTGAATTCTTGCTTCTTCATACCGTTCTGGTTGAATGTTTATCTCCTCCTTCCGCTCCCAATTGTTGATTTGAGTCCCAGTTTCCTTCCCTTTACTGATGGTTTCCTGTATATCTTTCTTTATTTAACTTTGAATGGCCTTCATTTTTTCCTCCATTTTATGACCATATCAACCAATTCAGTAAGTATCCAGATTACCAGTGTTTTGAACTGTGCATCTGAGAATTTGGCTATCTAGTCTTTGCTTAGTTCTATTTTTGGAGCTTTGATCTGTTCTTTCATTTGCACCATATTTCTTTGTCTCAGCATGCCTGTTCCATTGGAAGGGACAGAGCCTTAGGTATTCACCAGAGTGGGGCAACCCAGGTCGCTGTGTTGTAATATAGTGTTTGGGGGAGGGGTCCGAGAGGGAGCAATGTCATTTGCTCAGCTCTGGGTCAGCTTTCAGTCACTTCCTCCGCTACTCACAAGCAAACTGGGCACTTCTGGTGCTGATTCCTGGGTGGGTGGGTTTATGTACCTTCTATGACCATGTGGGTCTCTCCAATGTACTGTCCTGTGAGGCTGGGAGTTTCTCCTGCTACTGCAACCCCCACAGGTTTTTACCTCCAGAGGTTTTGAGGCTTTCTTTCCCAAACTGGAACCCTGGATTGTGTGGTCTGTCTCGTTCCCCATCTGTTCATCACGGTTTATCCACACGCAAAACTGGAACCACCTGGTCTGCCAGCCACCACCTTGTTGCGCATCCTCTCCTCCCCAGCTGCCCATCTCTGTCCCTCCTACTGGTTTAGATGAATGTTTCTTCTGTAGCTCCTTGGTTATCAGACTTCCATACAGTTCAATTTTCTGGTAGCTCTGGTTGTTTTTTGTTTTTAAATTTGTTGTCCTCCTTTTGGTTGTGCAAGGAGGCAAAGTATATCTACCTATGCCTCCATCTTGGCTGGAAGTCCCAGATGTGGTTTCTTTATTTCTGTAGTTGTCAGACTTCCATTCAACTTGATTTCTGATGGTTCTGAGTGATGGTTGTTCTATAATTTAGTTGTAATTTCAAGGTGGTTGTGCAACGAGGCAAGCTGTATTTACTTGTGCCATCATCTTGACTAAAAGTCCCTCTTCTACTTTTTTGTAATGCCACTTTCATTTCAGTCCTGGCTCCTTCTCAGTATTTCTTGATGGCTGTCAGTGCCCCTGAGTTGCAAGCTACTTTAGTCACATTAAGCAGGAAAAAGTGGTTATATCTTTGTCCTAGTATTTCCAGAAGAAGTCCTAAGATTTAATGTAATTGAACTTTTTAGTTCGCATTGTTATACTTGAACCAATTACTGTGTAAAGGGGGCATTAGAATGTGTTGATATGTTTAGGCTAGGTCAAAAACAGTAAATGTATAGGTTTAAAGATACAATTAGTAAGCTTGATTAATGGCCATAAATAGAAACCTGTACCCAACAATCAGAATAAAAATTCTTCTCAAGCATTCATGCAAAAATGGCCACATTCTTAAAAAAAAGTAATGTTTAATTTCATGTTGATGATGTTCTCTAAATAAAGTGTAATTAAAATAGAAGTCAATAGCAACAAGATAAAGCAATCTGAAATTTTAAACATATTTCTAAATAAATATTTACAAGTGGACTATGAGAAAAATATTGCATAGGAAAATCTATGGAATGCAGTTCAAGTGGCACATAGAGCGACAGGTATATAGCTTTGCATGCTGATATTAAACAAGAAAAAATCTGAAAATTAATTATTTTTGTCAATTTAGGAAGAAGAGTACAACAAATATAAAGAAAGCAGAAAAAAAGGAACTCTATTTTAAAGTAAAGCTACACTCATATGTGGAATCTAATGAACAATATGAACTAACAAGCAAAATCATGACAGACTCATAGATAGAAGGCTGACAGCTCTGGGGGGTGGAGCTAGGTGAAGGGGGTGAAAGAATTGAGCAAAAAGAAAGAAAGAGGAAAAAAACTCATGGACATGGACAACAATGTGGTGATTGCCAGGGGGAGGGGTGTTGAGGGAGAGGAGGAGGGTATGGGGGGATAAATGGTGATGTGCAGGGACTTGACTTGGAGTGGTGCACACACAGTACAGTTTACAGATGATATGTTGTAGAACTGTGCACCTGAAACCTACATAACTTTGTTTACCAATGTCGTCCCAATAAATTCAATAAAAAGGAAAAAATAAAGTAAAGCAACACTAATAATGGAAAAAGAAAATTACAGTAGAGATGATAAACAAAAGCAGAAGTAGGTCATTTGAAAACACTAGTAACAACACAGACAAATTTCAGGTGCAATTGCTCAAGACAAATATATCCACAAATAAGCAACATTAAGAACAAAAAGGAGGCATAACCATAAATCCAGAAGAGGTTTTAAAAATGGAGGGAATACTATGAAAGATTTTATTTAGATAAGAAAATTGAGGGGAAATAGACACAGTTACAGAAAAATAAATCTTACCAAAATTTACCAAAGAAGAAACAGAAAATCTGAGTATTCCTGTAGTTGATAAAACAATTAACAAAAAATTAATAACCTTCCTATCCAGAAGGTTTCCCTGATGAGTCCTCCAAACATTTAGGGGGAAATAACACAATCTTTTTTTTAAATTATTTATTTATTTTTAGAGAGAGAGAGGAAGGGAGGAAGAGAGGGATAGAAACATCAATGCATGGTTTCCTCTAGAGCACCCCCTAGTGGGGACCTGGCCCGCAGCCTAAGCTTATGCCCTGACTGGGAATCAAACCAACGACTTTTTGGTTTGCAGTCCAGCGCTCAATCCACTGAGCCAGGTCAGAAATAAAACAATCTTTTTTGGAAAATAGAAAATAGGAGACTAGTTCCCAATTCATTTTGTGATGCCAATATAAACCTGATACCAACATCTAACAAGCACAGTAGAAGAAAATTATAAGCCAAGATCTCTTTCCTGAAAATAAACACAAAAATCCTAAATAAAAGATTAGCAACCAAAAAGCAAAGATAGATTTTTAAAAAGATATATAGCTCTGACTGGTGTGGCTTAGTGGGTTGGGCATCATCCTGCAAATCTAAAGGTCACTGGTTCAATTCCCAGTTGAGGCACATGCCTGGGTTTGGGACCAGGTCCCTGGATGGGGGTGCGAGAGAGGCAACCACACACTGATGTTTCTCTCCCTTTCTCCCACCCTTCATCTCTCTCTAAAAATAAATAAAATCTTTAAAAATAATAAAAATTTAAAAATATGTATATCATGTCATGGTGTAGTATACTTCAGGGAGGCAAGATTGGTTTAAATTAAAATATCAGTCAATGTTAACCACATTAAAAAAAGAACAAGGAAAAATGCATGATCATTTTATAGATGGGTCTAAATTCAACACCACTCATGATTAAAAGTTATGAGCAACTAAGAATAGAAGGTAATTAACCTTATAGAGAATATCTACCCTCAAAATTCCTATAGCAAACATCATACTTTGGTGATATATCAAACAGTTTCTTCCTGAGTTTGTAAACAAAACAAGGATGTCCACTATGTATCAAAAATATATGAAGTTCCTACCATGAAAATAAAATAGGTATAAAGTTTGGAAAGAAAGAAGTAAAACTGTCATTATTCACAGCTAACATTTTTCTGTACATAGAATATTAAAAAGGATATACAGTGGAACCTCAGTTCTGGAACTTAATTCTTTCCAGAAGCCTGTTTAAGAAGCAATTTGTTCAATAACCGAATCATTTTTTCCCATTAGAAATAATGTAAATTGAATTAATCCATTTCAGATTCCCAAATGATTCCCTGTTTTAACCTTTCTTATATGCAGTACATGTCTAGTATACTGTTCAATCTATAAATAAACACTTTTAAAACAAAAAAGAACATGAAATATAAATGAAAATTTAACAAAAATGAAATTAAATATATGGTAAAAAATGAAAATTTACATATACAATAGAACTTAACTTTAATGTTGACAGCTATTGATGACTGAATAAGCAGAGGAGGGATAGAGGGATGGAGAGAAGTTATTGTTTGGAAAGGGAGTCCCCTTCCTTAAAAAACATCACCTAGCTGTTCTTCTGGGTTTTTTGTTTTTTTTTTATCTCTTTTGTCTCTTTGCTCCACTGAACTTGCTTTACGCTCACTGAGCCGCTATCTCACTAAAAACCTATCCAAATGATGTTTGGGTTTGCCTGTGTTTTAACACTTGCCTCAAGTGAGACACTGCATTGTCGTTGAACAAGTTTATCACACAGTTTGCTACTTCTTTGTCAGGGTGATATTTCTCAATAAAACTTTGCATTTCTCCCCATGTCCCAAACATTTCCTTAATTAGTGAGTAGGAATATCCTTCCTTTTCTACCTCTTCAATTGCAAAGTTCAAGACCCAAGGTTCCAGTGTATCAGCATGAAAGGGTTGTTGGGTCAAGAACTGAAATTTTCTTCAACAAGAGACATTTTTTTTCCATGCATAACTTGGTTCAAAACCAAATTTTTTGAGATTGGAGATGTTAGAGAACCAATGTTTGACTGCTGTAAAATGATTTGAGTTCATAAATGAATGTAGCCAAGTTACTTGGTATAGAGGCAATAATGTTTTTAAAAAAGTATTTTTGTATAATAACAAATAATTAGAAAGATATTTTAAATACAATTGAAAAGAGTATCAAGAATATCAAATAATGAGGAATAAATCTAATGAAAGATGTACTAGAGTACTACACGTAAAACTGTGCAACATCACTGACAAAAATTAAAGACCTCAGTAAATGGAGAGAAATACTTTTTTGCATGAATTGGAAATCTCATTATTCAGTCATTATTGTCATTTATGCCCAGAATTCTTATAGCAATCATATTTAAATTCTGCCATGTTCATTTTGGGGAAAATTTCAAGCTGATAATAAAAAACTGAATGGGCCCTGACTGGTGTGGCTCAGTGGATTGAGTGCAGACCAGCAAACCAAAAGGTTACTGGTTCAATTCCTCATCAGGACACATGCCAGGGTTGTGGGCCAGGTCCCCAGTTGGGGATGTACGAGAAGCAACCAACTGATGTTTCTCATGCACATCACACATCGATGTTTCTGTCCTTATCTTTCTCCCTCCCTTCCCCTCTCTCTAATGATAAACAAATAAAATCTTTTAAAAATTAAGTGGATGTCAAAAGGCTTAGAAAAACCAAGACAAACTGTAAGGAAAAAAAAAAGTTGGAAGACAGACTACCAGATATGAGACTTACAATAAAGGTAAAATAATGTAAAACATGTGGCATTCGATCAAAGGTAGGTAAATAAACCAATGGAAGGGGACAAAGAGTCTATAAATCAATCTGGAAATATACAAATGTTAGATTTATGACAGCAGGGCCCCCAAATCATTGTGGAAATGATAGTCCTTTTAAGAATTCCACTTGAGAGAGATGGCGGAGGAGTGAATGGGAGTCACGCTGACCTCCTCCCAAGGCCAAACTGGAATTGCAACTAAATAGTGGAGTAATCACCTGGAAAGCAGTGGAGCGATAGTGGGAGAGGAGCCTTGGTGTGCGGACAGTGGATTCGACTCTCACACATCCCAATGGGTGAGAAGTGTGGTGGAGGCTCGAGAGGGTGGGCTGGGTGCCCGCGGGCACTGGTACCAGAGGGACATTGAAACGGCCAGTTAGCTTCCCCCGAGAAGAACGGGGTCTGAATCATAAACAGGGACCCCTAAACTACAGCAGCTAAAACCAAGAAAATACAGACAAAACGCAACCCCGAAAAGCTTAGGAGCACTCTCTGTCAGAGACAAGTGGCTGGGGATGCAAAGAGACATTTAAAGGGCCAACGCAAAAATTTCAGTGGCAGCCACCCTCCTTGATCTCTGCGTAGAGGCGGCAGCGGGGTGGGCTGGTGCCTAGGAAAAGACTGGTGAGGAAAACTTTGTGAAGAGAACTGACACAGCGGCCGGTGGAGCCCCAGTGATGGCACGCCTCCCACTCTGCAGCTACCATCTCGCTCAGTCATAAGGGAATCAATTAACTTGCCTTTTGTGCACTCCACACACAGCTTGTATGCATGTGAGCTGCGGGGCTGAGTGCAGACTGGCTTGGAGAGCCTTCAGGAGAGACTGGAGTTGGAGGCATTGGGGAAAGAACGGGAGGAGGAACCAGGGAGTCCCAACTCCCTCCCCGTTCCATAGTCTCCATTGTGGGCTGGAAAGGCACGCCCCCAAAGAGGCAGAAGAGGGGGCGCAGGAACCAGACTGCCTGCAATTGAAACACAGGCCGCACAGGTGGTGGATCCTTCGCCGAAGGGGTCACAGAACTGCCCAGACACCCCTGAGGAGAGAACAGAAACAGAGGCGTTGGGGAAAGAACTGGAGGAGGAACCGGGGAGTCCCAACTCCTTCTCCTTGCCGTAGTCTCCATTGCGCAGGAAGAGGCCACACCCCCAAAGATCCAAAAGCCAAAAAGCACACATAGACACCCCAAAAACACACAGTGCAGGCACGCACACTTGCGCCGAGTGACCAGCGAGGGTTGGCGAGCATGTCTGTGACTCGCGCGGGCTGGCAAACGCTTGCACCGGCCGGCAAGGCCTCCCACAGATTGGCACCAATACGGCCTGCAACGGAGTGCACAGAGCGGCAAGGGCAGGAGTAAACTGACCCGCCCACCGGCGATGCAGACCGGCCCACAAACTTAGTAGAGCTGCCCAGAGTCCTTAGAGGAGAGACTGGAGACAGGATTAACCAGAGAGTCCTGGAGCTGACTTCCTCCCATTTCCATAGTCCCCTTTGGCGAGGGCAAGCAACGCACCCAAAGAGCCAAAAGCGGGGAAAACACACAATAGAAAACGCTAAACTGACCATGCCGCGGAGCGCGCCGGCCAGGGGGCCAGATGAGTACGCAAGATCGCGAATAAGCCCCCTGGTCTGGGGAAAGCACATGCCAGCCCAGGCAGGCGGGGGATCCTGCCACACCAGGAGGGCGCTCAAGAAGCCCCTGTGAGAGTGCAGAGAGATCCCAAAAAATAGCCCAGCCCTGACCAAAGGGGTCACAGAGATGCCGGAAGCAGGAGTCAGACACAGACAGTAGACTCCTGGAAGGCTCAAACAAACAACCCAAGGCCCTATAGGGTCAACAACTGACATCATCAGAGGCAGGCCCAGAAAGAAAAGTAAAGGACAAAATACTTAACAGACTCACAAAAATGGGAGGAAAAAGAAGTTCCCTGCAAATGAATGGAAAAGGGGATTCCCCTCAGAGGGAGCTAAATGAAATAGAGGCAAGGGAACTATCAGATATTGAATTCAAAACAATGGTTCTAAGGAAGCTCAATGAGCTCAGCCAGCTCAAAGATAACTATGAGAAACTGCAGAGAAACTATCAGGATCTTACAGCAAACTATATCAGCCTGGAAAAGGACATAGAAACTATCAAGAAGACACAAGAGGATATGAAGAATACCATTTCTGAATTGAAGAACACAGTAGAAGGAATCCAAAGCAGGCTGGATGAAGCTGAGGATCGAATCAGTGAGATGGAGGACAAGGTAGAAAGAAAGCTCCCGGAAAGAGCAAGAAATGGAAAAACGGCTCAAAAAGAATGAAGAGGCATTTAGGGAAATGCAGGACAACCTGAAACGCAATAATATCCATATAATAGGGATATCAGAAGGAGAAGAAGAGGAACAAGGGATAGAGAACCTCCTTGAAAAAGTAATGATGGAAAATTTCCCTAATTTGAGGAGAGAAAGGCTCTCATGGATCCAGGAGGCACAGAGGACCCCACTCAAGAGGGACTCAAGGAGGTCCACTCCAAGACACATCATCATTAAAATGGCAAATGATAAAGGCAAAGAGAGAATCCTCAAGGCAGCAAGGGAGAAGGAGAAAGTAACATACAAGGGGGACCCCATACGCCTAGGAGCTGACTTCTCAACAGAAAAACTACAAGCCAGAAGGGAATGGCAACAAATATTCCAAGCCATGAAAAGCAAGGGCCTACAGCCAAGGCTGCTCTACCCAGCTAGGCTCTCCATTAAAATACAAGGGGAAATACGGAGTTTCCCAGACAAGAGAAGACTAAAAGAATATATCTCTACCAAACCAGCACTCCAAGATATGCTAAGGGGACTGGTTTAAGCAGATGAAGGAAAAGAATGAGAGAGAGAGGAACACAGGTACAAAGAGAAAAGATGAATAAGTTTCTATCAGTAATATCTCTCAATGTGAATGGACTAAATGCCCCAATCAAAAGACACAGGGTAGCTGAATGGATAAGAAAACATGACCCACACATATGCTGCCTACAAGAGACCCACCTCAGAGCAAGAGACCTACACAGATTTTAAGTAAAGGGATGGAAGAAAATATTCCAAGCAAATGGGCATGAGAAAAAGGCCGGGGTTGCCATACTTGTATCAGACAAAGTAGATTTCAAAACAAAGGCCATAAAGAGAGACCCAGAGGGGCACTTTATAATACTTAAAGGAAGAATCTATCAAGAAGACATCAACATTGTAAACTTATATGCTCCCAATATAGGAACCCCCAAGTATATAACGAAATTGTTGGATGACTTCAAAAAAGATATAGACAGCAACACACTGATAGTAGGGGATTTCAACACCCCACTGTCAAAAATGGACAGATCTTCCAAACAAAACATTAATAATAATATCGTGGCGCTGAATGACACACTGAATCAAAGAGACTTCACTGACATATATAGAACCTTACATCCCAAAGAAGAAAAATACACATTCTTTTCAAATGCTCATGGCAGTTTTTCAAAGATAGACCACATGGCAGGACACAAAGCAAACCTCAGCAAATTCAGGAAAATTGAAATAATACCAAACTTTTTCTCGGACCACAAGGCCTTGAAACGGGAAATCAACCTCAAAGAGAAACTTCAAAAACTTGCAAACTCATGGAGACTGAACAGTACACTATAAAACTATGAATGGGTCAATAATGAGATAAGAGAAGAAATCAAAAAATTTCTGGAAACAAATGAAAATGAACAGACAACTGTCCAAAACCTATGGGACACAGCAAAGGCGGTCCTGAGAGGGAAGTTCATAGCAATACAGGCTTACCTAAAAAAGATAGAAACATTTCAAATAAAAGACCTAACACTACAACTTCAAGAACTGAAGAAACAACAACAAATCAATCCCAGAGCAAGGAGAAGGAAGGAAATAGTCAAGATCAGAGCAGAACTGAATGACATAGAGACAAAAAGAACAATTCAGAGGATCAACCAATCCAGAAGCTGGTTCTTTGAAAAGATAAATAAAATTGACAAGCCTTTAAGGAGACTCATCAAGAAAAAAAGGGAGAGGACCCAAATTAATACTATCAGAAATGAAAGAGGAGAAATAACAACTGATACCACAGAAATACAAAGGATCATCAGAAACTATTATGAACAATTATATGCCAAAAAAGTTGAAAATCTTGATGAAATGGACAAATTTTTAGAAAAGTATAATCTTCCAACACTGAAGGAGGAAGAAACAGAAAGCTTGAACAGACCGATAACAGCTGGGGAAATTGAAGCAGTCATCAACAAACTCCCGGCACACAAAAGCCCAGGGCCAGACGGTTTCCCAGGAGAATTTTACAAAACATTTAAGGAAGAGCTAACCCCTATCCTTCTCATTCTATTCCAAAAAATCCAAGAGGAGGGAAGACTCACTGACTCTTTCTATGAGGCCAGCATCACCCTGATCCCAAAACCAGATAAACCCCTACAAAGAAAGAAAACTACAGGCCAATTTCGCTGATGAACATAGATGCTAAAATCCTCAACACAATATTGGCAAACCACATCCAGCAGTACATTCAAAAGATTATCCACCACGATCAAGTGGGATTCATCCCAGGGATGCAGGGATGGTTCAATATGCGCAAATCAGTAAACGTGATACATCACATAAATAAAAGACAAAAACCACATCATCATCTCGATAGATGCAGAAAAAGCATTCGATAAGGTACAGCACCCATTTATGATCAAACACTCAGCAAAATGGGAATAAATTGGGTATTCCTCAATGTAATAAAGGCCATATATGAAAACCCTATAGCCAATATCATACTCAATGGGCAAAAACTGAAAGCTTTCCCACTAAGATCGGGAACACGACAAGGATGTCCGCTCTCACCGCTTCTTTTCAACACCGTATTGGAAGTCCTAGCCACAGGGGTCAGACAAGAGAAAGAGATAAAAGGCATCCAAATAGGAAAGGAGGAAATAAAGCTATCATTGTTTGCAGATGACATGATAGTGTACATAGAGAACCCTGTAGACTCTACCAAAATACTCCTCAACCAAATAAGTGAATTTGGCAAAACAGCAGGATACAAAGTCAACATTCAGAAATCAAAGGCATTTTTGTACACTAGCAATGCAATAGAAGAAGAAGAAATCAGAAAAAAAATACCACTCGATATAGCAAGAAGAAAAATAAAGTACCAAGGCATAAATTTAACCAAAGACATAAAAGACCTGTACACAGAAAACTATAAAACATTGAAAAAAGAAATTAAGGAAGACACAAATAAATGGAAGCATATTTATGGATTGGAAGAATTAATATCCTCAAAATGTCCATACTACCCAAAGCAATTTATAGATTCAATGCAATCCCTATTAAGATACCAATGACGTATTTCACAGAAATAGAACAGACAGTTCAAAAATTTATATGGAACCATAAACGACCCCGAATAGCCTCAGCAATTTTGAGAAAGAAACACAAAGTAGGAGGGATCACAATACCAGACATCAAACTGTACTACAAAGCCACTATACTCAAAACAATTTGGTACTGGCACAAGAACAGACCCATAGACCAGTGGAACAGAATAGAAAGCCCAGAAATAAGCCCAGGTCTCTATGGGCATCTAATATTTGACAAAGTGGATAGAAGCATAAAATGGAGCCGTAATAGCCTGTTCAACAAATGGTGTTGGGAGAGCTGGATGGCTACATGCAAAAAATTGAAATTGGATCATCAGCTGACACCATACACAAAAATAAACTCAAGATGGAGAAAAAACTTAAATATAAGTCGCAACACCATCAAAGTCCTCGAGGAGAACATTGGCAGGAAACTCTCAGATATCCCATGCAGCGATTTTTTCACTGATATGTCTCCTAAAGCAAGGGACGTAAAGGAAAGAATAAACAAGTGGGATCTCATCAAAATAAGAAGCTTCTGCACGGCTAAAGAAAACATCAGCAAAATGAAAAGGGAGCCAACCATATGGGAAAATATATTCGCTAATGATACATCAGATAGAGGTTTGATCTCCAAGATATATAAAGAACTCACTCGACTCCACTCCAAGAAGACAAACGATCCAATCAAAAAATGGGCAAAGGACCTGGGCAGACGCTTTTCCAAGGAGGAGATACAGAGGGCCCAGAGGCATTTGAAAGGATGCTCAGCATCACTAGCCATCAGAGAAATGCAGATCAAAACCACCATGAGGTACCACCTCACACTGGTCAGAATGGCCATCATAAACAGATCAACATACAACAGGTGCTGGCGAGGCTGTGGAGAAAAGGGACCCCTAGTCCACTGTTGGTGGGAATGCAGACTGGTGCAGCCACTGTGGAAAGCAGTGTGGAATTTCCTCAAAAAGCTGAAAATGGAACTGCCTTTTGATCCAGTGATTCCCCTGCTGGGACTATACCCTAAGAACACCAAAACGCCAATACAGAAGAACCTATGCACCCCAATGTTCATAGCAGCACAATTTACAATAGCCAAGTGTTGGAAGCAACCTAAATGCCCATCAGTAGATGATTGGATCAAAAAGTCATGGTACATATACACAATGGAATACTACGCAGCAGAAAGAAAAAAAGAACTACCAAACTTCGTGACAGCATGGATGGAACTGGAGAGCATTATGCTAAGTGAAATAAGCCAGGGGGCGAAAGACAAATACCATATGATCTCACCTATAAGCGGAACATAACCAACAATACAAAGAGGCAAGGAAAATAAGGCCATCAACACGGAAAGGAAAAGAAATCAACAGAGACAAGAGGGAAGGAGGGAGAGGGGGCGAGGACAAGGAAGGGAAGGGGAAAGTCAAGGAACATATAGCGAGGACTCATGGACAAAACCAACGGGGAAGAGCTGAGGGAGGGAGGGAGGGAGGGGGCAAGGGAAAGTGGTGGGGGGTTGGCAGAGACAAATGTATTTGAAAAAATAAATTAAAATAAAATTTAAAAAAAATAAATGAAAAATATATAATATTGCAATAAATACATATGGTACCAGGTGGGTACTAGAATTATCAGGGGTATCACTTCGTAAAGTATATCAATGTCTAACCACTCTGCTGTATACTTGAAACTAATATAAAATAATATTGAATGCCAACTGTAATTGAAAAATAAAAACAAATAAAATTGTACACATTAAATATAAGAAAAAAAAAGAACTCACACACACACAAAAAAGATATCCACTTGATAACGACAGGATAAAAATAAATTTTAACTCTCACTTAAATTCATTCTATAAAAGATTTACATGAGATAAGTAGAATATCTAGAAGAAAACTGAGAATATTCATGGCTTTAAGGTAGGTAAAGATTTTTAAAAGAAAAAAAGCACTAACCATAAAGAATAAATTGATTAAACTTAATTAAATTACCACATCTTGTCATATATAATGTACACTTTTTTTTTTGCCCAAATTTTGGAGAGAAAAATAAGGATGCACATTATACACGGGTAGTACTAATTCTATATCTATATAAATGTTTTCAATTCTTTTATTTATGCTTACGTGTTAAAAATGTAACTCTAGAAAGCAATAATGATATCCGTATGCAAAATAGTACCTAATACGATAATCAGTTTTGTTTCTAGAAATAAAAAGTTGAATTAAAAAATTAGAATGATTTTTTTTCCTGAAAGTTTGAGTCAAAAGGTGGGTGCACAGTATACACGGCAAAATACAGTAAGTTTTTGTTTGTCAAAAAACAATACTGCCTTAAGTGAAAAGTTAAAACAGTTCTATAGAAGATATTTAAAATTATCTATTTAAATATACATACAGATATAAAAAATGAATGGAATCTAGAATATATGTAAAAATACAAGCCAATTTTAAAAATAGAAATATCTCAATAATATATTGAGATATATTAGACATAACGAGAGATCGCTGCAAGCACACCAGAGTGGTTGGAATTACTGACTGACTATATAGCAAGTGTTTGTAAGTATATGGTACAATAAGAGTGCTGATACATTGCTGAAATCACATTCCCAAGTAGATACCTAACGACATAGTTAAAGCTTAGAAAGAACTTCCTCAAAGCTGAGATTTGGAAATCAAGGAAAAGTACCCCACTCCTGGGCTGAGACAGAGCATCCAAGGAGCTTCTACCTCTTAGGGCAGAGACAAGTCCCCAGAGAAGAGTCCCCTGCTATGGCTGAGAGAGAGAACCCAAGGAAGAGCAGCCACCCTTACACAAGTGAGATGAAGTGCCCAAGAAAATGCCCTCATCTAGGGCCTAGAAAGAGCCCTGTCCCGTGCAGAGATCAACCTTCCAAGGAAGTCTCAGCCACCTCAGATCCAAGAAAAACCCTGAGAAAGACCCAAAACCCCCCACCAGTGAGAAAGCAATCTAAGTAGGGTCACCTCACCGGTGGCAGACACAGTGCTCAGAAGGGAGAGTTCCCGCTTAGTCTTAGAGAATCGAAGAACAGCGCCCCCACATGCATGAAATGATCTCCTCAGGACTGGGATAGCGCACCCACTAAGAGTCCCCACCAGGAACGAGTAAAACACAAGAAAAATCTGCCCCCGTCATACCTGACAGAGTGCCCAAGGAAAATGCCTCCCCCCTACAGTGCGAGCTAGGCACCAAGGAGAATCTCTCACTCCCACCCCTGGTACGGAGACAAGCATTCAAGGAAGACTTCCCTCACCAGCACTGAGAGAATTATGCAAGGAAAAGTTCTTCACCGAACTGAGATAGAAAGACAAGGACTGCCTCCTCGCCAACATGGCTGACATAAGGTGCGGAAGGAAAATGCTTCCACGCTGAGAGCAACCAAGGAAAAGTCTCCATAGAGCTGAGGAAGATCACCCAGGAATAGTACCACAACCTAGACTTAGAACACCCAAGGAAAGGACATTTTCCAGGCCAGAGATAGAACACCCTGGTCAAAGAATCTACATGCTAAGTGTTAAAATTCTGACCTTATTGGAGGATCCTGCAAGTAATTCAGAAAATGGCAGTAAAGTTGTGGTGCCTATCTAGGAACAACTCCCTTTCTAGGAGTTGCTTGAAATACTACCTTTAGGGTGTTTGAGAATGACGCACATGAGGATTGTCTCACCAAAATCACTCAGGTATATTACTGCCTGAGATGAGTTCCAGGGAAGCTGCTGGCCATGTGGTCCTGCTGGCCACAATGCTCTGTACCAGCCGGGCTCTGGAGAAACCACATGAGATGCAGAGCCTGGTGTTGGAGATCCTGGTGCCCAGCAGGAGCCGGCTGTGCCAGCAACCCCCAGAACCAGCAGAAAAACTTTCCCCCTGTAACGAATGTCTGTGGCGTCCTCTAAACATACAATAAGCTTTTGTATCAAATTCCACAAGAAAAAAAAATTAAAGGGACCATAACCATTTTCACAGAGCGGGCTAGAAGAGTGATTTTGGAGCTGAGAGGGAATAAATCAAAACGCAGTACACTGTATTAATGGGAAAGGAAGAGGATTATATAATCATTATAATTGATACAGAAAACTCATATGATAAAATGAAGCAAATATTCTTGAGGAAAAATGAAAAGCATTTGTTAGGAAGGTATCCACTGAAAATCTGCAAGACATATTACTCCTAGTAGTGAGAAATTGGAAGCATTACTCACAAAATCTAAACAATATGATTCCCACTTTCATTGCTTCTATTCAGCACTGCACTACAGGAATTCCTGTCTTGCCCCTTAAGATTTAGTGAATAGGCTGTTCACACAGAGAGAGCTCTTAGACTGTTTAATTATGGACAAATCCTGAGAATGTGCTTTTTGAAGAGTTGACAGGCATGTTAAACAGTAATGATTCTCTAGGAATAGTGATTCTTGATTTTCAAGGTTACTATGGAGCAGAAGAGAGGATGAAAAGAGGCAAATTTAAAATACCACAAGGCTCCCTGTTATTGTGATTAAGCCATTTTTCTGTTAGGATTTTTTGCAACACTGGTTAATTCCAGAGTTCTGAAAATGTTGATTTTGACATTTGCCAATGTTCCTCGTTGATTTTCTTACATTTAATTTCTTTCAATTACAGTTTACATTCATAATTATTTTGTATTAGTTTCAGGTGTACAGCATAGTAGTGGCTAGACAAATCACATACTTTCCAAAGTGTTTCCCCTGATATTTCCAGTTCTCCAACTAGCCATGCTGTGATAACCATGCATAGTTATCACAATATTATTGACTATATTCCCCATGCTGTACTTTACATCCCCATGACTATTTTGTAACTACCAATCTGTACTTCTCAATCCATTCACCTTTTTCACCCAGTCGCCTAAACCAACCCCTCTACTCTTGCAACATCAGTAGGTTTTCTGTATCTATGAGTCTGTTTCTGTTTTGTTTATATTATTCTTTAAAATCACATATGAGTGAAACCCTATAGTATTTGTCTTTCTCTGACAGGCTTATTTCACTTAGCATAATGCCTTTCAGGTCCATCCATGCTGATGGAAATGGTAAGATTTCCTTTTTTTTCTTTTTTACGGTTGAGTAGTATTCTATTGTGGAAACGTACAATAGCTGCTTTTTATCCACTCATTTACTGATGGACACTTGGAGTGCTTCCATATCTTGGCAATTCTAAGTAACACTGGGGTGCAATGAACATAGGGGTGCATATATGCTTTCAAATTACTTTTTGGGTTTCTTTGGATATATACCCAGAAGTAGAATTGCTGGGTCAAAAGACAGATCCATTTTTAATTTTTTGAGATACCTCCATACTGCTTTCCACAGTGGCTGCACCAGTCTGCATTCCCACCAACAGTGCAAAAGGGCTCCCCTTTCTCCACATCCTTGCCAGCACTTGTTTGTTGATTTATTGATGATTGCCATTCTGACAGGTGTGAGATTATATCTCACTGTGATGTGAATTTGCATCTCTCTGATGATTAGTGATGTTGAGCATCTTTTCATATCCCTGTTGGCCATGTATGTGCCTCCATTGCAAAAATGGCTATTCAGATGCTCTAAACAATTTTTTAATTGAGTTGATTTTATTGTTGTTGAGTTGTATAAAACTGTATGATTTCACTCATGTGGAATATAAAACAAAAAAATAACAAATGAGCTAACAAAACTAAAACAAACCCATAGATACAGACAGCAGAATGGTGATTACCAGAGGTGAGGGAGCTGCGGGGACGGCAAAGGGGGAAAAGGGGTCAAATATATGGTAGTGGGTGGAAACTAGACTTTTGGTGGTGAGCACCCGATAGAATATACAGATATACATTTATAATGGTGTACACCGGATACTTACGTAAGTAACCAATGTTACCTCAATTTTTAAAATTTAATTTAAAAACAAAACTTGATGTATACAAACTTTTAAAAAATTATTTAGATCAGGGGAATCCCAGGATAGAATGAAAATGTGACAAAAAATCTAACTGTATTCAATATTTATGAAACAAATATACTTAAGATAATAAGGGGAAAGGCCCTGACCTAAGTAACTTTGGAAATCAGTGGAGTCTGTAAAATGAATGGCAAAAAACCCACCACAATCACTGTGCTGTAGTTGAAAAAGTTTTCTCTTGGGAGTACAGGTCAACAATTCTGAAACCACTTTACAAGTATTCTGGAACTAAACAATTCAAGTAAATGGTTAGCAGATGCTGGGAGCCAGGTTTCTCAATGTTGGAGTGGGAGTTTATAGATAAGCAAGGGAAGGAGGTTAGAATGATTTATGTGGTGATGGATCAAACATCAATATGAACTTGTGTTTAACTTAATAAAAATACAGATGTTATATAAACATTTATGTGTGTGTGTGTGCGTGCAGGCGCATGTACACACAGATTAGTATACACACATATATTTCCTTGTTCTGTCAGCTGAAAGGTCCTCGAAGCAACAAAACCCTAGTAGCACTGAGCACAACTAAGGCCCAGATCTTTGTTTCTAATACCATTCTTCAACTGAAGGAACCACGTTCCTTGGAGAAAAGGCTGTTTCTAGGACTGGGAAAGGAAGAATACAATATGAGCCTGGAACATCTTATAGTGACAGGAAGGAAGTGGTAAATAAAAAAAAATCCACAATGAGAGCATGTCAATGGGACACAGAAGCCAAATGAAAGAGCTACCAATGTCCAAAGCTGGAAAAATTTCAGTAATAAAATGAAGTAGTATTGGATAAGCAAAAGTACAAAATGAATATCCAGGCACCCAAACTCATATAAATGACTAAGTGAGTAAGTGGGAGAGAACAAATATATCCATGTGGTAGAATTCCAAATAATTGACGTAGATACTCCATCCCCAAGGAGATGGAGCATAACTCCCACACTTCCTAGGTGTGGGCTGTGCATAGTGACTTCCTTCAAGAGAGTACATATGGAAAGTAGAAAAAAAAAGAGTAATTTTATAGTAGAGAAACCTGACAAACAGGTAATCAAGAATAACATCAACAGTGATGTCATGTTAATAAATATGTACCTTTGGTACAACAATGGCACGTATAACCCAAGTCTAAGAATGGTAAAAACATCAGATAAACTGCAATAGAGAAACATTCTACAAAAATACCTGACCAGTATTCCTCAAAACTATCAAGGTCATCAGAAACAAGTAAGGTCTAAGAAGTTACTACAACCAAAAGAAGCCTAAGACATCACGGCTAAATGTGATGCTATCAGGAACACAGAAAGGACATTAGATAAAAACTAAGGAAATTTGAACATTGACTGTAGTTAATAATAATGCATCAATATTGGTTCCTTGATTGTATCAAATGCATCACACTAACATATGACATCAGTTACAGGGGAAACTGAATGCAGGATATGTCGGAATCTTGATGCTATTTTCCCAATTTCTCTATAAATTTGAAAGTTCTAAAAATAGTTTATTTAGAAAATACCATTCTAAAAAAGAAGTAGAAGGACTGTTTAAAAGAAACTAGAGACACACTAACCAATGTAATTTGTGACCCTTGGTGTGGGCAGGTATAAAAGGCATTCTGGGAAACATGGGGAAATTTGAATATGAAATATTGGATGGTTCATCATTTAAGGTGTGAGAATGGTACTGTAGCTGAAAGGGAGAATGTCTTCACTCTTATAGGAGAAGTACACTGAAATATTTAGGAATGTCATAATGTTATAATATGATGATGAGGTCTACAACTTACTGCAAACAACTCAGGAAAAGAAAAAAGCACATTTAGACTTCTGGTCAAGATGGAGGTGTAGGTAGACATGCTTCATCTTCTCACACAACCATAGAGAGAATTACAACTAGATCTCAAAACAAAGAACACCCAGGACTGTCAGAAAATCGAGCTGTATGGAAGTCCAACAACCAAGGATTTAAAGAAGCCACATTCATCCCGACAGGTAGGAGGGGCAGCGTCATGGAGACGGGCAGAGAGACACAGAGATGCGATGTGGTATGGAGAGGCAGTGGCAGAATTAACAGTCCCACATTCACTCATGGAGGATAAAAATCGGCAAGAATACCTTGGGAGCAAATGATACCAGCCCCAGGCCAGACCACACAGCCCCGGGTTCCAGCATCAGGTAGATAAATCCCCATAACTTCTGGCTGAAAAAACCAGTGGGGGCTGGGGTGGTAGAACAAATTGCCAAATTTTCAGGAGACTCAATTTAAAGGGTCTGCATGGACTTAGAATGTTCCCAAACCCACCCAACTCTGGGATTCACCACCAGGGCAATAGCTGGAAGGGTGCCAGTCACATACGGGAAGTGGGTGAAGTGACTGGAGATGGGGCAAGTGCTGGGTAAACCTCCAGAAACCAGGAAGTGGGATTGTCCCCTCTCCAAGCCCTCCCCCCACACGGAGACACAAAGTGGTGAAGTGCATTGCCCCCTCCCCCCGGAATTAACAAAGGCTCTGCCCCACACAATTTACAGGTGCCTTTTCTACAATAGGCCACACTACTAAGACAGGGAGTCAAAGCATCTCTACCTAATAAACAGAAACAGAGGGAGGCTGCCAAATTGAGGAGACAAAGAAATAGGGCCCAAATGAAAGAACAGAACAACCCCCCAGAAAAAGAACTAAATGAAACGAAGATAGCCAACCTATCAGATGCAGAGTTCAAAACACCGGTGATCAAGATGCTCAAAGAATTCATTGAGTATGGCAACAACATAAAGGAAGAAATGAAGGTTACATGAAGTGAAAGAAGAAAAATCTATAGGGAACCATCAGTGGAGGGGAATAAGCTGGGATTCAAATCAATGATCTGGAACATAAGGAAAAAATAAGCATTCAACCAGAACAACAAGAAAACAGAACTTAAAAAAAAACAAAATGAGGATAGTATAAGGACCCTCTGGGACATCTCCAAATGTACTAACATCCAAATAATACGGATGCCAGAAGGAGAAGAGGGAGAGCAAGAAATTGAAAACTTATTTGAAAAAATAATGAAACGTCCCTAATTTGGTAAAGGAAATAGACATACAAGTCCAAGAAGCACAGAGTCCCAAACATGTTGGATCCAAAGAGATCCACACTGAGACACATCACAATTAAAATGCCAAAAGTTAAAGAGAGAATCTTAAAAGCAACAAGAGAAAAGCAGAGGGTTACCTACAAAGGAGTTCCCATAAGACTATCAGCTGATTTCTCAAAAGAAACCTTGCAGGGAAGAAGTATTCACAGTGATGAGAAGCAAGGACCTACAACCTAGATTACTCTGTCCAGCAAAGCTATCATTTAGAATGGAAGGGCAGATAAAGTGCTTCCCCAACAAGGTACGGCTAAAGGAGCTCATCATCACCAAGGCATTAATACATGAAATGTTAAAGGGACTTATGTAAGAAAAAGATCAAAACTATGAACATTAAAATGGCAACAAATTCACAACTATCAACAACTGAATCTAAAAAATATATAAGCAAACAACCAGAACAGGATCAGAATCATAGATATGGAGATCATTTGGACAGTCATTAGCTGGGAGGAGGAATAGGGAGAATGGGGGAAAAGGTGCAGGGATTAAGAAGCATAATTGCTGGACAAAACCAAAGGGGAAGAGCTGAGGGAGGGAAGGAGGGAGGGGGCAAGGGAAAGTGGTGGGGGGGAGGCAGAGACAAATGTATTTGAAAAAATAAATTAAAATAAAAAAAAATAGAAGCATAATTGCTAGGTACAAAATAGGCAGGGGGAAGTTAAGAATGGTATAGGAAATGGAGAAGAACTTACATATACAACCCATGGACACAAACCTAGGGGAGGATTGCTGGAGGGAAGGGGGGTACCAGGCAAAGGAGGACAAATGGGGAAAAAGTGGGACAACTATAACAGCATAATCAATAAAATATATTTTAAAAAAAGAAAAGCACATTTAGAGAGAACAAAAGCAAAAGTGGCAAAACATTAGGGGTGGTAACTCTAAATCAAATTATATTGGATTTATCATACTATTCATTTATATTTTCTGTAAGTTTGATATCTCTCAAAATTTTAAGAAAAATATCTGTAATATTTCAGAATTGGAAAAAATGATACTAAAGTTCATCTGGAAATATAAACATGCAACAATAACCAGGGGAAAATCCTAAAAGTAATAATAATGAGGTATAGATAAGCAATGCCAAATGTGAAAATGTGTAACAACTTAAAATAATTAAGATTGGTAATTTTTACAATAGACTACATAGCTCAAAAACAGACAATGCAATATACATATCACATACCACAGAAATGTACATTTGAAATGTATATAATCTTATTAACCAATGTCACACTAATTTAATAAAAAACATATCTAAATACATATGGAAATTCAATGTAGGAATGAGGATACCTTTTTAAATTAGTGTGTAAAAAAGTCAATAGTATTGCCCTGAGTGGTGTGGCTCAGTGGATTGACTGCTGGCCTGTGAGCCAAGAGGTCTCTGGTTTGATTCCCAGTCAGGGCACATGCCTGGGTTGTGGGACAGGTCTCCAGTTGTGGGGGAGCAAGAGGAAACCATACATTGATGTTTCTCTCCCTCTCTTTCTCCTTCCCTTTCATACTCTCTAAAAGTAAATAAAGTCTTTTTAAAAAGTCAATAATATTGGAATAACCAGATAGATATTTAGGGGAGAAAAATGTTGAATCCTTACCTCACTTCTTCTACCTAAATTAATTCCAAATGAATCAAAGATTTAAAGGTTAAAAAATTTAAAGTATTGGAAAAATACATTATATTTATTCTTAAATATAAAGAAGGCCTTTCTGAGCAAGGCACAAATCATAGAAGCTATAAACACTGATAAGTAAAACTACACATATAAATAAATCTCAGGAAAACATTATTAAATGTATGACAATGAACCAATTTTCATAGCTTACAAAGAGCACATATAAATCAATAGAAAAATCACATAATAGAAAACAGAGCATGACCACAGTTCACAGAAAATGAAATGTAAGAAATAAACATAAAAATGTGTTCCATCTCCTTCATTAAAATGCATTACAGCTTCATTAAGCTTCAAGATACCATTTATTCACTTTCAGATGATCAAATTTTAAAAAATTGGTACCCAGTATTGGCTTGGACCTTGTAAATAATTATTCTTATATATTATATGTGGTAATACAACTGGGCAAAGACTTCTGGAGAACAGTTTCACAATAACTACTGAAATAAAAAATACCCTTGACCCAGCAAACCCTGTCAGTATAATCTCATTATATGTACAAGTATGTTCACTGCAATATGGTTTAGCAATAAAAAAAGTTTAAAATTTATAACATATTCATACATTGGAATATCACACATTCATTAAACAAGTGAGATATTTCTGTATATGCTAATACAGAAAGATCTTATAAGACAGCGAAAAAGCAAGGTATAAAAGAGTATAATACCATCTGATTCCATTAATGTAAACTTTTAAAAAGTTTTATATTTGCTGGCAAATACTTTTTTCCCTGAAAGAATAAACAAGACACTTTAAGCTGGTTTCCTTTAGAGGGAAGTACTAGAAGTAGAAAGGAAGGGGTAAGTTTTCATTTCATTTCTTTCAGTACCATGTGATTTTTTTTTTGCTATGTTCATATCTTTCTCTTTTCCTCTTTAAAGAATACTTGATTAGTAGGTTGTTTTGAGATATTTCTAGGTAGATTTAGATATTGGCAATGGTATTTTTAAAAATACTGTAGATAAGTGCCAAGTTTTGCAAACCAGGGCTTCCTTTTGGATTTTCATTAAACTTTAGATTTGCCCCCTAATGCTTTAATAATGATGTCCTGTTAAGTATAAAGTGACATTTTATAATGACAGCTTGGCTATATAACAAATTAGTGATGAAATGATTAGATACCACTTGCTACTTAAGGACCAAAATTCTTATACCCCAAAGGTCATTTGATAATTTATAAATATAAATAAGATTACATTCTATTTTGACCCCCAAAAGCATGAAATTGCAATAAGATTTTACATATACAATAAAAAGTAAAGTATCCATTGAATTTGGTAAAACAGCATCACATTGGATAAAGCAGTTATAAAATTAGCTTACATTTTTCTGGGGACAGAGAAGCAGAAGGAAATGTGATTAAAAGTAAAAAGAAAACACTACCAAAAACAGAGGAAAGGTGAGAGAATCATTTATTTATTAGACAGGGCAGGTCATTAAAAGAGAGGAAACATTCAAAAGAATGTGCTTTGCTTGGTGTTACAGGCATTGATGCTCACAACAAACAACACTACTCAATACATCATGGAAACAGGCCACATACAACCAGGAAGATGTTGCCATGCCACTGAAGAAGCTACAGAGCTAAGGAAACAATCATTAGGGAGTTACAGAGCATCATAGTCTCCAATTCACCAATCTACATTTTCTGCAGCTGAGCCATTAGCCCATGGCATTCGGCTGGTTCCCTGATTATTAATAAGTGAGATTTCCCATATTCTAGAGAGCTTTGAATAGTTCAAACTTCTGAATGTCACTGAAATCATAGTCACCTGCAGGCTAAACTAGCTCACATGACTGCATTTTTGGGACTTACCCTAGGTAGTCATGCGCTGTCTTAATAGCATTAGAAATGAAATTTTGAACTTAACCCATTTAGCAGTGTCATGATGCATGCAAATCAATTCCAGTCCTATGGTGCATACTTGGAAAAGATAGCAGTAATTCACTGGAGGAAATTAAAGAAATTTGGGAAGCTCACCTGGCCCAAGGTATATAAGCTGCTACCAATGTGAGACATACTTGAAAACTGCTATGTCAATTATCTGCCAAATTATTTGGCATCATTTTTAGCAGGACTTTCTTGATGAGGCAGGCAAAGATTTCAATATCCATTCTAGAGACTAGACTAAATGTAAGTAGTAGTATATCATGAATATTTGGTTATGAGGAAAAACTATTCAGCACAAGGTTGACTAAGAAACCCTCTGTCTTTACATCTACTGATTTTGCCAACCACTTCCTTTCAGAGCAGTCACAGTTCTCAAGATGGGAAGTTCTCATTCCACATAGAACAAAACCCTACTTGGGAAGCCAGTCATGAAACACCAGATACTATACAAATTCATTTATATTAAATGACAAGAATAGGCAAGTCATACAAATAGAAAGTAGATTAGTGGTTGTTCGGGGCTGGGAGGCATTACGATGAGATGAGCTATGAGCGCTAAAGGGTACAGGGTTTCTCTCTGGGGTTATAACAATGTTCTTAAATTCACTGTGGTCATGGTTGCAGAACTTGTGACTATATTATAAATCCATTGAATTGTACCTTTTAAATAGGAGAGCTATAAGGTATGTGAATTATATCTTTAAAAAGTTGTTATAAAAACATATTAGGAAAAGAAGACAGCCCCAAGAGAGAAGAAAACAAGAGGCTCTTGCGAATCTAGTCATATCTGAGGAAATGGTATAAAAACCTGATGTAAGGAATGGGTTTCTCACACACTATGTTAATTTTATTATCACCACTTTTAACCCCTGACTTCGCCTTTTAATTCATTTCTAAATTATTTTACATTATCAGATTTCTAACTTTGCTCTTTTTAGCAGAATCAGTGTTCCACAGAAAGACTAGATTAGAAAAACAAGGCTAAACAAACATTAAAAACCCAATGAAAAAATAATCTCCTGCTTTGGAGTTGTGCATTACCTGGCAGAGTAGAAGAACTGAGGTTCATTTCTAATGGAAAAAATGCCATCAAAGGTAAGGGCATCATGTGACCCTTGCCTATAGGCACATTTCCTTTTCAAATCTGCATAGTTATTTCCTTTATATCTATACAATTCAACGTAAGCAATGTTTTCATACCTGTAGAATTCAATAAAAGCAATGTTCTCTACAAAGAAATGTTAAGCTTTCTGAAAATCAAAGAGATAGCCAAATGTCCTTAAAACTAAAATTACTGTTTCTAAAATAATTCTACTCTGTGTCCTCATCCCCATCTTCAGTAACATACCATGAAGATGGAAAACTCTAAGCCTGTTAGAAGTCAGAAGCTTCCAAACAACTTCTTAAATTACCTTAATTTTTTAAAAAAACATTAAAGGCATTAGTTCCAAATATTTAGAACATATTGGGTCCAAATCCTTTGAAATCTACCTTTAATGAGAAGTTTATTTTTATTAATTCACTAGTGTAGTATGCAATAAAAGATTTTGAATAAGTTAAACTGGCTAATGACAAGTAATCAGCTTTTCTCAGTGATTACTATTCTTCTACATAGGCAGGGTAATTATATCACAAAGGGCCTTTTTGATGTATCTTCAACTATTCTTATACTACATAACCAATTAAGGGAATATTTTTACAGTGAAATGAACAGAACACAAGTAGCTTTACAGCAAGGTGAGCTATTAAATATATTTGTTATGACAAATAATTTCTGAATAAAAATTGCTCACTGCACACAGAACTCCAGAGAAATGACAAAACAAGATAGTTGATGTTAGAAGGTATATAGGAGTCAGGTGTTGTGAGAAGTCATGGATAAATTAAAAACTGGAAAGTATCTGCTGAAGCAGAGTCACATCTTAGGGGGCATAAGAAATACTGATGTCACCTTTCTATATCTCTATAGAGAAGTCCATTTGTTGTTAAGAAACGAAGACAATTTTACTATCATTCATTCTGCAAAATGCAGTAGTCACACTGTTTCCAAAGGATCCTAGAAACTGAAGTGCAAAAGAAAAGAAATCTAATAAATAATTACAAAACATTTTTTCCAAAGAAATGTGTTCAAAAGAGTGACTTACAAAAAATGTAAATTTGTTTTAAATGAAAAAAAGAAGACTATGAAAGAGCAAAGACTCATTTCACAGATAATTTATACTGCATCAATAATTTCATGTTCATTGCAGTGCTATTTACAATAGCCAAGGTCTAGAAGCAGCCCAAGTGCCCACTAGGGGATGAGTGGTTAAAAAAGCTGTGGTACATTTACACAATGGAATATTACACAGCAGTAAAAAAGAAGGTAATCTTACCTTTTGTGACAGCATGAATCGACCTGGATGGAGAGTATTATGCTAAGTTATATAAGCCAGTCAGAGAAAGAGAAGTACCATATGATTTCACTTTTATGTGGAATCTAATGAACAAAATAAACTAACATATAAAATAGAAACAGACTCATAGATAGAGAACACTGACAGCTGTCAGAGGGTGGGGGCTGGCGAGCTGGGCAAAGTAGGTGAAGGGATTAAGCCAAAAAAAACAACTCACAGACACAGACAACAGTATGGTAATACTGGAGGGGAAAAAGGGTGGGGGCATGTAGAAGAGGGTAAACGGGGGAATAAATGGTGATGAAAGGAGATTTGACTTGTGGTGGTGGACACACAATATACATGATGATGTATATTAGAATTGTACACCTGAAACCTATATAATCTTATTAACCAATATCACCCCAATAAATTCAATTAAAAAAAAATAAATAAATCTTGAAATTCTCCAAAAAAATAATAATTTGATTACAGTGTACAAACAAGGGTCACAGACTTTTTAAAATTAGGTCTAAAAGATCAATATAAATACTGATGGGGGAGTGTTTTATACCCCAAACTCCAATATTCCAGCTCTGTGTCCTGTATGGTTGTTATGATTTGTAAAAATCTTAACGACGCAGTGATTCAAGTTTTCGTAACTTCAAAGATGTGTTAGAGGATAATGCATCTTGGTTTGCAGAATTTGTTGTGTCTGAAGGCCGGAACAGTACTCTACCACGGTGATTAAATACATAAAATGATGGGTGATTCCTTAATGTGTCAAATGTCCTTAAAAGAAAAAAAAGGCATCAATTTTAGATAAATCCTTATAAAAGCCTATTTGAAAATAAGCAGAATTCTGATGAATTAAGAATTTGCTATGGATTATATTTTAAACTATGTTTAAACCCACGATATTAAACAACAAGTGGTAATCATACTGTATCTTATTTTTCTCCTTTATAAGGAAAGTAAGAAACCTGGAAAAGCAACATATAGCCTTAGCATTCTTTTTTCTATTCAGCCAGTCCTTCCAGTATGCCTATGAATAACACGAGTAACTGCTGAGCTTTAATTACCTCTGTAGATCTGAAATTAGCCCATGCCAAATAGTCCTTTTTTAAAAAACCAGTACAGAGATGGTACCTTTGATTAGTCTCATTTGGCCCTCACTATTCAAGCCCTATGATCATTTCACAAAACTGTTTTCTAAGAATCTTTCAAGTAGAACAAAAAAATTCCTTAAATTCCTTTGGCCCTTCTGTACCTGCTGCCAAACTCAAGTATTTTACTACCACCTATTAAACTCATATTTTCCTACCACCTACTTAATGCCATTCTCTTTCACTTCTTTCTTTCCTGGCCCCTTGCCTGTGATTCTTAGTAGACTCTTTGTAAGAATAGTAGTGAGTAGTGAGAGTGGAGCACCCTTTCTTCTTTTCCAGTGAGAGATATGTAGTCTAAAAAAAGTTCACAAACACCTAAAGGTATGGCTTTCAGTTTTCTTTTTTTTTCTTTCAAGAGAGAGGGGAAGGGAGGGAGAAAGAGAGGAGAGAATCATCGATATGAGAGAGAAACATCTATTAATTGCCTCTTGTATGCGCCCTGACCGGGGACCGAACTGGCAGCCCAAGCATGGGCCCTGACCAGGAACTGAACCAGTAATGTTCTGGTTTACAGGATAATTCCCAACCAACTGAGCCACACTGGTCAGGGGTAGTCCTGGCTTGTTTTTAAATATTATTTTCCTGGAAAAAAGAATTCTTCCTTTAATAAAACTCAGATCTCAAAGTCAGCCCACCTAAAAATCCAAGCATACTGCCCCACATAAAACAGGAAGCCCGAGATGTGACTATTTAAAACATAAAGGAAAAAGGAAAAAGAGGGTGAGTTTCCTCTAATGCATGTTTATTGTGAATCCTCCTAAGGAAATACTGTAAAGGGTTAAATTTTCCAGGATCAAGAAAGTGGGTAAAGTCCAGAGATGGAATTGAACAAAGCTAAAGGATGATTTTATAAAAAGCAAAGCTCACAAAAAAAAATGCTTAGAAGAAGCACAAGAGGGAAAAAAAGAAAGCAGAACAAGAAATATTCCTTAACTCAGGGGTAGGAAAGGGCCTGAGAACAGAGTTTATGTCACAGACTAGGTTCAAGTGATATGAGGAAACATAAAACCTGCTATTCCAAAGACTAAGCTGGGACAGAGGACAAAAAGAGGAAAAAAGGAAGAGAGAAGGAAAGGAAGGAGAGAGGGGGAAGCAAAGACAGTGAAGGAGTGGGAAGGAAGGAAGGAAAAAATTTCTGAGGGGAATATCTTCCTATATATCTATTTCTATCTACCTGTCCATTCCACCAACCAATAAGTAATTTTAAGCAACCATAATATCTTATTCTCATGTCAATAATCAGTCATTCAACTTCCATTTTTCCTATCATATCAAACACTGCCTTAATATTTTTTCTTCATTACTTATACAGATTGTATAATCAAAATGTAAAAACTGACTTTTATGTACCAGAACACATACATTTAAAATTATGTAAGTGAAACAAACCCATAAGAAATTAAATGCCTATGAAAAGGGGAAAACTTACTTATTTTTTAGTTCTGAAGTGGCATCCATGTCTCTAAACTCCCCTGCAATATGAACTATACCATAACAGGTAACCGCAAAGGCCAGAAGTGTCTGAAGAACTATCTGTGAGTATAAAGATTAAATTACTAAATTACATACAAATATTATTATAAAAATTTACAATTTTCTTTCCATCTCCTTTTAGCCTCTAACAGGTATTTCTCTAGATCCTGTCAAGGAGTCAGTTCTCAGTGTAAAGGATTTGGACTTAAACACAATAAAATCTTCTATAAATTCTGTGGATTGGCTACAAAAATACTTGTGGGTTTTGCTCAAATAGCAAAAACAGGTACTGAGCCATTCAAAACTTAGTTATCAACTACTATCTGCTTCCAAGAGAAACTAAAATTTTTAATGTATATTGTTAAATATCACAAAGTATGAGAAGAACACCTCTTAGCCACCATGCAGCTTAAGAAATAGAACATTACCAGTATCTTTCAAATCCAACGTGTCCCTCTGCAATTATATTCTTCACCCTCTTTCTCAAAGTTAACTATCGTCCCAAATTGTGTATTAATCAGTTGCTTTTCTTTATAATTTTACCAGCTATGTATGTACCTCTAAAACATATATTGCTTACTTTTCCATATTTTGAATTTTTGTGAGATTCATCCCTGTAGTAGTATATAGTTGTAGTCCATTCGTTTTCATTGTTTTTTGTATTCCATTATATGAAAATACTACAATGTGCGCTGGCTGGTGTGGCTCAATGGAATCAGCGCCGGCCTGTGAACCAAAAGGGTCTCTGGTTCAATTCCCTGTCAGGGCACATACCTGGGTTGCAGGCCAGGTTCCCAGTAGGGGGCGCACAAGAGGCAACCACATATTGATGTTTCTCTCCCTCTCCCTCCCTTCCCCTCTCTAAAAATAAATAAAATTTTTTAAAAAGAGAGAAAATACTACAATTTATCCATTTACTTTTGATAGTTATGTGGGCTGTTTCCTGTGTTACCCTGTGTTACATTGTCAATATGGATACACTTATGTGTTTCTCCTGGTGTATGGGAGGAGAATCACTGGTGTAGAGTATGTACATTCAACTTTATTAGGTAATCCTAAACTGCTTTCCAAAGAGGTTGTCCAAGCAAAAATTTGCAAGCTTGGCATTAATCAACATGGGATTACAAGCATTTTTTTATTGTGATTTTCTCTATTTTTAAAAATTTTCCAGTTTGTAAACAGAAGGAAGTTATTTTAAATAGATATAAATGAATGTGTATGCATCTACCACAAAGCAAAGATGATGGGAGAATGAGTTAATAGCCTCATCTACCATATCCTTAATTACAGATCCTAAAGTCAAAATTAGCCACAAGCAATTATTCTTCCTAAATTAAAATGTAATGTCGTATGTTACACCAGGTTACATTTCCACCACCAGTGTACCAAGACCTAGTCTATACAGTGGAATTCCATAGGCATCATTAACAAAAATGTGGTAAATCTATAAGTAGTCATGAAAACATGTCAAGATAAATTAAGTAATAAAAATCTAATTATAAAACTATATATATACACACATGCATAATAACGTTTTAAAAGAAAACCTCTGTGTTTTGATTAGGTAGAACTATACAGACATAAATGAAGATAATGTTTATGCATAGGAAGAAAACTGAACTAATGGTACATTCCAAACATCAGAATAGAAATAGAATTGCTGATTAATGGTGTCATTTCTTTGTGTGTGGGGGGTCAGATTTACTTTTTACACTTACTGTTTTATTCTGTTACAAAGAACTTACTATTTTGTAATTTAAAATCCAACAAAGATAAAAATTGCGAGTGAAGTTCACGTATCATTTTAGCTAAAAAGAACAGGTCCTTGTTTTTCTTTAATTTTACTTCTTATGTATATGTTCCTAAACAATGTTTTGTTAATTTTTATTGTTCTTACTTTTAATATAAAAAGGAACTTTTTCAGAAAATGAAGTCAAATAATCAACTTTTTAAGTGCATCTCAAACTATGGAAGAGCAATTTCTAGAAAGACTATTTAAACTATAGTTCTAGAAACCAAACAGAAATATTTTTCTACAAATCTTCGGGTTTTACAATGAGTGACAAAAAGTAAAGAAGAGAACAGATGTAATTTTATGTCTAAAAAACTTTTAAGAGAATAAAAACAAGTAAAATATTATTATAAAGTATATGGCTAATTTTTAAAATATATGTTAATAGAACATAAATGACCAACTTACATCTATTGGCAGTGATTCATCTTCCTTTTCTGTTAATCGCATATAAGAACGATCTATAAACCAGAAGCATACCATTAAGGAAACTGTAGCTCATTTTTCTTCCTTAAAATGCAAGCAAATCAATATACCAAAGAAGCAGCTGACTTATGCGCTACATAAAATAATGTTAATCCTGGGTTCCTCAAAAACCTCTTCTAAGGCAATCAGCCTGATCTTGAACTACTTTACTCTCACTTTGCCATCTTATAAAAGAGGATAAAAATGAAAGGTGAGTAAGTATGAGGAAGAAATACCTATACATAATTTTTCTTTCATTACTACAGGAAAACTAGAATCCTCTGAAACAAATCATTTCTCTCACTAACTGGTCAAAGAACTCTTAACAATTTAAAAATGAGTAAGCTTACAGAAAAATCTCTACTCTGAAATAGCACCACCATCACATAGAGTTGGTATGGAAATGTTTTTCTTGAGAGAATACACTGGGGTAGTGGTGGAACAGGAAAAACTCCAGGACATCAATTTCTGCCTCTGTGATTAAATAATTGTGCTGCTGCCTTAGCCTGAGGAAACAGCAAGGTATGAAGGAAAAGATTCAGGATTTTGCAGCTGATAAGCCTGGATTATACAACCAGCTCTCCAATTTACTGTAACCTATGTTATTTTATTCAATGTAAGACACTCTCATGTAACACTTACTTCAATGTCAGAGTGTTTAAATAGAGATGTTGGAGGGTGGGTGTGTCTTAGACCCAAAGGAATACAGTACCTATCTTTTCACTGCCTAAGTCTCTGGAACAGGAAGATGGAAATAATGTGAGGGTTAAATGAGATATGTAATGAGCTCTCTGCCAAAACGAAGTTCATTATGGTGAAGATGAGCATGCCATGACATCACAGTGTGCTATCTGCTCTCATAATCTGACATGACACAAGCAGCTTCACAGGTAAAATGTTAAGTCTCTTTCTACAGTGAGCATTATAGAGGTCCCACTGCAGGGACAAGTGCCTAAAGGCATTTTAACCTCACTGGAAACATAAAAACCGAAAATCCTATTTCTAGATGAACCTTGCACAATTCCTATTTAATAATGTATTGTGAACTAAAAAAAGCCAAATTGTTGTTAGTAAAAGTGTATTGACTCCTAAAAGAGAATTTGTTTAGAGACATTTCTGGCATCTTTTCTTACAGGGTTTATCATAAGGACAACTGTACAAGAAAAATCAAACCAATGCCAAAAATAGGTTTTGCCTAACTTCCTACCTTCCATTCAGATCCTAGCTAGCTTTCTTCTTTGCCTAAAGTCTAATCTGACTCTCTAATACTACCTTTAACCAGGCATTTCCTCATCTGTAAACTAAAGGTAGGACGTCAATGACCTTGTTCTAAGACCTTAAAATTTTACAGCTGAAGCCTATGGTACAAAACGCAGCAATATTTCACAGAATGCTACCTTCCCCTAGGGCAGTGCATCTCAAAGGAATGTGCACACAAATCACCTGGGGATCCAACTGAAATGCAGATTCGGATTCAATAGATCTGGAGCAGGCATTTCTAACAAGCTCCAAAGTGATTACAACCTTGCTGGTCTTCCGACCACACTTGCCAAAGCAAGGCTCTAGGACTGCCCTTGTCTCCGTGTGTCTTCACATACTTTTAGCATGGCATTTATTTCACTTTACTGTGATTATTTCTTGACCCATTTGTTTTTCCACTTGCCACTGAACTCCCTCAGGGCATCACTCACCCTACTCCTAGCACCTAAGCACTGTGCAATTTCAACAAATTCCCCGAGGCTGAATTTCATAAAGCAGTGTAGCACAAAGGCTCTAGAGTCAAACTCCTTGTCTTTAAATCCTGGCCCCACCATTTCTCTGTACTTTTGTGCAAATGTCCTAGTTGTGTGTCTCAATTTCTTCATATTTCAAAGATGATAATAACAATAGCTACCTCAAGGGCTTTTGGTAAAACTGAATTATATAATACAAACAAAGTGCTTAGTTCAGTTCCTGGCACTTGGTAAGCTCTTAATAATGTTAGCTATTATTATTATCATTAAAGCCCGGAGCACAGAACGGAGGAGACTGAGAAAACATGACAACTAAATGTAATGTGATATGCTGGATTGATTCCTAGAACAGAGAGAAACGTTAATGGAAAAACTGGTGAGATCCAAATAAAACCTAGACTTCAGTTAATAGTAATATACCAATGTCAGTTTCTTAGTTGTGACAATATACCATGGTAATGTAAGATGTTATCAATGGTGGAAACTGGGTGAGGGGTATACAGTCACTTTCTGCAGTATCTCTGCAACTTTTCTGTAAATCTAAAATTTCTAAATAAAAATTTATTTAAAAAATAAGTTGCATTTCCTTCAGACAATGTCATAATGCATGTACATAATAAGTAGTTAAAATAATTGGATCATTTTAATTATATATAATAAACAATAAAAGGTTTTAGCTTGAAAAAAATTGGAGCTTTGAAGGAATTCACATTTCATTTTCTACTTTATTCCTAAGGAAGGAAAGCAATCCAGCAAATAAAGGAATAAAGTTCAAGTTTGAATTCAGTCCTTCATTCATTCAACAGATTTGCTGAGTACCTACTGTGAGGAAAATTGTGCTAGGCTCTAAGATTACAGCAATAAACAAAATACACACACACACACACACACGCACGCACACGCACACACACAATTGTCCCTGCCCTCATGGGCTCTATAGGCTAGGACAGGGATCAGCCAACTTTATCTGTAAAGGGCCAGATAATAAATATTTTTAGTCCTTTCTGTTTCTATTACAAACTCAATTCTGCCCTTAGAAAGCACCCAGACAATACCTAAGTGAATGGGCATTGCTGTGTGCCAATAAAACGTCAATGATGGACACTGGAACTTTGATTTTATATAACTGTCATGAGTCATAAAATAATATTCTTTTGCTCTCCCCCCAAAAATTAAACATGTAAAAATATTCTTAGCTCACTATGAAAACAGGAGGGAGTCCAGATTTGACCCACGTGTCAGAGTTTGCTGACCCTTGGTCTACAAGAGACGTCAAAACAGATCGTCTCTCTCAAGACTGCACTGCATCCTCTGCTGGACTCCAACTTTCTTCTTAACGATACAATTTTATCTGTATGATGTACTTCTACCTTTTTTTCATTTAAACTTTCTGTCATTCTGTGTGACATGACTTACCCAAGGTCACAGATTTAATGGCAAAGCAAGTTAAGAACCTGCCCTCCTGACTCCTAGGTCAGTGCTCTTTCCCCTTACCAGTCCCTACCTGAGGCAAATGGTCACATAACTTCTCAGTCACTGCCTGGACAGTCCAGAAGCACACAAGATGCTGTCCACCTAGTTGTCATGGGACCATGAACATACGAGGCTCTTAATCTGACACTTTGCCTAATGAGTCCCGCGGTGGATCTGACATCACTTGTCCTGGATTCCCAGATAGACTCCCTCTTTGCTCACCATGTGTCCCGCTCTGAGCCCTCTTCCAGACACCCCCCCTATAACGCTGCTTCAATGTTCCCCTCGGGAGCCCCGCACCGCTTCTCGTAGTCACTGCAAACTCTAAGGTCTGGAATGACCCTTCCTGGGACCCTCAGTCTCACACTCCCTCTGTGGTGCGCCCACACGCCGTCCCCGAAATCCCGCACCAGAGCGGTCTGCGTCCCCCAGGCACTTACGCTGAGCAGCGGAAAAGGCCGCGTGGGCTAGGGCAAAGAGGCCAATGCCCACCAGTCCCTTCCACAGTGACAACGCCATTATTCCGGGTGAGCAGCAGCCCAACGAAAGCAGTGAAGGGCAGGGAAGCAGTTCCCTCTTCCAACAGCGGGTGTCCACGCAGCGCAAAGAGATGACGTCACTGGATCACTGGGCGCGAAGGGCCTTACAAAGGTGGAAAAACCAAAGAGCCTTCAGAAAACGGAAACACGAATGCCTGGAAGGAGGGAGAAGCACGCGGGAAAAAGTCCGCGAGTGTCTGCAAGGCAGCTGGTGCTGCACTGCCTCTCTGCGAGGGGTGGAGCTGATGGAGAGAGGCGTAAAAGAAGAGGCATTAATAGACCAATGGGGAAGCTCTGGAGAGGAAGGGCGCCAGCAAAAGAGTTGGGGCAAGGGGCGGGGCCTGTGGAGAGGCCAGGGTGGGGCAGAGGGCTGGGGGAGCGGTTGGAGGTGGTGGTTAAAGTGCTTTGGTGTTGGGTTTCCTTCTCCACCGGGGGGTCTTTATTTTGTTCATTTTGTTTGTTTCTTTTTGCTTTTCCCTCAGGCTGTGTCCCTTGTTTTGTGTTGGCTTTTACTACGTTTCAGCCCCTTGGGGACCGGCACTACGGGAGGTGGCCAGAGTGTGAAAGCGAGGAGGCGGGTGGGGTGCAAAGGAAAGCAGCCAGTGTATTTTGAGACTCAAACACGTGGCACGCTCCGGGGGATGCTCAACAAAAGTTAGTTCCCTTCTCCTTCCAAAGGTCTTTAAGAAGAATTCACGCCCAAAGGGGTGTACCACTGTGGGAGTGTTTTGTCGTGAAGAGAACCAGTTTACATTAGGGAGAAATGAAAAGGGAGAAATATAAGGATGCTGACAAAGTAGGCCTATGTCGTCTCTGTCCCCATCTGTCTCTCTGATTAGAATAAAATGCACTCTTCTTTCACGATTTTTCTTTGTCTTTATCCCCTAAAATGTTGACATTTAATAGTAAGGCTCTTCCCTTGACCTCTTTTCACTCCGCTCTTCTTTGGCTAGCTCACCTATTCACGCTCACCGCTCACCGCTTCAGCCATTGTCATCCATATATCCAAATTGACATCTCTTCTCAAATGTGTCTCCTCAGCTCCAGGCTTGCATTTCTGACTACCTGCTGGTCATTTATTGTTATCCTAGGGCACTTAAAACTTAATATGGCCAAAACCGAATTCATCCTCCCCCCAACAACTCTGCATCAACTCCTCCATTGTACCCTGACTGGCACAAGATTGTAAAATGGACATCACAAGGTAAATGCATAGTATGATCAACATTCTTTCCTCTGCTGCATCAGTTTTCTCACTCTCCTGTGCTTGAAGATGTATCCTGACCACCTCTTTTAAATTTGCAATCTTCCCTTCCAATCCCCTTAGCCTGTTCTATTTATTTTTATCACCTAACATACTCTATAATTTACCTATTTATTGCATTTGTTGTGTTATTATTGTTTACTGTCTCTCTTACCCCACTGTAATGTAAGATCCAAGAGGACAGAGATTTCTGTCTATGTCTAGAACATTGCCTGTCATGTCGTAGACATTCAAATAAATGTTTGCTAAATGAATTAATAAATTATGGGAAAGAATGGGGGAAGGATATACCCTTATTTGAAAAGTTCTTTATAGAGTCCTTCCATGAATTTGAATTGGGTTCAAGTCTCTGTGGACTTATACACTGTCTTAAATTTTATAATCCTTTGATTGATGATAAACATTTTCTAATATACTTGAGCTTCCTCAAAGATGAAAAAGCCAGAAAATAAAAGGCCTTCAAGAATTATCAGATTTCTTCAACTTTATATAGTTTTTGTCCTGGATCCCATTTTCCAAGCTTTTAATTATGGTCATTATTCTTCTCTGGGAACTCTCCAATTTCTTAACCTCTAAACCAAGCTTTGAAATAGTACTTGATCAATGTCAAGTACAGTATAATGTATTCCTTACATATGTAGTTCTATTTATAAACCTCACAATCAGGTAGAACCAGGAAACAATCTCTCTGTACCAGACAGGAAAATACTTCCTTTTCCACCCCGGGAGATTACAAGATAGAAAAGATAGTCGACAAAAAAAACTATTAAAAATGTGTTTTGGCTTTGATAATGGTCAAATCAAAATTAGCATTTTTAGGTACCCTATTAAATTACCTTTTCTAATATTAATTTTTCTGAAGCAGAAAATGACTAGGAGATTTCTTAAAGAAGTTGAAGTCTTGTTGCTTCCTTTTAAAAGGATAAGATTATTTACTGACCTGGCTGGTGTGGCTCAGTGGATTGAGTGCCGGCCTGCGAACCAAAGTGTGGCGGGTTCAATTACCAGGCGGGGCACATGCCTGGGTTGCAGGCCACATCCCCAGTAGTGGGCGCACAAGAGACAACCACACATTGATGTTTCTCTTCCTCTCTTTCTCCTTCCCTTCCCCTCTGTCTAAAAATAAATAAAATCTTTTTTAAAAAATGAAAAGATAATATTTTTTTTTTTAAAAAAGAGAAAGAGCCAGTAAGGAATTTAATATTTGCATTATGGTAGTCTTCAGGAAAGGGACTTGTGTCCAGGCATTAAATTTTGTTTTCTCCATTACCCTCTTAAAATGCATTCCCCGCTATCTTCCTTTGAATCTCTTACCCATGTAGTGAGGGCAAAAGAAACTAGGACTAGTGCCACATTTTCTAGAAAGAAGTGGTTAACCCATATTCATGGAGTGAGATTTTTTTTAGGGTTTATTAGGGGGAGGGCGGAAGGGGGAGGATGGGGGGGAGAGAGAGAACATCTATGTGAGAGAGAAACATTGATTGGCTGCCTCTTGCATGCACCCCAAGTAGAGATCAAACCTGCAACCTAGGCGTGTGCCCTGACCAGGAATTGAACCAGCAACCTCTCAGTTACAGGAAGACACTCCAACCAACGGAGCCACACCGGCTAGGGATGGAGTGAGATTTTAATTGTCTTAGCTGTGGACTCCAACCTGAAGGGTAAGCCAAAGTATTGTATTCATGTATTCATTGTCACAGTTACCACAGACTGTATGATTCATATAAGTAAGTACCTTGGGTCCACTCATACACTGGTCAAAGTTAATCCCAAAGATGCAAGGTATGTTTAGGAGCAACACTGTTTTCATGGGTTCTTAGAACAAGAGTCACATCTCATGAGAAAGAGCATTTAAATTCCTAAGTGACTCCAGAAGTTCCTTTAGTTTTCCCAAAGAAACAGGCATTTTCCATATACACAGTGGATAAATGATATGAATGTTATTAAAGGTAAGGATGATGTTTGAAGTGTTTCCTACCCAGATACTATTTTTGAAGACTCATCTCATTTCCCTAGGACAGTCCACTGAATAGAGAAATCACTGCAATTCTAGAATTGTCTTCAAGTTAGTTAACTTCGTTGCATGCCACCCAACTAGACAAGTAACTTTGTACACCACTCAACCGTGTCTCCATTTCCCACAAATATTCTCCCTCCATCTAGCACACTCTGTCCTTTCTTAAGTGGTTAAAAACTCCACTTTCTCTAGGAATACATTCCCAACTATGATAGGTATCTATAAAAGGTCCGTATCTATTCTGGGTACCAAATCTTTCTTCAAGCTATTCATATTTATTACAATCTCCCTGGGTAACAAATTCTAGAAGTTTACTACCTTCCGGGTAAACTCGGATTTTCAATATTTATATTGAAATTGCATCCGGTTAATAGTTTTCTTTACAAAAATGATGTGTACTCAGTATAAAAAATTCAAATAACAATACAATCTACTCCTCTCAAAGCATTAAGTGGTGCCTTGGTATTTCAAGTTTTGAATCTTAGTAAACAAAACTGTGGTTACTTGATTCATATCTTTTTTATTTATTTATTTATTTACTTAGTTATTTTCCATTGTTGTTCAATTACAGTTGTCCTCATTTTCCCCCATTACTCTCCCTCATCCTACCCACCCCCACTGCCCACCGTAAATGCTCCCTTGCACTGTGATTCATAACTTTAAGATCTGTTTGCTGGAAGATCCATACTACCATGGTTAAAAGCATATGCTCTAGAATCAGGCTGGGTTGGAATCCTGGCTTTTCTTTTACTACCTCTGAGAGATTGGACAAGTTACTTAACTTCACTGTGCCTCAGTTTCCCCATCTGTAACGCGGGGAAAATAACAGTACTTACCTGATAAAATGATTGTCAGGATTAAGATGACACATATAAGCTGTTTAGAATAATCTCACACGTAGTGAGCACTCAATTGTTAACTATCATTATCATTGCTGTTGTTGCTGCTGTTGACTCTTCTAGCTGTTTTTCCAGAGTGAAGAGTTTCTTTATCCCTTTAGTCTTTCTTAAAACATAAGTTTCTTTTTCACTTAGATTATTTTAATTGCTCTCCTCTGGACCATTTCCAGATTTACTAATATCTCTCTTGGGGTTTCATTACCACACCTGCACGAAGTATCCCAGATTACCAGGTCTGAGGTTAATATGATTATTCATTTCAAAAAGCCCTGAAACCAAAAATGATGCATAACATATTATTTGCTTTTTTTTCACGTTGTGTTGCTATATTTAGGAAATAAACTGAAAACTCCAACATATTTATGCTGGGTTCTGGTAGTTGTGACCTAGACTTTGTTCTATTTCTTGAATATAGGCATTCCCTATACTACTGCCCTTCTGTTTCTAACCTCTCTTCTTTGGGAAGGGTTTTTGGGGTAAATCCTGGGAGAGGTAGGGAAGAGGTGATGGCAGAATGCAGAGTACAGACTGAGGCCCAAGTTTCATAAGGGAAGAGGAAACACCTCTTATACTGAGGCTAGAGGGGAGGAAGAAAGGATATTTAAGTAGGTTGCAGGGTAAGGAAGGTGACAATTTTCTTGAGGATCTTGTTTTTCCCAGTGAAAAAGGCCAGGTTTGAATTCCAGGTGACTTGTCTGTATGGGAATGGAAGTCACCCAGGATGATGGCAGGGCTAGGATGGGATGAGCTGGAGGAAAAGAGGAAGCTGTGATCCAGATGCAGAAGTCCTCCATGAATGTGTGGGAGTGGTCAGGAAGTAATTAGATGACAGCAATAAGAATATGGGAGATTGTTGTTCAAGCGTCAATGAGGAGTGGAGGAGTAATGAACTTGGAAGAACAATGCCGAGTGGAGAGCCAACTCCTCCTTCAGGCCACATGATACAGGGTGTGAGTTCTGTGTGTTTGTGTATGTGTGTGTGTGACAGTGGAGCAGTGAAGAAATGAGCGGCCTCCAACTGAAACAGCTTCAGAGCATGTCATGTCCTGGGTGAAATTCAGGTACTGGTAAAAGGGGAAGACGGAGGGAGCATCCATGCAGTGACTGCGAGGGTCGCGTAGTTTGTTCATAATGGAAGGCGTTCCAGTAAGCACACGACAAGGACTGGCAGGGAGGAAAGTGGTGAGAGGAGAAGCTGGGAGGTGAGAGTCAGAAGCATGAAGCAGTGTTGAGTTGAGAGAGAAATATATTCTGAGGGGAGATGAAGGTGCATGGGAGTTGGCCCAGTTGGTAGAGTTATTGTCACCTCAAAATTCCTCCTGGTACTCTGATGTAAAGAAGTTGCTGGGTAGGAGGGGTGTACATACTAAGTTACTTGGGTCATGTAAACTGAGGTAGAGTCTAGGACTTGAAGACTTGCTAACTGTGGTAAGGCAAGCAATATGTGACCGTTTTCTTCAAGTTCCAAACACTAGGATGAAAAGTGGTTTTGTGCTGAGGCAAAACAGCCTTGAATTGGGTACTTAGGTCTCAAAAAGCAGGTATACCCTTTCGCTAGTTTTGTGGGGTGACTGTGCTAGGTCCAGGGAGGGGACCTTGGGAGACTGAGAAAGATCCTCATGTGGGGTTCTTGCCTTTATGAAGCCCAGCCCAGTGTGAATAGGGCAGTGTGGTTAGGCTGCAGTAAGGGTACAGGGAACAAGCAGCCATTAGGTGTCTTGGGAAGGCTAGGTAGGACAGACCTAGGTACTAAGAGCAGAGAATCAGCTCACAGTTACTGGGACAGTTTCTGATCCAACTTGGAGTTGAACACTGGTCTAGTGCTTTTTTTTTTTTTAAAGCTTATTATCCTCACAGAACATAAAGAGCTGTCTGGTGGGAGTGAATCTACAGGGCAGCTTGATGTTGCCTGAGTGTTAATTGTTTTAGGCAGGAGGTTATATGTCTGTGAAATGGAGATGTTTGAGAATCATGAATTCTAGGCAGAATGATAGGAATGCATTAATAGTAGTACCATTGATAGTATGAAAATTTTGAGAAAGAATACATGTTTGTAGGGAAAAATAATGAGCTAATTTTAAAACATTTTTAGTCCTGGTTGGTGTGGCTCAGTGGTTTGAGCGGTAGCTTGCAAATAGAAGAATCACTGGTTCTATTCCCAGTCAGGGCATATGCCTGGGTTGCAGGCCAGGTCCCCAGTTGGGGGCTTGTGAGAGGTAACTGATGGATGTTTCTCTTGATGTTTCTCTCCTTTCTTTCTCCCTCCCTTCCCATCTCTCTAAAAATAAATAAATGAATGAATAAAATCTTTAAAAAATTTTAAAAACATTTTTAGTTTTTGAGATTGGTGGGAGCCCAAATAGAATATGTATCTAGTATCCAACAAGTACAGGCCTGAAGGGAGAGTAGCAGGTCAGGGCTTGGGATTTGTAGTTCATTCATGTGATGGTGGAAAATGAAAGTCTAGACAGAACAAAAAGCCCACATAGGCTAAGGAGTGATCTGAGAAGTATGGGGAACATAGAAATCCACTGTTCTCATAGGTAAGAGCTGTGAAAATCTGGTGTGTGAGGTTGAGAGGCTAAGAACAGAGAAAATATTCTTTGAGGAAGACAGATGCAAGATGAGGTCAAAGGTGACTTCTGTAAACCAATGGCTGTCAGCACCAATTCAACATCAACAGGAATCCTCAATTTGGGGTGCACTGAAAGAAGACATTATTCAGTGCAAACAGCTCAGTTGTGATAATGATAATAGCATGGCTGTGGAAGAGCTCAGTAGTGTTACAGCTTAATTATGGATATGAGGCAGGCCCTGTGGCAAGTGCCCTCTCTGGCTAGACTGCTCACCTGGGCTGCCACAGGCTCCTCCAGCGAGGTGACTTCTCCACCTTCAGAAACACAGACTTAGGAGGAAAAGGGAGGTGCACTTTCAGAGACAGAGGGGAACTGTCTTATAGCCAGAGAAGTTTATGTCCCTGGCCCCTGGTTGGTCCATCCTCATGCAGACGAGGACTCCAGATCCTGACAGTTTGATTGGTCCAAAAAGCGCTGTCCTGATTAGTCAGAATGGAGACACTCTTAAAGGTTGGTAAAGATGCTAATGAGGATACAGCTGCACAGCTTGGATTGGTCAGGAACACCTCAGTCCTGTGGCTGACATATGATTCCAGAGACTCCTCTATAATAATTGGCTCAGCCTGCAAAAACACAGTGCAGGCAAGCAGTTCAGTACAGATGGCAGGTGGCTTTCACGGAGAGGCCCATGTTTAGAAACAGGTGCTAAGCTTTGTTTTTAAATTTGAACCCCGTTAGCAGCAAGAAGTCCTTTTTGGCAGGTATGTTCTTTCTCAGGGTCAACAGTCTGAGCTGGGGAAGTTTAGCTTTGAAACAGCAGGAAGCCCATTTATGATGAAAACTCTCAGCGAAGTGGTAATAGAGGGAACATATCTCAATATAATAAAGGCCATACATGACAACACACAGATAACATTATACTCAATAGGGAAAAAACTGAAAGCAAATCTCTTAAAATTAGGAAACAGACCGGGATGTCCGGGATGTCCACTTTCCCCACTCTTATTCAATATACTTTTGGAAGTTCTAGCCACAGCCATCTGACAAGAAGGAGAAATAAAAAGTCATCCAATTTGGAAAAGAAGAAGTAAAATGTGTCTTTATTCACAGATGACATGATACTGTACATAGAGAAACCTAAAGATTGCACCAAAAAACTACTAGAACTGATAAATAAATTCAGTAAAGTAAAAGGATACAAAATAAAATCCAGAATTGGTTGCATTTTTATACACCAATAATGAACTATCAGAAAGGAAAACTAAGACAACAATCCCATTTACAATTGCATCAATAAAATAAAATACCTAGGAGTAAGTTTAGCCAAGGAGGTAAAATACATGTACTTAGGAAATTATGAGACATTGAAGAAAGTAATTGAAGAAGATACAAATAAATGGAAGCATATACTGTGCACTTGGATGGAAAGAATTAACATTGTTAAAATGTCCATACTACCCATAGCAATCTATAGATTCAATGAAATTCCTGTCAAAATACCAATGGCTTATTTCACATCATTAGAACAAAATAATCCAAAAATTTATATGAAACCACAAAAGACCCAAATAGCCACAGCAATCTTGAGATAGAAGAACAAAATTGTAGGTATCACCCTACTTGATATCAAACTATATTACAATGCTATACTAATCAAAACAACATGGCACTGGCATAAAAACAGACATATAGACAATGGAAAAGAACAGAGCCAAGAAATAAACCTATACCTATATTGTCAATTAATATTTGACAAAGGAGGCAAAAACATACAGTGGGGTAAAGACAGTCTACTCAGTAATGGTGTTTGGAAAATTGGATAGGTAGAAGCAAAAACAATGAAATTATTGTACCTTCTTATATCATATACAAGAATAAACTCAAAATGGATTAAAAATTTATAAATGTAAGACTCAAAACCATAAAACTCCTAGAAGATATGGCATAAAATCTTGGATATTTCTCTTAGTGATGTTTTTTCTCATATGTATCCTTGGGCAAGGGAAATAAAAGAAAAATAAACAAATGAGACTACATCAAACTAAAAAGTTTTTGCACAGCAAAGAAAACTATCAATAAACGAAAAAGACAACCCCCCAGAACGAGCGAACATATTCGCCAATGATACATCTGATAAGGGATTAATATCCAAAATCTATAAAGAACTCATATAACTCAACACCAAAAACACAAACATCCAATAAAAAATGCACAAAGGACCTGAATAGACACTTCAAAGAGGACATACAGATGGCCAATAGATATATGAAAAGATGCTCAATGTCACTAATCATCAAAGATATGCTAATTAAAACCAGAGTGAGATATCACCTCACACCTATCAGAATGGCTATCATCAATAAACCAACAAACAACAAATGCTGGCAAGGATGTGGAGAAAAGGGAACCCTTGTGCACTGTTGGGAATGCAGATTGGTGAAGTCCCTATGGAAAACAGTATGGAAGTTTCTCAAAAAATTAAAAATGGAACTCCCTCATGACCCAGTGATTCCACTTCTGGGTATATACCCTAAGAATTACCCCAAACTCTAATTCAAAAGAGTATATACCCCCCATATTAATTGCAGTGTTATTTGCAGTGGTCAAGGTGTGGAAGCAATCAAGTGCCCATCAATAGAAGAGTGGATAAAAAAAATAGTGGTACATATTATACAGTCGAATATTGGTCATAAAAAAGAATGAAATCTTACCATTTGTAACAGTTTGGATTAATCTAGAGGGTATTATGCCAAGTGAAATAAGCCAGACAGTGAAAGACAAATACCATATGATTTAACTTGTATGTGGAATGTACAGAACAATATAAACAAACAAACCAAATAGAAACAGACTCAAATCAGAGAACAGACTGATGGTTGCCAAAGGGAAGAGGGTTGGGGGGCCTGGATGAAAAAGGTGAAGGGACTGAAAAGTACAGATTGGTAGTTATGAAATAGTCATGGGGAGGTAAAGTGCAGCATAAAAAATATAGTCAGTTATATAATATGTATGTATGATGCCAGGTGGGTACTGGAAATATTAGGGGGGAACACTTTGTAAAGTATATGATTGCCTAACTGAGGCACGAGACCTCAGAGTTCTCATAGGAAGAACTCTGAGACTGTCCTGCTGTTACTGGCCAGCCTCTAGCATCCTGGTTGCCAGGAAACATCTTTTAGCACTTAGGTAGAATGAATAGCAAACGTGGCAGGGAGGAGGAGGGAGATGTGTTTTACCCACTAACTCAGCAGTTCTGAGCCTGGTTCGATAATATTGCCAGGTGCTCCAACATCACCAGAAACACTCTGTTAGCACTGGAGGAGGGAAGTCCTTGAAATTGTATGTAGTGTTTGCACTATCTGGAAAGAAAGCCTTGAAAGTGTGCTTTCATCCCAATGCAGGAGAGGGTCCACAGGGCCCAGAGAAGCAGCACATAAATAACTTTGGGTAACTGCCTCAAATTTAATTAACTGCCTCCTGTTGCATATCTGTTTTACAACAAGATGAACAAATGGAGTCTGGAGAGAGATAAGGATTCAGGCTAACAGACCCCTACACATACCTAAGTTTGGGTAGTCACATCCCTCCAGGAAAGCTGGCACCACATCTACCCGTCAATCAATATGTAACATTTTTACTCCCATCCGCCAACTGTAGAAGTCCCCAGAACAAAGGACTCACTTTCTTGGCTCTCTAGCTGCCCAGGCTCGGGCTACCCAGCCTCTGGCCACCTGGAGGCTTGCCACCCGGCCTTCAGTTGCCCTTACTTTTGCCGCCCTGCTTTGCCCTGAACCTATGCCTTTCACCCACACCCAACGTTAGCTAGGCCCATTCTCTTCCACGGGAATGGATCACTCATAAATTCTGATTGCACGTTAATAGAGTTGCTGATCTATAATTCTTTGCATGCATCAGTGAAAACCAGATCTCTTCCGTCAACATGACCACTATGCTGTACAGCTGAAAGTAATACAAAATAATATTGAATGTATACTGTAATTGAAAAATAAATAAGTTAATTTAATTAAATGAAAAAAAATACAGCAGGAAATAGGAGCACGAGGAGAGGGAGAGACCAAGCCACACCAAAAAGGATCTCTTGGGTTAGAAAGGGGAGTGTTTGGAGCATGGGTAAAGTTGAGAACAAACCTCATGAACCTTCTTTACGAGACTGATGAGTTTCTCCTTACATGTTTCCAATGTGAGAGATGAACTATATTAGGTGTTTACATGTAAAGAAATCCAAACATACACATATACATAATCCTTGCCTTTGAGTCCATTCTTTTATGTACTACTACAACGCTGTTTTTTTGTTGTTGTTGTTTTCCCCCCAATTAGGACAGAACAAGGAGAATCCGATTTACATTACAGAGATGGAGATTTAGGCTACTTCCAAGGGGACAACTTCTTATCCCGTTAAGAGACACTGGGGGACAACACTGGATGGGTTATGAAAAATGGATTCCCCCTGAGAGCTCTAAGAATAGGATCAAAGTAGGCCTAGCGAAATCTACCGCTGCTTGATTATGCTGAGCCGAGGTTTCTTTTCCAGAAGGCAGTAAGCTAGATTCGAGGGCCTTTCAATTCCTGGCAGCGCCCTAGTGTGCGTGCCGCGTGCTGGGAAGAGCTGGTGAGGAGCCAGACTGAAGGGCGAAGGGACCGGGCAGGGCGATCTGTGAGTGTCGTAGCCCCTTTAAGAGCGGGTGGGGCAGTGGCGGCGGTGGCGCTAACTCCACGGGCATCTCGTTGCCCCGCCCCCTTCCCGTGAGCCCTAGGGGCGTGGTCCGACCGCAGGCGGCGCCGGGTGAAGAGCCGGGTAGGGGGCGGGGGGGAACCATGGCTCCGCGCGGCTGGCTGCGGTCGACTCTCCGCCGAGGTATTGATGGCGGCGGCGGCGGACCCCGGGCCCACAGGCTCAGGCGGCCGCTCTGGTTACTCCTCGCAGTGGGCGTCTTTGGCTGGGCCGGGGCTTCGGACGGCGCAGGCGGTGCGACGAGAGCCATGGACGAGGAGATCGTGTCCGAGAAGCAAGCTGAGGAGAGTCACCGGCAGGACAGCGCCAATCTGCTCATCTTCATCTTGCTGCTCACCCTCACCATTCTTACGATCTGGCTCTTCAAACACCGCCGGGCCCGCTTCCTTCACGAAACCGGCCTGGCTATGATTTATGGCAAGTGCCTCACCCCCACGTCCGCCTCTGGCGCTCCCCCTTCCTCTGCCCGCGGGCTGCTTGGTCTCCTTTCCTGGCCCTGCCAGGCCTACGTTGAGTTCTTCTGATGCCTTTCATTTTGTGCCTCTTCCTCTCCCCCACCCGTTTCTCTTCCTCGCCCCCCCTTTTTTTTCCTACTCCGCTCCCTGTTTCTCTGCCTTATCCCATTTTCTCCTCAGCCTCGCACCCCATTTTGCCTTCCTCGCACCGCCTTTTCTTCTGCCTGCCCACACCTTTTTTCCCCTCCGACCCCAGCCCCTTTTTCTTCTGCACCCCCTCGCCTCTGCCTTTCAAGCTTGGGCCCTGGACTAAGGACGGGAAGGGAGTGGGTGCGGTGTCTCGGGTTAGGCTGGAGACTGGGGGGAGGGAAAACAGCCTAGCGATCCATTTCTCTGGGGTGTCAGTTTGTTTAGGGTCCATTGAAGCTGCAGTAGTATCTCTACTGCTCGGAACCTGGCCTTCTTTTGGAGCCAGAGTCCACCTTTACCCATCACCCAGTTCTTGATGCGCCCTGTCCTTTCGTGGTGGAGAATGAAGACCTTACTCCCGTGTAGCCCAAGTAAAAACCCAGACGTGAAAGAAGCTAAAGAAGGCTTAGGCATTGTTAGCGACGTTCTGATGTATTGTGCTATGTGTGTAAAATCTGATATGCATGTATATATGGGTGACCCTTCCAATTCAAGCATATTGAGGAGAGGGCAAGGAAGAGTTAAAGATCTTCCAGCAGTGTGTTGTACTATGATGTTAAGGACGGTTCAGCCAAGCAGTAATTAGGAACACCACACATGCAGTATGACTTGCTGGCGGCATACGGTTATCATTGAGTAAATGGCTTCAGTTCTTGCGTCTTGGTGTAGTTTTTTAAGGTTATTTATTTATTTATTTATTCACTTATTTATTTATAATCTTTGGTCATAAAGGGAGCTGGGCAAATAAAACTACTAGCTCAGAGGCATTTTGGCCTGTGCAGGGGCGTCGTAAGGGGAAAAGATACATATTGCTCACTGTCTTAATCTAAAATGCCTGTGAGGGTAGATATCGCTGAGGAGATTCTGGAGGACAAATAGTTCTTTCTGTACAGTACATGAGTGAAGATTATCTTCATTTGGAACAGGCTTAAACTGATGAGCTTGTTGAGCTTTGATTTTCAGACTTGCAGATACGTAGAAGCCTTGGCACAAAAAGACATTTCCCCACGCACACTCCCCCCACATACACCCTTTTCCAGTAAATACAGACTTCTGGAATGTGCATCTCAAGGGTAGCAAGGAAAGATAGTTGTGTGAATCAGGACAATGCTTGAACTCAGGCTTATTTTTCATTTGTAAGGCAATACAGTTCAGAGCTGCTGTGCAAAATATCTCTTCCTAGGATTCTTAATTTTTAGACACCTTAGATGGTTTTCATATTTTGTATTTTTTGCATTTTATTTGTAGCACCCCTTAAGCTAAATTGGCTGGGTAGCTAGCTGTGTGCATCTCTATATAATTTCTTTGGAAAACAGTGTGTGATTTATTTACTATCCTCAACAAACATTCCCTACTATGTTTTATGCACAGAAAATACAAATAAATATAAGATCCCTGCCTCCAAGGAACTTAGTCTTCTTGGGTATACAGGTCATATAAAGAAAATAATTACATCTTAAATTCTGTTAAATGCCAAATGACAACACAAAATATTATGGTGTTAACATAAGGAACCTATCATAGAAACCTCTTTCCTATAGAGAGAGAGAGTATGACATAGTGGTTAAAGGTGCAAGACTTAAGACCAGAGGTCTACAAATTTTTTTTTCTGTAAAGGGCCAGATAGTAAGTATTATCAACTCTGTGGGTCACATAGGTCTCTGTGTCTCTGTTGCACTTTCTTCTTCGTTTTTGTCTTTAATTTTTACAGACCTTTAAGAACGCAAAAATTGTTCTTAGCTCTTGGGCCATATAAAAGCAGACTGTCACCATAGTTTGCCAACTCCTGCTTTAGAGTCAGACCTGGGTTTCTGTCTCACTGTTCCAATAGCTCTGTGTGATCTTAGGCAAGTCCCCTTGATGTCTTACATAGTCATGTATAAATTGGGAACAATGATAGTAGGATTATTGTGAGGAAGAAATGTTTTTAGCTTAGTACCTGACTCCTAAGTAAATGCTCAATTAATGGTAGCTGTAATACTATTATTACTGTTATTGTAACTGCATTTTCTCAGGTTAGGTTTGGAATGGTTCTTTTAATTGCTCAGTCTTGTAAGTTAAGAGGCAAACGTTATTTTTTTAAGAATCAAATAGAAACTTAGAACTGCCCTGAACACATTTTCTTTGGTAATTGATATCATTAACTTCACCTACTTCTTGGGCTGAAGTTGAAAAGTAGGATTACAAATTGCATTTCCTGATGTTTCTAAGTTAATAAAAAATAATGGAACACCTTGATGTTAGTATTTTGTGAAGGAAAAACAAGGATATCTCTTCTGAAATATAAAGTGGAAGAGTAGTTGATTGTCACAACTTGGCATTTGTTAGCCTGTCCCATTTTCTTAGTATGGGCAATGGGGGCTGTGGACAAACAACCTCCTAACTCCCAAGTCCAGTTTGAGAATAGATGGGATTGAGTCAAACTAGTTTCAGTTCCATGGAAATCGACATTTTCTAATCATGATTACTGTCTACCATTTCCCTTTTCTTGTGACTCTTATACTATCCTGGCTATTACGGTAATATATGATTTTTAAGACCTTTATTTTTCAGCTTGACTTTCAGGTGATTCTTACTCTGGGAATGTCCAGGCCTCTACAGTTCAGCCCACTGATGATTTGATTTCTGTGATGTTCATTTAGCAACATAAATGCTGGGGAATGCTTTTTAATATAAGCCTCTCCTTTTTTTGAGAAGCAAAGGTAAATAAATAAATAAATAAATTGTCAATGTGGTCAGTTTCTACAATGTCAAAACACTTAAGTAGTTTGTTCATTGGGCCAGTTTGCTTAAGAAGCTTAAAAGTGAGTCGCAGGTGATAAAAATTGTCAGGGTAGTCAGTTGGGTCTGAAAAGGGATCACCCACTGCAGTGTGCTTACAGATGGTATAAAAAGCAAGACAGGAAAGGATTTGTTTTGCCTTAAACTTACAACATGCAGAGTCTTATGCTTAATGGCGATTAATAACTTTATTAAGTGCCTTTAATGTATGAGCTCCTGGAAATACAGATGTGAGTCATTATTCCTAGATTTTTCATTATTCCTAGTCACTACTAGATTGTAAGTCACAAAGCACTTACAATCTGGCGACTTAATAGATAATGTTTATTGAACATTACACTGTGTTAGACACTGCTAGGTGCTCTACAAGTATCACTTCATTTAAACCTCATAACAATGGTGTGAGGTAGGTACTAGTATCTTCCCCATTTTATAGATGAGGAAATCGGGGCACAGAGAGGATAAATGACCTGCGTGAGGTCACGAACTTACAAGTATTAAGCCAGGATTCTAACTCAATCAGGCTGGCTCAAAAGAATCATTCTTAGTCCCTAGCCACATTGCCTCATGTCAAAATAATAAAACATAACTGTGAAGACAACAGATTAGTATTATGATCAATTATGTTTGAGGAAACTGAGGTTCACTGAGAGGTTATTTACCTTATGGTCACAGACTAGAACTTGATGGAACCAAAATTCATACATCTTTCTGATTCCAAACTTGTGCTTTTACTCCTATACCATACTATACTAAATTTTATGAGATAAAATATGTAGGGAGATAATACTTAAAGTTGTAGGGTTTTAAAAAAATTATTTATTGATTTTAGAGAGAGAGGAAGGGAGGGAGGGGATGAGAGAGAGAGAGACATAGATATGTTGTTTCACTTATTTATGCATTCATCGGTTGATTCTTGTATGTGCCCTGACTGGAGGATCAAACTCACAACCTTGATGTATGAGGAGGATGCTCTAACCAACTGAGCTACCTGGCCAGGCTAAAGTTATAGGGGTTTTGGAGGTAGATTGTGAGGGAGGGCCATGAGAGAATGGAGACCTAAACCACTGTAGAAGTTAGTGCTGACGTGAGAATGGGTAGGTGATTAGAAAATTACAGTGTCTTTGGAAAGCGAAAACTCATATTTCAATTCTGTCTTTGTCACTGAATGCCAAATAATTTTGATCAAGCAATTTATCCCCATTTTATAGATGAGCAAATAATGACTGAGAGATTTATGATAGTATATTTCATTAGGTTATGAGGATTAAATATTTGCAGTGACAGTTCAGATGGTATTGGCTCAAGGTCCCAGGTGAAAGGATTCTCTTGGAAAAGAGGTTGATCTTTCCTGAGAGGGAGCTCAAGAGAAATGAGCTCAGATTGAGATGGAGAGGCTTGGGCTTGAGGCAGCTTATATCAAATGGCCACTAGCTGAGATTCTCAGAAACATAGGCAGTGAGATTGAGGATTTGAGGAGGATAATGTTTGGAGGACCTGTAGGAGACAAATAGATGAATAAACACAGGTAAAACTAACCAGAGGTCAGCAAAAGCCTTGACTTTTTTGCCTGTCTTCAATTTCAATGAGCTTTTGAGACAGAATCTAACAGCATTCTTTAAGAATTAGATAAATATTATATATACACACATAAATATATACACATATAAATATATATCATACATATACTTTTTAATATGTGGAATTTTTATCAATTTTGGCCACACTTAATATCCCAGTGATGTTCCTTCCATATTTTTGACTATTAGAGGCTTGTAGTTTGATAAGCTGAAAGAATGGGCTGAAATCCATTAGAAAGCCAGTTTCCACTAACTGTGACTCATACAGTGGTGGGGCCTTTGAGTGATACTGGGTTCTTTATCCCCAGCAGTTTCTAGCATAAGAGGGTCAGGAATGTGCAAGAGGGGTGGGGCCTCTCTGTTTTGTGAAAGATATCTCTTTGGGGTTGTATTCTTTGTTGACTGTTAGTGCTCATTTTACATTTCATGATATTAATAATTTCTGTGTCTCTGCCTGTGTAGGAGGCTAGAAGTTTCTGCCTTGTCCCCTTAACAAAGCACTCTTTTTGTGTAGGTTCTCTTTACTGAGAATTGCTTTAACTCCATGATAAGGATTTGACCTTTCACAGAACCCAAATTAACTTGATCTGTCAACTCTTAAAAAAAAACCCAACTTTTCAGATGTCTGATGCTGTAATAAAAGGATCTTGATTTTTTCCCAAGCTAAGTAATTATTGTCCTTCCTGATGTTTTACCTGCCAAGGTGCATGTCTCAAATTTTTCCAAGTGCTGAGCTTTCCTCAGGGCACCCAGTGATATTTCAGCATTGGGTACTTTTCCTTACAGAGTCAGGTTTGAGGATATGGGAGGAATTTATGCTGCTGTTATTAGTGTTTGTAATATTGTAATTGTGATTTCTGCACATTCATAAAGGGACAGCTTTTACTGAGCCTCTTAATTAGGAGCTCTTGTGGGGAAGCAGAAAAAAAAGCTATTACCATATCATATAGGTAGAATTGACTGTGGATCTAAAGCCTTTTCTCTACCAAGGTATGTGTATCGAACACAGGTGATACCCAGTTGTCACTTTTTAATTTTGTTTTTTGTAAGTGAGATATTTTCAAGGTGTATCTTTCACTTATTTTAAGCCTGGACCTTTGTTAAAAACTTTTTTAAAAGTTGATGTCATTGTTCTGCTCACCATTTAATCATTGCTGCTCACCTAAAAAAAAAAAATGCGTGGCTCTAATTTGACTAGGGGATCCCTTATCCCCACTCCTTTCCCCCTTCCCTACCAACTACTGCTCTTAGAACTCCTATTTCTGCTTCATCAGTTCCCATGCTGGAATGGCTTCTGTCCACTCTGCTCCACTGAAGCTGCTCTTACCAGGGTGACCTATGACCTCCTTGTTGCCTATCCCAGCGGACTCTTTTTTAATGCCTGTCTTTCTTGACTTTGCTGTAGTATTTGCATTTTTCTCAGTTTTTTTCTCTTTCGTACTTCCTTCTACTCCTGTGGCTTTTCCTTTTTAGATTCTTTCATCAGCTCCTCCTCTACCAGCCTTTTAATGTTTGCTGTTAAATCTTGGGATAAAACCCCAGGCCTATATCCATAGTCCTATTCCCATTTTATTTGCTCCCCAGGTAATTTCATCTGCACCTGACTCAATCATCTTATGACTGCCAAGTGCGTATCTCCAGTTGAGACACCCCTCCCCCTTCCTTGAGCTCCAGATCCCACATACTCAACTGTGCATGTATCACAGGTACATCAAACTCAACATGTCCAATACTGAACTGCACATTTTCCCCATTAAATCTATTCCCTGTCCCACCGAATGGCCCTGCTCTCCACCTAGTTGCTCAGGTCAGCTTAGGCTGCTCCTAGTCTTTCATCTCCCTTACATCCAGCCTACTTGGTTACGAAATCTTTCTGAAAGATAATACTTTCTAAAAATCCCCCTATCTCCACTCTCTTAAAATAGGGCCTAAACTCTCAGTGCCTGAATGATGGCAGTGGCCTTCTATCTGGCCTTTCTGACCCTCTGTAGTCTAGACCATTCTTTCTAAAATAGAATTCTGATGTTAAGTCCCTGTTTAAAACCTTTCTATAACTTTTTGCTTTCAGGATAAATTCAAACTCCATTCTTCAATTTTAAGGTCTTTTATGATTCATCTCCTGCTGATCTTTCTTACCTCAACTCTTGTCACTTTATACCCCAGCCATAGTGAACTACATGTGATTCCCTGAATGGTTTGTGTTCTCTCACTCTTCCTTGACTGGACATATAATACTATTCTGCCTACCTGGAAAACATATTCTTTTACTTTATTACCTGATTAGGTGGCACCTCTGGAAAAACTTCTCTGATGTCCCACTCCCTCAGGCTTGCGGTACCTCTTTTCTGTTTTTAAAACATCAGTATACATATATATTACATTATAATTCTTTATTCAGCCTGTTTTGGCTAACTGGACTGAGCTTTTTGGAGGAGGGACCTTGTTTTCATCTCTAAACCCTGGGGACCTACTTAGCATAGTACTCAATTTATGTATATCAAAAGAATGGCTGGCTGGTTAGAGTAAAATGAGACAGGAAAGTAAAATGTAACTAATAGGGGTATACTGTGCATCTTGGAGTTAAAGTTCTAGAAGTTTAATCTGTAGTTGATGTATGTCTATTAGGTAGGCCAAAAAGTTATGTTTGGTTTTTTCCATATGGAGGGCTCTAGTAGTGCTTAGTTGTTTTTAACTTCATTCCAAACAATTTTGTTAGATTGTATTGTGACAACTGTCACATCAGCATGCATTTAAAACAAACATCAAAATTGGTGAATTTTTGTGCAGCCATTTTAATATGCATGATGGAAGGAGATATGCAACATTTTTGGCATATTATGCTTTATTATTTCAAGAAAGGTAAAAACGCAACTGAAATGCAAAAAAAAAAAAGAGAGAGAGAAAGAGATTTGTGCAGTGTATTGGAGAAGGTGCTGTGACTGAGTGAATGTGTCAAAAGTGGATGGCGAAGTTTCTTGGTACTATTGATGTTTTGGCCAAATCTTTACTGTGGGGCTGTCTTATGCATTGGAAGATGTTTAGCAGCACCCTTTGCCACTATCTGCTAGAAGCCAATAGCAGGAGACAGCCGATATACTGAAAATATCCAAATCAATAAAGTTATTGGTGAAAATGAAAAATGTGTCTTTTATTGTAAAGAAAAAAACATACAGACTTTTTGGCCGACCCCATATTTAATGGAATATTATTTAACCATAAAAGGGAATTAAGTTCTGATTCATGCTACAGTGTGGATAAATCTTGAAAACATTATGCTAAGTGAAAGAAGTCAGACAAAAGGTCACTCATTTATTTGAAATGTTCAGAATAGGCAAATGTGTATATAGAGTAAATAGATCAGTGGTTGCCAGGGAAATAGAGAGTGACTGATAATAGGTATGGGGTTTCTTTTTGGAGCAACAAAAATTTTTTGAATTAGATAGTAGTGATCAATATACCACTTTGTGAATATACTAAAAGCCACCAGTTGTACAATTTAAAAGGGTAAACTTTATGGTTCATGAATTATATCTCAATTAAACAGTTTGGTCAATATTGGTTTATAGTGCCTAGAACATTGTGCATATTTGAATATCAATATGATGATCCAGGTAATATTCTAGCAAGATGTTGATATCATAGTGCCAGACTCGGAATTTCTATTCCATGTTTTGATTTTGAAGCAGGTCATTTAAAATTAAATTTTGGCCTCTTAATAGTAGGAGAACTCAACTAATCTACAAATATTATTGACTTTCTAATTAGTTAAATGTGTATTATTTAGCCAGCTATGTGCTTTAGGAGTAACTTGAGATATGTGTGTGTTTAACAGCCTTGTGAATTAATGAATGGAGGCGGTAAACACATTTCTAACATGATTATATTGTCAGCTTGGGATACCTTGGAGCATATTTTGTGTACAGATGATTTGACGGTATTTCCTCATTTTGTTACCTTCCTTGTCACTTGTTCATATCTTAATCTAGATATGCAATGATATGTGCTGTTACCCTAGGAAATATTTTTGCCTCCTGTCTCACTATATTATATGAATATTGGACTTTTAGATTTGTGACTTTAGTAATACTTCAAAATGTAACTGCATTCAGTCTAAAAATTGGTTCTGAACCACAGGGGACTATCATAAGAGATTTTCTGTTATCAATTCAAAGATGCATGTAAGATACAGAAGAAGTAATCTCTGTCTGATAGAAGAGCTAATATTGTTCTTTTATTATTCCAGGTCTTTTTGTGGGCCTTGTGCTTCGATATGGAATTCATGTTCCAAGCGATGTAAATAATGTGACCCTGAGTTGTGAAGTGCAGTCAAGCCCAACTACCTTATTGGTAAATGTTAGCGGAAAATTTTATGAGTATACACTGAAAGGAGAAATTAGTTCACATGAACTCAATAACGTCCAAGATAATGAAATGCTTAGAAAGGTAAGTTCTTGGTTAAAGGGAATTTTGACTTTTTAAAAAATATACAAATAGGAGCAAAGTGATTCAAGAGAAAAATAAATAATGAGTTTTTAATTCAATATTTTATTTATTTATATTTATTTTTAAGTATATTTTATTGATTATGCTATTACAGTTGTACCATTTTTTTCTCCCCTTTATTCCCTTCCCCCCTGCATTCCCCCCACCAGCATTCCCTCTCTTAGTTCATGTCCATGGGTCATACGCATAAGTTCTTTGGCTTCTCGATTTCCTATACTATTCTTAACCTTCACTGTCTATTTTTTACCTGACAATTAACACTTCTTATTTTCTGTACCTTTTCCCCCATCCCCCCTCTGCTGATAACCCTCCATGTGATCTCCCTTTCTGTGATTCTGTTCTTGTTCTAGTTGTTTGCTTAGTTTGTTTTTGTTTTTGTATTTTTACTTCAGCTGTTGATAGTTGTGGGTTTGTTGTCATTGTACTGTTCACAGTTTTGATCTTCTTCTTAGATAAGTCCCTTTAACATTTCAGATAATAAGGGCTTGGTGATGATCAACTCCTTTAACGTTACCTTACCTGGGAAGCACTTTATTTGCCCTTCTGTTCTAAATGATTGCTTTGCTGGATGGAGTAATCTTGGAATGGGGGTCCTTGCCTTTCATGACTTGGAATACTTCTTGCCAGCAAGGTTTCTTTTGAGAAATCAGCAGATAGTCTTGTGGGAATTCCTTTGAAGGTAACTGTCTCCTTTTCTCTTGCTGCTTTTAAGGGTCTGTCCTTTTCATGAATCTTGGGTAACTTAATTATGCTGTGCCTTCCTTGGGTCCAACCTCTTTGGGACTCTGGAGCTTCCTGGATATCCTGGAAGTCTGTTTCCTTGGCCAGATTAGGGAAGTTCTCCTTTGTTATTTTTTCAAATAAGTTTCCAGTTTCTTGCTCTTGCTCTTCCTCTTCTCCTTCTGGAACCCCCCCCCTCTGTAATTTGGATGTTGGAACGTTGAAAGTTGTCCCAGAGGTTCCTCAGCCTCTCCTCATTTTTTTGAATTCTCGTTTCTTCATTCTGTTCTGGTTGAATATTTATTTCTTCCTTCTGTTCCACACAGTTGATTTGAGCCCCGGTTTCCTTTTCTTCACTGTGGATTCCCTGTATATTTTTCTTTATTTCACTTTGTATAGCCTTCACTTCTTCCTTTATTTTGCATCTGTACGCAATCATTTTTGTGAGCATCCTGATTACCAGTGTTTTGAACTCTGTATCTGATTGGTTGGCTATCTCCTCAGTGCTTAGTTCTTTTTCTGGAGTTTTGATCTCTTCTTTCACCTGGGCCATATTTCTTTGTCTCTGTGCACCTACTACGTTGTAAGGGGCGGAGCCTTAGGTATTCACCAGGGCAGGGACAACCCATGTCGCTGCATTGTGAAGCGGTCTGTGGGAGAGGGGGCAGTGCCACTTGCTCAGTTCTCTGCTGGTTTTCAGTCACTTCTGCTACCCACAAGCAAATTGGGCCCTTGTGGCACTGATTCTCGGGTGGGTGGATTTGTGTACATTCTAGGACCTTGTGGGTCTCTCTAATGAACTGTCCTGTGAGGCCAGGATTTTCTCCTGCTGCCTCATCCCCCACAGTTTTTTTTACAGCCAGAGGTTTTGAGGCTTTCTTTTCCTTCACTAGAACCCTAGTCTGTCTCACTCCCCTATTGTTCCTCCCAGTTTATCCACATGCAAATGTGCAACTGCCAGATGCAGTCTTGCCTGCCCAGTGGGCCGCCTTGCCTCATGTCCCCTCTGGCCTGGCTGCCCGTCTCCACCCCTCCTACCAGTCTGGATGAATGTTCCTTCTTTAACTCCTTGGTTGTCGGACTTCTATACAATTCGATTTTCTGGCAGTTCCGGTTGTGTTTTGTTTTTAAATTTGTTGTTGTCCTTCTTTTAGTTGTGCAGGGAGACAAATTGTATCTACCTATGCCTCTATCTTGGCCAGAAGTCTCCTATATAATGAATTTTAATGATATTTAAAATCATTTGTCTTTTAAAATGGAAGAAAACCTCAAGGAATGTAATGTAATGCAGAGTAATGAACATGTCTGTACATTTCATTTTCTGATTGAGGTTTAGTACTATAACCCTTTTTGTTTCTCTCTGATTTTTGCAATTGTAATAAATGGTGACCAATGTTGAGTTAAGCAGAATTTATAAGTGTTTCTTTCCATTCGCAGATGGTCTTTAGAGTTTATAGTACTTCAGCACATTGAGTTGACAATATCTAAAATATTCTCTTAATATCTTTTTGAATTCTTTCTTGCCTTGATGGTATTCTATACTGAGGACGATTTAATCTTTCTTTGATGCATAATCTGGCACAGCTTCAAGGGTCTTAGTCTGAGTATCAGTTATTGTACCATTCTGTACATAAATAAATGTTTATGTAGGAGGTTGGTTTGCAGTCTTACTGGCTCCTGGACATTCTTGAAACTGCTTTCTCCTGTTACCCTCATAGTTTCTGTTCTTGAAGCTTCTCAGGGTCTCTTTGTTTCCGCCCACCCTTGGCCATTTGCCTGCACTTCTGTCTTCCACATTGGCAGGACTTGGCTTTTATAACTACTTGATTGTGTTCCTGACCATCTTGAATGCTTATTAAAATTTTAAATGAACTTCAAGTTTATTTTGCAGCAAGAATTCTTTCCACCTGTGGAAAATTCCAGTTCCTTAAAAGTTCTAGTAAATGAACTTGTAGCATGGGTATAGGGTAGATGCTTTATGTTTATGTCAAATCCTATTTCAGCCTTATGAACAGAAGGGGGCATCTATATTATTCTAAGGAATAAGTATGAAAAGAAATGAACTCTCAGGACTAGAATGTGTTGTGCAGAAACTTTTTACCATAATTTTATGTTACAAACCTTTAGCGATGTTACCTGTTTCCTCTTGCCAACCATTATGCTGTACCCCCACATTTTGTTACCAGTTTTGGATCTCTGTTATTTAAAGCAAAGATAGGTTCATGCTTTCTCCTATTTTTAAGGTTTTTAAGATAGTATTTTAACACACTTTTCACAGATTTGGCTCAACTGGTTGTTACAAATCTATGTCCTTGTCATTTGGTTGAGAAGTGAAACAACATATATCCTATAGGAAATATTTTTCAGTTACTGCAATAAGATTCTTGTCTTTCACCTATTTAACATTTCCTTTTTTCTTTTTGATAGTGTGATAATGTAATATGAAGCCTTCTAAGGGAATGCATCTAAAAGAACTCTTTATTTTAACAGGTTACTTTTGATCCGGAAGTATTTTTCAACATATTACTTCCTCCTATCATATTTTATGCAGGATATAGTTTGAAAAGAGTAAGTGCTTTTGTATTTCATATACTTTGAACAACCTTAAACTCCATGGGCTTTGTCATCTTTTACACTTCAGAAACAGGCAGTTCTTTCCAGGTTTCCCTTCTTTCTCCTTTCCTTATCCTTTTTAGATGCTGAAATTTATGCCTATACAAAAATTCTTTCTCTTATGTCCTTTAATGAATGATGCCTTTAATATTAGCACAGCACACTAGAATAGAAAACATTTTCTTTTTCAATTAATTGGTAGGTATTCTAACACAGTGTAACGTTTTCTTTTGTCAGAGACATTTCTTTCGAAACCTTGGGTCTATTCTAGCGTATGCTTTCCTTGGAACGGCAATTTCTTGTTTTGTAATTGGGTAAGTACTTGAAGCTTAAAACACTTTACAGATTTCAAATTATAATTTAAAATAGCACATATTTGGTTTATGCAGTATTGTATTTCTGAATGTGTTCAAGGACTTTTTCCAGTAAAATGCGTTCCTCTAGATAAGTCGTCATAGTTTTCCTTAAGACAAAGGTATTACCATATTTAAATGGCATGAATTAAATTTGAGATTGGTCACAAAGTACTACAGTGGACCTGTCTTCTTATTCTTACTATAGTCTAACTTCTTTAACAAGTCAATGTTTTTTCTAAAGTAGAAATATGTTTATTGAACAGGTCAATAATGTATGGCTGTGTAACACTGATGAAAGTAACTGGACAACTTGCGGGAGATTTTTACTTTACAGATTGCCTGCTGTTCGGTGCCATTGTATCAGCAACGGATCCAGGTATGTTTTACATGAGAGAGGAGCTTAAGTACTTAAGGAACAGTGTTGCTGGCAAAGCACATATGGTAATTATTGCTTTGAGGTGCAGAATTCATGATTAGGTACTTCCCATAGTACTGTACTTTCCAATTATGGAGGAAAACCCAAAACTCATGGTTTCTTTTGGCTTAAGAACACATTTTTTTTTCATTTTACTTTTTATTCCACTTGCCTGTTGCTGGTCCAACTGTATGATTTCCAGGCATGTGCCCTGACTGGGAATCGAACCAACGACACTTTGGTTTGCAGGCTAGCACTCAATCCACTGAACTACACCAGCCAGGGCAATAGTTGAACATGTTTTTAAACAGAAAATCAGATTGCTTCCTTGAAGACCATCAAAACTGTCCGCTTATTATTTGTAACTGCTTCCATTATCAAGACAAAGATAGGATGGTTTTTGCAAAGGAGGCAGTACTCTTTGTTTCTGTGTCCTCGCTAGAAGTAAGGTCCTCAACTTTTTCAAGCCTATGAGAAATTTAAGTCAGTAGCACTTGGCTACATTGTTTCAACCTCCTGGTTTTGTTTTGGTAGGGGTATTGCCTAAATGGCCCTTTTGCTTGTGTAAAGTTGGGCTGTTATATGTATTCTGAATATAAAGGCATATACCCCTATAATAATTCTTTCATTTTGTAATTGTTCTCTTGATATAAGGTTCTCTTTATAAAATTCTGTAGCATTGCTCCTGCCCTCCTCCTCTCCTTCTTTTTGGTAAACCTTGGTATCAGTATATTCCAGATAAAATACTTTGTGGTATAAACTATATCTTTTAAATGCAAGTTTCCTGTGTGGTTTTTTTAGGGGGTTTTTTTTTGGTTGGCATTTGAAGAAGCTCTCCTATCTACAGTTAAAATAATATTTCATGTCTGCTTGGATTTAGTAACTGAGCTGTATGAAACTCAGCAATTGAAGTTATAAAGCAATTTCAATTTTATTTGATTTTCAACGAATTCTCACATAATTGTTTCCTAAAAGGTTTTTTTTTTTTCTTTTCAAGCTATAATAACATGATAGTTGGCTTCTTATTAAGTTAAACATAGCAGCTGTAATTCTGGCCAAAGAGCAAACTTGTGTTTTCATTTCCTACTATCTTTGCTAAACCAGTATGCTTCAAGTTTGCAAGTCAGATAGAAGTGAGTTGTAAGGCTCCAAGGAAAAAATGAAGTTTGCAGCAGGAAATGCTTTCCATAATATTCTTCTTTCAAGATTAATGATCACTTGGTCTATAAGAAATTCTGAATATATTCCTTATGGAAAAGAAATGTACAAGACAGTATTACTAGCATTTGCATGAAGAATGTAGGCCAACTGAATCTTCCAAGGTTATTTTCAGCTGGTTTGTAAGAGAGAGAAAGGAGATATTGCAGGTACATATTCAGGGAAAAGAAAAATATTGACATAAAATTACTGGTTCTTTAATATAGTAAAAGAATGTTTATTAAGATTGAATTCTAAAGACGCGGGCCAGTGGCGCAATGGATAATGTGTCTGACTACAGATCAGAAGATTGAATTCTAAGACAAAGAAATGAATTTCTAAATAATGTTTATAATAATCTGTGGTGGGGAATATGTTATACTGGTAATGTCTAAATATTCCTGACTCTTTCTGATTGCTAGTGACCGTTCTTGCCATATTCCACGAGCTTCAAGTTGATGTTGAACTCTATGCGCTTCTTTTTGGTGAAAGTGTCCTCAATGATGCTGTTGCCATAGTGCTGTCTTCGTAAGTGTTTGTTTTCTTCCTATATTCTGCATATTGAATGTTAGGGTACTAGGAACCAAAAGTCATTTATTGAATAAAGTGCATTATGAATGGAAACATTTGAAAGAATGAGGCATTCTTTTCCTCTTGAAGAAATGCATATTTAGAGATAACATGGAAAAATGCAGGGCTGAAAAAGGAAGAAAAAAAAAATGTTGTCCTAACACTTAATTACTCTGAACGTTCTAGGACACTTTCTTTTATGCTTGTTTCTATGTTTATTTTTACATAGTTGTGATTGTAGTATATATATAATTTTATGTTCTATCATTATAACACACACTTTTTGAATTAAAATAAATTTTTGAGATAGAGAATGTATTCATATGATTCAAAAATCAAAACCATATAGAAAGGTAAATATTGAAAAGTCAGACTCTTACTCCTTCCTCATCCACCTGTCCCCTCAGCTCCTTATAGTTTACCGTTTTCATTAGTTTCTTGTGTATCCTAGTCTTTTCTGTATTCAAATACACACATATAGATGATTTTTTAAAATTTTTTATTGTTGTTCAATTACGGTTGTCCCCATTTCCCTTCATTACTTTCCCCTGCTGTGCCCACCCCCTCCCACATTCTTATTTGCCTTTTATTTCTTATTTTTTATCTTCAGTTTTATTTTACTTATTTTTCGATTTAAACTTTATTGTATTTTTTCCATTACTATTTAGTCCACTTATACCCCCCACCCCCTGCAATTACCACACCATTCTCCATGTTCATGAGTCTCTTTTCCTTTTTGCTTGATCTCTGCCCCGCCCCCCGGCTGCCCGCCGCCACCTTTCATCCTGCTCTCCCTCTTTGAGTCTGTTCCCACTTTCCTTGTTAGTTCAGTTTGTTCATTAGTTCTGCATATGAATGAAATTGTATGGTATTTGTCTTTTTCTGACTACCTTATTTCACTTAGCATAATTTTCTTCAGGTCCATCCACACTTTCACAAACAGTAAAACTTTCTTTTTTTCTTTTTCTTTCTTTCTTTCTTTTTTTTACTGCCGAGTAGTATTCCATTATGTAAATGTCCCATAGTTGTTTTGTCCACTCATCTACTGATGGGAACCTGGGCTGCTTCCATATCTTGGTGATTGTAAATAATATTGCAATGAACAGAGTGGCACTTACATTCTTACAAATTAGTGTTTTGGGTTCCTTTGGACATATTCCCAGAAGTGGGATCACTGGGTCAAAAGGCAGATCCATTTTTAATTTTTTGAGGTGACTCCATACTGCTTTCCACAGTGGCTGCACCAGTCTGCATTCCCACCAACAGTGCAAAAGAGTTCCATTTTCTACACATCCTCACCAGCATTTGCTGTTTGTTGATTTATTGATGATAGCCATTCTGACAGGTCTGAGACAGATGGTATCTCATTGTGATTTGAATTTGCATTTCTCTGATGACTAGTGATGTTGAGCATCTTTTCATATGACTATTGTCCATCTGTGTGTCCTCTTTGGAGAAGTGTCTATTCAGGTCCTTCACCCATTTTTTAATCAAGTTGTTTGTTTTTTTGCTATTTAATTTTGTAAGTTCTTTATAAATTTTGGATATTAACCCCTTACCAGATGTATCAGCCAATACATTCTCCAGTTCTGTGGATTGTCTTTATTTTGTTGATGATTTCCTTTGCTGTGCAAAAGCTCTTTAGTTTGATGTAGTCCCATTTGCTTATTTTTTCTTTTGTATATTTCTTATTTTTATTTTCTTTTTAAATATATTTTATTTATTTATTTTTTAGGGGAAAGGGAGGGAGAAAGAGAGGGAGAGAAACATCAGTGTGTGGTTGTCTCTTGTGTGCTCTGTACTGTGGATCTGGCCCACAACCTAGGCATGTGCCCTGACTGGGAATTGAACCAGTGAACCCCCTTGCTTCACAGGCCAGCACTCAAGTCTCCACTGAGCCACACCAGCTCAGTGGATATTTCTTATATTCAAAGTAGCATGCTATATATGTTCTATACCTAGCTTTATCTTACATAACTGTATTCTGGAGATCTTTCCATATCAAAACAGAATTTTCTCTTTCTTTGTTTTCAGCTACATAGTGTTTTATGTACTGTACTGTGAACTGATCTATGGATTCTTTAAACAGTCTCCTATTGTTGGAAACATAAAGTGTCTTTAGTCCTTTGCTACCCCAAATAATGCTGCAGTGATTAAACTTGAACATACCTGTTTTTTACATGCATAGGCATATTGGTAGGATAAGTTTCCAGAAATAAGATTAGTGGGTTAAAGAATAAATACATTTGTAATTCTGTTAGACATTGCTAAATTGTCCACCAAAGGGATTATGCCATTTTGCACTTTAACCACTAAATTATGGAAGTGCCTGTTTCCTCATAGCTTCAACAGACTATTTGTAAACTTTTGTATTTTTTATAATTTGATGATTGAGAAATATTGCATTGTAGTTTATTGTGAATTTCTCTTATTTAATATCATCATTTCAGAAACATTTTTAAATTTTTAGATTTAGATTAGAAGTGTTAAATAATACACTTTTTTATTGTTGTTCAAATATAGTTGTCTCCATTTTCTCTGCATCATTCTCCCCTGCCCCACCCACCCCCACCTCCCACCCTCAGTCCTACCCCTCTTTGGCGTTGTGCATGGATCCTTTATACATGTTCCTTGGCAACCTTTACCCTTGATACACTTTTTTAAAATCCTCACCGAGGATATGCTTCTTGATTTGAGAGAGAGAGAGAGAGAGAGAGAGAGAGAGAGAGAGAGAGAGAACATCGATGGGAGAGAGAAACATTGACCAGTTGCCTCTTGCAATCTATGTATGTGCCCTGACCAGGGAATTGAACCCACAACCTTTTGGTGTATGGGACGATGCTCCAACCAACTTAGCCACCCAGCCAGGTCAAATAATACAGTTCTTAAAGACAATTTTTGAAATGAGCAATATTTGAATATAACTACAGAAATTACTATACATTTTATTAGAAGGTGTTTGTAGGTAAAATAAGGGGTCTTAATTTCTTTTTCTTTAAGGATTTTATTTAAGGGATCTCAATTTCTGAGGAGTTCCATTCTGCTAACCCATTCCTACTAAGCTAATATCTAACCCTGTAGACATTTGCCTTTATTCCATACCAGAACTTTCTATGAGAGAAAAGTAAAATCATACATTTTTTCTTTATTTGTATTTCCCTCCTTAATTTATACTTTACTAACTATAAAAGAGTAATCAGTCACTGACTCTGGTTTGCATAGCTTGAGTGGCCCCATTATCTTACTGCAAAGTGGAAAATAATTCTTTCTGAAAGCAACATTAATCCTTAAATATTGTGTATAAAGATATACAAAAATCAAATCTTTTTGGTGAATGTGATATGTGTAAATTCCACCCCTTCTGCCATATTTATTGCCAGACTTTTTTGCAGCTGTCTATAGCTAATGTAAATTTAATTTAAGAAATAAAACCTAAAGGCTAGAACTGGTATTGATACAGAATGCATGTACCTTTAATGACAATAGGTGCAAAGTAAAAGTTTTATATTATTTGAAGGGAGGAAGAAATTGATAGTGTGGGTATAACTTAGGTGTTATGAAAGTAAATGAAGCTGCAAAGATTGTTGAAGCTTTTGGTACATAGGAACATGTAAGATCACCAGATGAAAAGAATACAGCATGGGCAGTTACTTTTAGGCATCGATTCCCCATCTTGGATGATTATTCTGCTACTTAATCATCTAAGTATTTCTTCCCCATTGCCTAATGGATGAAGAGTCAGAAAAAAATCTCTATGCTGGAAATTTCTGTTTTGGTACTATCTTAAACTGATGTACCATGTGCCTTACATTTTTCCATTAGTAAAGTAACTTATTTCCTGCAAATTTAAGAAACAACAGTTGAGCCCTTGCTGGTGTGGCTCAGTGGATTGAGTGCCGGTGTGTGGACCAAAAGGTCGCCGGTTTGATTCCCAGTCAGGGCACATGCCTGAGTTGCAGGCCAGGTCCCCATTTGGGGGCATACGAGAGGCAACTGATTGCTGTTTCTCTCCCGCTCTTTATCCCTCCCTTTCCTGCCTCTAAAAATAAGTAAATAAAATCTTTAAAAAAAACAAAAAGAAAACACTTGTATAGTGTTAAGAGGAAAATAACTCACAAAGGGCCATGATCCTTCTTCTATTTGTAGCCTTTCTCTAACAGGGTTCTGTGAGAGAACCTAAGCCTTTTAGAGAATGATTCCAGTGTTCTTTTCTCAGTTCTCCTAGGGATGGTGCATAGCTAGTACTATTCTAGGTTCATGGGAGATAAGTTAATTCATTATATAGTCTGGTAGAACTCTGTTGGAGAAGGCATGTATCTAGAGAGTATCATATCAGGGACATTGTTAGTCGTGATGGTGTCTTTAATGGAGGTGAGCAAATGAGTTTCTGCCCCAAAGCTGAAGGGAAACCAGTTGTGTTGCTGGCTGTGAGGGATAACTAGCTGGAGTGTTTAGTAATATGTCTGCCATCATCTTTCGTTTGTCTTTTAAGTACGTTAGATAAAAAATAGTCATCTTTGTGTTGAGTTTTATTAGTTTGATGGTTTTCTAAAGTGTATATTCTGTAAAGCAGCCTTGCATAAAGGGGGGAACCCCTTTCTGAAGGACTGCTGTTTGACAATGAACAGGTTAAGGAAAACCTTCTTGAAATTTATGTTGGAAGTTGTTTTTGTTTGTTTTTTTGACCTGTTAGATTAGTAGTACTAATTTTTGTTAATGTTAATACTTTTAATCTGGTGAGGGTGTAGTGAAACTGGTTTACCCATACACCTCTGTATGAGGTGGATCTCTATGTACTCCTATAGTCTAGTGTGTATATATCCAGTTAGAGATAAAATTTAAGTTGCATAGTATTCTGCTGAATGGATATATCATAATTAGCCTGGAGACCAAATTCATACTAGTTTAAACTATGCTTTAGAGTCATTAATATTTTATACAAGAGGAAATACAATGAGTAGCCATATATGACAGACTTTAACTTTTCTAGTTATCAGAGATACACATGTTAAAATATGTGACCATTTTTACCTATTCAGTTAACAAGAAAAAAATTGTTAATGAATGTAGTTACTGCTATTAATGGTCTACTGCAGTCATTCTTAACTGGAGGCAGTTTTGTCCCCTCCCCAGTGGATAATTGGCAATGTTTGGGAACATTTTAGTTGTCATGAATGGGAAGAGGTTGCTACTGGCATCTAGTGAGTAGAGGCCAGGGGTACTGCTCAATATGCTTCAATACACAGGACAGCATCTACCATCTAACAAACAATTTCTGGTCCCAAATATCAACAGTGCCTGATTGAGAAACCCTGGTGTCGTAAAACTAGATCACTCATATATTGGTGTTAGCACTGAAATTGGTATCACCTGCTCTTTTGTATTTTATTTTTGTCATTGTTCATGATAATAAAATTAATATATTTGTAACAAAAATTCAAAGGATTCGACTTAGAAGGGAGGACATTTCTGAAATTTCAGCTCTCAGAAGTAACCACTATTAAGCTTTTCATCTAGACTTTTGCCATTAGGATAGTAACATACATATAAATATATTAATCATTTTCAAGCAAAAAAAAAGACGTAGTACTCTACATACTTTCTGTAACTTGCTTTTTTTATAAATACAATTTTTTTCATTTTTAAAAATTTATTTATTTTTGTTTGAATACATTTGTTTCTGCCTTCCCACCACCGCTTTCCCCAGCCGCCCTCCCCCATCTCCCTCCCCCATCTCCCTCCCTCAGTCCTTCCCCACTTTGGCTTTGTCCTTGAGTCCTTGCTATATGTTCCTTGACTCGACCCTTCCCTTCCTTTTCCCCGCCCACCTCTTCCTCCTTACCTCTTGACTCTGTTGGTTTCTTTTTTCTTTCAATGTTGCTGGTCATATTTTCCTTGCATCTATGTTTTGTTGGTTAGGTTCCACTTATAGGTGAAATCGTACGGTATTTATCTTTCGCCCCCTGGCTTATTTCGCTTAGCATAATGCTCTCTAGTTCCATCCATGCTGTCCCGGAGTGTAGTAGTTCTTTTTTTCTTTCTGCTGAGTAGTATTCCATTCTGTAAATGTCCCATAATTTTTTGATCCAATCATCTACTGATGGGCATTTAAGTTACTTCCAACATTTGGCTATTGTAAATTGTGCTGCTATGAATATTGGGGTGCATAGGTTCTTTTGAATTGGCGTTTTGGGGTTCTTAGGGTATAGTCCGAGCAGGAGAATCACTGGATCAAAAGGCAGCTGCATTTTCAGCTTTTTGAGGAAATTCCACACTGCTTTCCACAGTGGCTGCACCAGTCTGCATTCCCACCAACAGGGGACTAGGGGTCCCTTTTCTCCACAGCCTCGCCAGCACCTGTTGTTTTTTGATGTTTCTGATGGCCATTCTGACCGGTGTGATGTGGTATGTCATTGTGGTTTTAATTTGCATTTCTCTGATGGCTACTGATGCTGAGTATCCTTTCAAATGTCTCCAGACCCTCTGTATCTCTTCCTTGGGAAAGTGTCTGCCTGGATCATTTGCCCATTTTTTCATTGGATCGTTTGTCTTCTTGGAGTGCAGTTGTGTGAGTTCTCTATATATTTTGGAGATCAAACCTCTATCTGATATATCATTAGCAAATATATTTTCCCACATGGTTGGCTCCCTTTTCATTTTGCTGTTGTTTTCTTTAGCCATGCAGAAGCTTCTTATTTTGATGAGGTCCCAGTTGTTTACTCTTTCTTTTATGTCCCTTGCTTTAGGGGATGTATCAGTGAAAATATTGCTGCATGGGATATCTGAGAGTTTCCTGCCCATGTTCTCCTCTAGGACTTTTATGGTGTTGCAACTCATATTTAAGTATTTTATCCATCTTGAATTTATTTTTGTCTATGGTATCAGCTGATGATCAAATTTCAATTTTTTGCATGGAGCCGTCCAGCTCTCCCAACACCATTTGTTGAAGAGGTTATTATGGCTCCATTTTATGCTTCTGCCCCCTTTGTCAAATAATTGTTGCCCATAAAGACATGGACTTATTTCTGGGCTTTCTATTCTGCTCCACTGGTCTCTGGGTCTGTTCTTGGGCCAGTAATGGATTGTTTTGATTATATAGCCTTACAATACAGTTTGATGTCCAGTATTGTGATCCCTCCTACTTTGTTTTTCTTTCTCAAAATTGCTGCGGCTACTCGGGGTCATTTATGGTTCCATGTAAATTTTTGAAATGTCTGTTCTATATCTGTGAAGTACATCATTGGTATTTTAATAGGGATTGCATTGAATCTATAAATTACTTTGGGTAGTATGGACATTTTGATGATATTAATTCTCCCAGTCCATGAGCACGGTATATGTTTCCATTTATTTGTGTTTTCCTTAATTTCTTTCTTCAATGTTATATAGTTTTCTGCGTATAGGTCTTTTACCTTCTTGGTTAAATTTATTCCTAGGTTTAGGAATATTCCTTTATTTTTCTTGTTGCTATAGCAAATGGTAATTTTTTTTCTGATTTCTTCTTCTATTTCATTGCTGGTGTACAAAAATGCCTTTGATTTCTGAATATTGACTTTGTATCCTGCTGTTTTGCAAAATTCACTTACTAGATTGAATAGTTTTTTGGTGGAGTCTATTGAGTTTTCTATGTACACTATCATGTCATCTGCAAATGATGATAGTTTTACTTCCTCCTTCCAATTTGGATGCCTTTTGTTTCTTTTTCTTGTCTGACTGCTGTGGCTAGGACTTCCAGTACTATGTTGAATAGAAGTTGTGAAAGCAGACATCCTTGCCTTGTTCCTGATCTTACTGGGAATGCTTTTAGTTTTTGCCCATTGAATATGATATTGGCTGTAGGTTTTTCATATATGGCCTTTATTACGTTGAGACATGCCCCATTTATTCCCATTTGGCTGAGTGTTTAGATCATAAATGGGTGCTGTACCTTGTCAAATGCTTTTTCTGCATCTATCGAGATGATCATGTGGTTTTTGTCTTTCCTTTTGTTTATGTGATGTATTACATTTATTATTTTGCATATATTGAACCATCCCTGCATCCCTGGGATGAATTCTACTTTAACATGGTGGATGATCTTTTTAATGTATTGCTGGATGTGGTGTGCCAATATTTTGTTGAGGATTTTAGTGTCAAATGTTCATCAGCAATATTGGCCTGTGGTTTTCTTTCTTTGTAGGGTCTTTATCTGGTTTTGGGATTAGGGTGATGCTGGCCTCATAAAAAGAGTCTGGGAGTCTTCCTTCATCTTGGACTTTTTGGAATAGTCTGAGAAGGACACGGGTTAGCTCTTCCTTAAATGTTTTGTAAAATTCTCCTGTGAAACCATCTGACCTAGGGCTTTTGTATTCCGGGAGTTTCTTGATTTTTTTATTTGGACACTGCAGTACATTAAATCCTCTCTTACCCCATTATAGGGATGTACTACAGATTTCTCTCTCTAAGGTCCTGTTGATGAATATTTGGCATTTTCTAATATTGTATTATTGTACATAGTACTACAATGAACATATGTATCTGTAAATCTCTGTTTAATACTTAAGATTATTTCTCTATAATATTTTTTAGAAATAGAATTTCTAGGCCAGTAGGTATGATCACTAAAAAGTTGAGAGATATAGTCATATTTCCCTCCAAAAATGTATCTATTTGAACACACATCTATTTGAAAGCAGTTCTGCAACATATAAAAAGAGCCATAGGTATAGCAATACCCTGTTTCTAGGAATATAGCACAGGGAAATAGTCCAAAATTAAAAAAAAAAACCACACACAAATGTGTTCTCTTAAACTGTTAGTAATAGGATCAAAAAGATTAGAAGCAACTTTTAAATGTGTAACTGTGGGGACATGGTTACATAAATTATGTTATTTCCATTTGGACCCTTTTTGAAATCTTAAAACCCCAGGTTAGAGAAACTATCATAATTCTTATGTCATGATCAGTTGAAGAAGCAGAATTCAAAATCATATGTTCACTGTGATTACAACTAAACATAAAATAGCATGCATGTAACAAAAAGGGGGGAAAATACAGGTGGGAAAAAAGAGATCTCTCAGGGTAGTGGAATGATGGGGTGATTACCCCATCAGTTGTACATTGTATTACTTTCAGAATTGTTTATTTTTTATTTTTTAATCATTTATATTAACTTTTATCATTGAGAATTTTTTTATTGTTCAAATACATTTGTCTCCATTTACCTGCCACCACTTTCCTCTGCCCCTCCCACCCCCACCTCCCTACTTCAGAATTTTAAAAAAAAAACTCACAAAAATGTCACAGCTTCAGGATAAAATATTGATTGATGTGAAAAAGATGGGTTAGGATTTTAATCCAGAGGACAGCATTTGGCTAAAAATGAAGAAAATATACTTCTCACATGTTCTCAGCCCACCATGCTTTTTATGTGTTCTCATGTATTTTTGAGATGAAAGCATAAGATAATGATTAACGTGAATCTTGAATGTATATGGACTAGTCCAGGGAAGGCAGTCTCAGGAGTCATGGCATTAGATATTTTGTTCCAGCCAGCATTTTGGAAACTATCACCAGGGAGAACGAAGGTTGCTGTGGCAATGTCCTTTTTTCCCTCCAGCCAGCTGCTTTATTTTCATGATATAAGGTTGTCAGATCTTATAGTATAGTGGTGGGGCCCTTTATGTGTAGGTTAGAAAGCATGGCATTAAAAGCCATTTTGTGTTTATTAAAATAACATCAAACCTACTGGTCCGAAAATGATCGGTCACTTTGAACATTTAAACACAAATGTTTAAACGTTTCAGTTCAGATTGAGTCTCAGAAATTTCTTGGTGCCATTACCAGAAATTGACATTAGTGCTATACTTGAATAAAATTAGTAAAATTAGGAAATTTTAGTTTGGATTTAGTTTAAAAAAAAGATTTTATTTATTTTTAGAGAGAGGGGAAGGGACGGAGAAAGAGGGGGAGAGAAGCATCAACTGACTGCCTCTCACGTGTGCCCTGTACCCCAACCAGGGACCAACCTGCAATCCAGGCATGTGCCCGAACTCCAGAACATGTGACCTTTCACTTTGTGGAATGATGCCCAACCCACAGAGCCACACCAGTCAGGGCTGGTCTTAGTTTGTTGGTTTTTTTTTTAACTGAGAAGCTGTGAAAAGAACTTGGTGTACATGGTACAGCAAACTCATTTTGTAGTCTTGAGTCAGAAAAAACATTGCCGTAACCACAGGGAGAATTCATTATGTTCTTAGTAATAATGGGTTTTTTTCCTCCTTTTTTTCTTTGATATGACATGTATGATATGTTTCAGTCTGGACATTTTAGAAAAATAATGGTACCTCAGGGTCACCCGTTCAATTTCCAGTCTAGGGCACATGCCTGGGTTGCAGGCCAGGTCCCCACTAAGGGGCATGCGAGAGGCAACCACACAGTGATGTTTCTCTCCCTCTCTTTCTCCTTCCTTTCCCCTTTCTCTAAAATTAAATAAATAAAATCTTTTAAAAAATCTTTAAAAATAAATACTAGTACCTCAGTGTACTGAGATGAGAACTAATTTAGTAACTGGTAGGCACCCTTGCCAGAGACCTGGTGGCAACAGTGAATTTCTCAGCCATTTCTATTTCCTGGGATTACTGTTTTAAAAGAAGCATTTCAGACAAGGTTTCGACTATGAGTTCAAGATGGGAAGTGTCTCCTATAATTGCCTGTCTTGGCCTCTTGCAGAGTGAATTTCTTTCAGAAGTCTGAGGTGGAGGGAGGATCTAGCTGGGTATGCTAAAAGTACTGTTGAGTAGATTCTAATTCCTTGAAAGGTCTTTCAAGCCCTTTTTCCTGTAAAAGTCCATTTCAGTGAGTGAACAGATATTAGGCATTGGGCCCATTCTAGTAGTCTAAAAGTTGAGAGAGTACTTCAGTCATCTTTTTTCCCCATAGAAAAAACAAAATGTGACTGTGTTGAGTGTTATTTCTCTGCTGGAAATAAGTGTGCTTTTTCATTAGTTTGTTCATATCAGTCTGTTAGGGCTTTCAGGCACTCAGTAAGTCTTAAACAGAGTCACAAAAGAATAGTAGTGCACAATATCTGGAGGCTGGAGGAAAAGGCTCAGTACAATTTTCATATAAAGGACCTTAAAATATTCTACCTCCTGAAATTGTCGTTTAACTAAAAGCTGAGTTTTCTTGTTAGCTTGAGCCATTGAACGGTGTTTGGGTAACCTTTTGACCTTACTTTGGCAATTTGAATCCAAAGTTTTTGGGGTTTTTTCCCCCTTTGATTTCATTTTTTTAAGCTCTATGCTAGATAATGTTTTTATTTATGTACTCATGTAATTATTTTTAGATAATGTTTTTAAGTGAAAATTTGCTTCTGAAAGTAAGACCAATCTCTCCTTTGTAGCTCAATAGTGGCATACCAGCCAGCTGGAGACAACAGCCACACCTTCGATGTCACAGCCATGTTCAAGTCTATTGGGATTTTCCTGGGGATCTTCAGTGGATCTTTTGCAATGGGTGCTGCTACTGGAGTGGTGACAGCTTTAATATCCTTTTATTATATTTTTATCTTTTCTCATTAACCCAACAACATAATTGAATGCTGTGTTCCGTAGTCTCTTCCAGTTCCATATTGGCATTGTGTTACAATTATTAACTTCATAACCAAATACTTGGTTTGAAAACATTAGCCAATCATCATTGCCAATAAATAAAAGAATTTAATTGTTTTTTGTAGGGCTCCATGTCCTCAAACTTTCACTAAGAAAGTTTAATTAGACACAGTGACCCTTTGGGGTGAATGTTAATGTTGTACACTAAATCGATAAAAACTTAGATATATTTCAAAGAGCCTTTGGGTGTCCTGTGTTGCTGTTCAGCCTGGCAGTCTTTTGCTCTTAGTTTACAAGGAAAAATAGGAAACCTACGATCATGATGCCAACTGAGTAAGATAGTGTTCCTGGGCCAGAACAGATGGGAGTTCATGTTAGCTTTCACCGATATGAACCTTCTGCTCCAGAGTCCTAGGCACTGCCACTGATTTGCTGTTAGAAATATTGGGCAAGTCTTTCTTGTATTCATTAAAGAATACAAGATTGCCTGCTACATGCCAGATGCTATGCTCTGAGCATCAAACAAAAATGAGACAGACATGTCTTCTGTCCCCCTGGAGCCTCTGGTATAGCAGCATTGACAGTTGACCTCCTAGGTCCCTGTGTAGGAAGGTGGATGGTGGGAGCAGTGGGGAAAATCAGTGGGACTAGATAAAGAGCTTCCAGCTCTTTTATATACTTTCCTATAAAACAAATCCTTTTTTTAAGAATCTATAAGTTTGGTACACTTCAGCTTTGTGCTGGAAGAGACTTGTCTTAGGGCTTTTTACAGGTGAGTTGGGGCACAAAGAGGCAGTAAGAAGAGTTCTGAAGTAACCAGGGCCAATAGTTATCTCTTTCCTATTACAATTTCCTTGAGGGTAGGAAGTATATCTTACTAATCTTTTTGTTGTAGTACATGTTTATTGAAGTGAATGGAGATTGCAGTCTGAGATTTGTTGCAGCTTCACATGGGCCCTTCCACTGTCAACTAACAAATACTTTTTAGACTAGTATGAGTGATGTGCCTCAGTTTCTTTGTCATGGAATGTTCCGCATCACAGAGGTGTTAGGACATCGAATAAATATGACATCTCATGGAAATTACATTTTTAATAAATGTGAATTGCTGTAATTATGGAAGCTCCCTTGCTTTGGGTCACACATTAATAATCAGTAGTTGGCATGTTGTGTATCTGATCTGTTGCTCCCATCTCTGCCTGTCCTTTACTCTGTGTTTCTGGCAGGACATGTGATACACATGAAATAATTTGATTGACTAAGCTGTATGACTTCCTCATTTAAGGGATGGCTGCTCACTCCTCAGTAAGATACTCATTTTAAGAGTTTCTTCATTCTGGTGCCTTCTTATTTTGCGACTTTGGTGTTAGAGAGGGTGGCTAATCCTTCTTTAACTTTCATGGTTGCCTTGCTTTGACTATTATTTTTTCTAGTCACATTCCTGTATTACGAGATCTTGTTACTAACCTTGACAGTCTTACGTGACAAAGTTCACCAAATTACGAGAGTTCCAGTTGTTGGAGACAGGCTTGTTCTTCTTGATGTCCTGGAGCACCTTCCTCTTGGCTGAAGCATGGGGTTTCACAGGTGGGTTTCTTTCTCCTTTCGACTGTAAATCCTTAGAGAGACTATGCCAGGCATTTTTTTTTCTATGAGTAGACTAACTCCACTAATATTTGAACATACGTGTTAAAGTTGGGATTTATGCTGTCACTATAGAATATAAAAAAGATTTTCAGTGGAAGTAGTATGTCTCAACAAAGTATGCCACAATTGAAAATGTCAACACTAAGCATATAATCTACTTCTGTAAAATAAAAGCCTCAGTAGAAAAGTCGGGAACTCTCACATGAACTTGGAATTCTTTGTCATAATAGGTGTGGTTGCAGTGTTGTTCTGTGGCATCACACAGGCCCACTATACATACAATAATTTGTCCACGGAGTCTCAGCATAGAACTAAACAGGTAAGAGAAACTTTATAGTTTGTGAATAAACTTTTCCTCCCTGCAGTGAAACAGAAGTGTTTCATACTGAAAAAAAATAATCCTTGATCTGTTCAAAACGATGCCTACTCATTGTGGCTCCTCTTTCTTTGACTCTAGAAATAGATGGAATTAGCAGGTGAAGGGTGACTATGGGGTAGAGGTAGGTCAGCAGACTATCCACAGGCTATTGCTGCTGTATCAGTTAGCTTCCTTTTCTGTTTTCCTAATCTCATGGCTTACTTTTTACTAAGCTTAAATATTTCATTTTTATTTTATTTTCCCTCTGGGCATCAGTGTTTATATTTTTAAAATTAAATTTATTGGGGTCGCATTGGTTAATAAGATCATACAGGTTTCAAGTACACATTTCTATGATATTAGATCTGTATATTGCACTGTGTGCCCACCACAAAAATATGGAACAGTTCCTGGATCTGTGTGTCCCCTGCACGGGGGCCATGCCAGCCTTCTCTGTAACATTCCCATTTTAGTATATGTGCTGCCGAAGCGAGCACTGTAATAGCTTTTAAGAGGAATGTTTTAGAAGTTCACTTAGGTCTAAGTAGAACTACTGCTGTGTGATATTGGTAAGATTAACTTCTAATCTGACTAGATGCAGTGCCAGGTGATACAGCGAAGATTAAATTCCTTCAGGCACTTCAAGGGTACTGTGTATTCAGGAATGTCAAAACATCAGTGATTGGGCATCATATGGCACTGAATGATCAGTTGAGCTGGGTACCTGAAGGAAATTATAAAAGAAATAGGCATAACATTTTCTAGTCTTATGAGGTATATGGGGCAAAGACATAAACAATGTGTAATGACTAGAATAAATACAGATGCATGCTCGATTATGATTACATCAAGAAATAGAGGCTTTAAGGTTTGCCAAATGATTAGAACACTTGAGATTAGCCTGGAAAGGACTCATGATAAAGCAGGAACAAAGGTACTTCTTCTTTTCTTCTTTGTTCTGGAGCCACAAATTTAGTGTATGACATGCTTTTTTCCCAACCCTTCAAAAGAAATTAGGCTTTTCCCCCCATGGATATACATCGGGGTTACAAATCCCTTCTACAAGTTAATGCAGTGCAATAAATATATAGAGAAATAATCAGCTGGTGAGGGGTTGGCATTTTTGTAGGCAGCAGGGTGGTGAATTAAAAAACAAACAAGGTGTGAGTGTTCAGTCTTACTGGTGATATAAAGTTTGTGTACATAAAAAGACTAATAGAACTTCTAGTTGTTTGTTTCAGATTAGATTTCATACCAGAGTTCAGAGAAGCGGGGAGATGGTTTGAAGCTTGAGGAGCTGGAAAGCTATCGTAGAGGAAATGGTGAGACTAGAAAGCTGGGAAAGATTCAGAAAAGCCTAGGGGAAACAAAACCAGCAGAGGCAGAAATAAAAAGGCAACTAAAATTTTCAAATGGAAGGCAGTAAAGTGCAGAGCAGGGGTCGGCAAAGGTTAGCCAGGCTTTCCTGTGAGGTCTGCGAGCTACGGATGGTTTTCAGATTTCTAAGTGGTTGTAAACAAATCAAAAGAATAATTTGTGAGATGTGAAAGTTACATGAAATTCCTATTTCAGTGTCCATAAGTAGCTGTATGGGCACACTGCCACACCCATCTTTTAACTAAGAGCCTGTGGCTACTTTTGTGCTAAGATGGAAGGGTTGAGTGGTTGTGACAAGGGACCATGAGGCCCACAAAGCCTCAAATGTTTACTCTCTGTCCCTTCACAGGAAAAGTTTACCAACCTCTGGTATTGATTAAAGTAGAGACTCGGGAGTCACTGTATTGTTCTAGATCTTGCTTCCACTACTTACTTGCTGTCTGTATGAACAGGGGGGCAGTTACATAATTTCTCTGTGCTTCAGTTTTGTCATCTTGAAAATGAGGATAATAATAGTGCCTACCTCACAGTTGTGGTGAGATTAAAAAAGATAATGCATGTAAAGTCCTTAGCATAGTATTGAACACATAGTAAAAACTGGATAAAGCTTAGCCATTAATCATTAAACAAATAAGTAATAATACTAGTATATTAAGTTATTTAAAGTAAATTAAGTATATACTTATTTATTTTTGCTTCTATTCCCATTTTTCAGCAATAAGTCAACACCAGTTTAGAAAGATTAACTAATTTGCCCAAACACACATGGCTAGCAAGTGGAGAAGGCACTTGGATTCCTGAGCCCATGTTTTATGGGGGTATAGGGCTCGTGTTAAAGAGCAGTGGCAGATAACCCTGATGCACAGAGGGATGCTGGGTTAAGGGATCTTTGAATTCATTCATTCAGTAAGTCTCATATCCCTACTCTGTTAGTAACACTTGACAAGGCAGTGATATCAACAGGCGGAAGGTGGGCAGGCAGCTGGGAAGGGTACTGAGCACAAGACACTGATGCATGAGCCCTTACTCCCTAAGCGAAGGCCAAGACCCACGTAAAAAGTGAAATTGCATCACACGGAGGCGATATGAGAGTTGTTATAATGAGTCCTGTGCCAGGACAAAAAAATTTGAACTGTATCTCCCAGTCTCCAGTTCATGCTCATGTGATGAGGGAAGTGTCTATGAAACTGCCATGCTTAGAGAGATTCATTGGGTGGAGGTGTAGCAGATAGGTGACAGGGATACCACTTACAGTCCTTTCACAGCATGATGGGTGGGGAGTGATAAAAGGTAGACAAGGGTAGTGGCAGAGACAACAAGGAACATTCCAAAAAAAAAAGATTGTCAGGGTTTGGTGAAGGAGGATAAGAATGACTGGATATGAGGATTGGAGAAGAGAAGCTGATTGGGGAAAGTAAGAGGCGACATTTCTGGTCTTTTCTGTGGGACTGGGAATGTCATCAATACATTTGCTTGCCTCTCAATCACGTTTTTCGGAACATACATGAACTTCATATATTTGAAATGTCTGTTTCATTATCTTAGTAATACTCATGTTTTCAAATTATGTAACTTAATTTATTTACTGGCCTAACCTTTTGACATTTCGTTTCAGTTGTTTGAGCTTCTCAATTTCTTGGCAGAGAATTTCATCTTCTCCTACATGGGACTGACACTCTTCACCTTCCAGAACCATGTCTTCAATCCAACATTTGTAGTAGGAGCATTTGTATCCTTTATTATGTGTTCTATTTTTAAAACTTTATTTTAAAACTTTTAAAACTTTCTCCTTGGAAGGGAGAAGCTGAGTACATGAAAGGGAGCAATCAATATCGCTGGCCTTGTGATAAGACAGGAGGAAATCAAATGCAAAGCATGTGGGGAAGGCTTGGCCTTCAGTGGAAGGAGGCATAACTCTACCACAATTCCAGGAGAGGATAGGTTATGTAGAGATGAAGGTGTATTTTCGAGATGGTGTTCCTGACTGATAACCTCTATTTTAATCTGTTAAGTATGAGGTGAAAGTATCTGCTAAATGAGATGGGAGCAGGTGGCCTGTCAGTTATCTATTATGTAACAAATTGCCCTAAAAATTAGCAGCTTAAAACAACAACAGTCATCTATTATCTCACACAGTTTCTGAGAGTCAGGATTCCAGGAGCAGCTTAGCTGGGCTGTTCTGGCTCAAGAGTCTCTTATGAGGTTGCGATCACTCTCGGGGCTGGGACTGTGCTCTCTGCAGACTTGACGAGCTGGAGAATCCACCCCAAGCTTGCTCACGTGGCTCTTAGCTAGAGGCTTCCGTTCTGTTCCATGTGAACCTCTTCTTGGAGCAGCTCACAACATTACTTCCCCCAGAGGGAATGAGCTGAGAGATCCCCAAGATGGAAGCCAAGCGCCTTTTATAACTTAATCTTGGAAGTGATATATACCATCATCCCTTCTGCCATTTTCTCTTGGTCACACAGATGGACCCTGGTGCAGTGTGAGCAGGGACTTCCCAAGGCTGTGACTATTTGCAGGCAGGGGTCATTGGGAACCATCTTGGAGGCTTGTTTCCACAGGTGACAGGAGTTTTGAGATGATTTAGAAATAGCTGTTGTAGACAATGGAAGAGTGGGTTGACCAAAGAAATGCTATAGGAATGCGGAGCAGTATTAGGGACCTGTTTGAGTCTGAGAAATAGGTATTAGCTGTGGAATCAGTCTGTCCTGTTGTATGACTTCATCCTTAGCTGTGAGCATGGAGGAAAGAGATGGTTGGGTCCACAGAACAGGGCAACTGAGTGTCAGGTATTGGGGAGTATTATTAAGGTGTGGTTAGGAAGGGAAGTGAAGCAGCAATAGGACTTACTGAAGGGAAAGTAGCAGAATCTTTGGACGAGAGGTCCCAGTGAGGTGGAAGAATTATCCAAGTGACATAGATGAACAGGAAACATGAAAAAAAAGTTATGGTTGGAGAGAAGGATATTTGAATTGGTGATTTTCAAAAGAAGAATTTTAAAAACCTCCGCAATACACTTCTGCTGAAGAGATTAACAGAAATACATACATACATCCATATATATATATATTTTTTTCATTCATTCCTCACTCAAGGACTTTTTTTTTTCATTGCTTTTAAAGAGAGAGGAAGGGAGAGAGAGAAGCATCAATGTGAGAGAGAAGCATGGATTGGTTGCCTCCTGTACACGCCCCAACTGGGGATTGGTGTCTGGACAAGGGGTTGCATGTGGCATGCCCAGGCTGGGGATCGAACTCGAAACCTGGTTATGGGACGACACTACATCCGACTGAGCCATACCGGCCAGGGCTAGCAAAAATATTTTTGAAATTAAAATTCTAAGTACAATCTGTTAGAAAGTGAGGTGTCACTGCAGTGCCATTCTGCAGAGTCTTAGTCTTCTGGGAATGAACTTCAGGCACAAAAAAAGATAAAGCCCTATTAATAAGAGGAGAACATTAGCTGGAAGACTCCCATGAGATCAGTAACTTCATATCCTGCTGGTGTTTGAGAAATTTTTGAGCAGTCAAGTGGCATGACCCACTATACTTAACCAGAAACAAGGCTAAATAGTCTCCCTAGGTTTCTGAGTCTGTTAGGAATTGAAGTTTCTCGATACAAAATCTTACCATGCAAACTGACTCTTGCCAAGGAGAGCTGCTCTCTTCCTGGCTATAGTACTTAGGATGTAGGTTTCATTTTATGTGACAAAGACCCAAATTAACTGAGGTTTAAACAAGATTCAAGTTTTTCAATGAGCATATAATGCTGTGTGCAGTTTGTTTTGCTTTTAGCCTTACAGACTTTAGCCATTTACAAAGGTACTTAGGTCAGCACTTGTTTTCCCCACTTTGTTTCATTTTTAATCTTAGATTTTCCTTTATACTCCTTTCAGAAAAATGGGGTGGAGATTATATTGAAACCCCTGAAATAAAAATTGTTATTGTAAAGTAGGAGTCTCTATAGATAGCAAACTGAAGGAAAAGACACTAAAATTGTTTTTTTTTTGTTAAAACCATTCTGAATTCCTATTAAGCCTTCCCTTTGAATTAGGGTGGAAGTTACAGAGTTGGAGGAACATGGAGTGCTTAAGCTGCCCTTTTACTTGTTCTGAGGAAGCAAGGGCAAGTTTAGTGCTACTCTTCCTCCTACCAACACTGACAATTAAAATGCATTAGCCTTTTATATTAATCTTAAGATTGTACCAAAGAAGCTTTGCTTTTAAACATGTATCTGTTCATCTCATAAATTTCCTGTATGTTAGATCTGTACTGTTCAATTTGGTGGCAAGTAACCACTTGTGATTACTCATTTATTAAGATTTTCTTTCTTTATTTTTTAGAGAGGGGGAAGGGAGGGAGAGAACCATTCATGTGAGAGAGAAACATCAATTGATTGCCTCTGGTACATGCCTGGACAGGGGACCAAACCTGCAACCCAGGCATGTGCCCAGACTGGGAACCAAAGCGTCAACCTTTCGGTTTACAGGACAGTGCCCAACCCACTGAGCCACACTGGTCAGGGCTACTTGTGATTGTTTAAATTTAAATTAATTTAAATGAAATTAAATTTAAGTTTCTAGGCCACACTCACCACATTTTAGGCACTCAGCATGTTGGACAGTGCAGATATATAACATTTTCATCATTGCAGAAAGTCTTATTTGTTTGCTCTGTGTTAGCGGAATCAAAAGATCGTTAGAAAGTGAGCTTCCTAAGATTCTCTTTCACCATCTTGCATGTAGAGTCTAAATAATATTAATATAGTAAAAAGAAATTGTCCTTAACCTATTAATAATTTTAGATTGCTATTTTCTTGGGAAGAGCTGCCAATATTTACCCCTTGTCCCTCTTACTTAATTTGGGTAGAAGAAGTAAGATTGGATCAAATTTTCAACACATGATGATGTTTGCTGGTAAGTTATAACTTTGCCTCTCTTTCCCTACTCCAAGAAACCACTCACAATGCATATGCCATCTTGATTTTAAATGGAAATGACATGCTGGTAATGTAAAACTCCTTTAAATATTGAAGTTGCAACCTTCAATAGAAAAAAATATATATAGTGACCATTTCTCTTCTATGCAAATTTTTTCATTGTTCTGGTTCAGAAGTATGTCACACATAGTAGAGAAGATGAAGACTTACGCACTTTCACACAAAAACCTGTATGTGAATGTTTATGGCAAATCTGTTTATAATTACCAAAATCTAGAAACAGCCCAACTGTCTGTGTTCCAATGGGTGAATGAATAAGCAAACTATGGTACATCCATGCTATGGAATACTACTTAGCTCTAAAAAGAACAAACTGTTGGTACACACAACAACATGGATGAACCTCGGAGGCAATCTCAAAAGGTCATATACTATATGATTCCATTTATATGACATTCTCAAAAAGACAAAAGCATAGCACTGGAGAACAGATGAATGGTTGCCAGGGGTTTGGCAGCGTGACAGAGAGGTTGGACTAAAAAGAGGTTGAGCAAAGGAATTTGGGGGGAGGGGCGGCAGATAATGAAAGTGTTCTGTGTCTTGGTTGTGTTAGTGGTCACACACTTCTGTGCATTTATCAAAACTCATGGAACTGTACACCAAAAAGAGTGAATTTTACTCAGGGGTGGGCGGGGGAGTGGAGAGCAATTGGGGGGGGGAATTGGGCAGCTGTAATAGAACAACAATAAAATAAAATGAAAGAAAATAAATTTCATAAAATTGTTAAAAGATCAGTGCATGTCAGTATATTCTACTAATTCTCTTTCCATTTATTTGTATATACTTATGTATGTTGACATATATTATGTATTTGTTCATGCCCGTCTTAAGTTCTCAGAATGCCATGCTAAGTTCTCTGAATTTATGAAGCTCATATTGGTAATGAGTTATTGAAGGATTACCTCTTCCATTCCCTTTTAGGCCTTCGTGGCGCCATGGCATTTGCCTTGGCCATTCGAGATACTGCCACTTATGCACGGCAAATGATGTTCAGCACCACACTTCTGATTGTGTTTTTTACTGTGTGGGTATTTGGTGGTGGCACCACTGCCATGCTGTCATGCTTACATATAAGGTAAGCAGTGATTGGGGACCTCATTTTAGTATTAAATTATAATTCAGGTTATTTTTCTTTTTCTTTTTTAGAAATGATTTTATTTATTTACTTTTAGAGAGGGGATGGGAGGGAGGGAGAGAGGGAGAGAAACATCCATTGTGGTTGCCTTGCGAGCGCCCCCTACCAGGGACCTGGCCTACCATCCAGGCATGTGCCCTGACTGGGAAGTGAACTGGCAACCCTTTGGTTCACAGCCCAGCGCTCAATCCACTGAGCCACACCAGTCAGGGCCAGGTTATTTTTCTTTTAATCATGAGAAAATTTTAAGCTTTGACAAATCTATAATGTTTAATGTTTTCCTTTAAAAAAGCTATATAACATGTAGTACAGAAAAATGAAAAATATGCAAAAAAATAAAAACCATTATTAACACTTTGAGGGATGTTTTTCTTAGACTTCAAAATGGGGCAACTCTACAGGTACTCTTGTAAACTGATTTTTAAATGCAATATAGCATGGGCACTTATGTTAGTAAATATTATTTTAATGGCTGTGTCATTTAATCAAATCTGTACATTTGGACTTTTGTATTATTTCTAGGATTTTGCTGCTACCATTAGCATTCGAGGATTTTGCTATTACTATTACTATTAACAATGTGAACATTTGTAAATACACGCATCATTGTGTATTCGTTTGATTATTTCCTTAAGATGCATTCCTTGAAGTGGAATTGTTTGGTCAAAGGATATGCATATGTTTAAGGCTTTTGATCCATATCACCAGATTGGATCAAAATTTTTCTTCTGCAACCTGTAAGACAGTTCTGTTCATCCCAACCCTAAACGATATTAAATATTATCTTATACTTCTCATCTTTATGAACAGCACAGTTTCTGACCTGAAAATCCAAGGTTGAGATTGTGAGGTCTTCATCTTAGATGCACACTCATTAATGTATTCAGTTGGAAAGTTCCCTCCTATCTCAAGAGTTCCGCATTGTTTCTATGGATACAGCAGTCAATGTTGCTAAAGCCTTTGTATATTTCAGTTCTGCCTTTGTCTGAAAGTTCATAGACCTTAAGAGCTACTGAGTTTCCAGAATGTGTAAGGTGCATTAGAGAAAACAGCATTTCACATTTTATAGAATTCATTCTCCATTTTTGCATTCTATTATGCCTTTCTTTTAACATTCTAAAGCCCAGCCAGCCCCAAATCACGCTTTGAATGTGTTTATTATTGTCTTTATCTCACTTTACTATTTACGTCCCTTCCTCACAATTTCTATGCTGTTACTGTATATAATCAAACAAAAGAATAACGTTTGTATCACCCTGATTATTACTTCAGGGAGGATCTGGCATTTATTCAGCACCTACTATGTGCTGGGAATTGTGCTAAGTGCATTTTACACATTTATCTAAACAAGTGAGGAAATAGAGCCTTAACATTTTTTTCTAAGTTGTTCAAGGTCATATAAGCATTTAAATGATGGGCAGAGGAACAGCATCAAAAAACGAGGGTGGTAAATTTTAGAAGGATTGAACAACTTTATTTTCTGAAGAGCTTGTAAGTGAATACTCTTCCTTATTCTAAGAGAAACAAAATTAAATGTAAGAATTTTGGAAATCTAATACCTTTAAAAGGAGTCTCAGTGTTTAAGTAGAATAAGTTCTCTTCCCTAACTGCCCTACACATAAACCAAACAAAATATCCATGCTTATCCCCCCAAACCCACTAAACCCCCTACTCACAGAAAGCTGAATTCACCTCATCAGCTTTGCAAGCTCTTGGGACCCATCTTGCTCTGTTCTGTAGCATAGTTTGGTACTTAATTATATATATTACCTCACAATCTTAGGTTCACTCTTGTTGTTCTTTTTTAAAGATTTTATTTATTTTTAGAGAGAGGAGGAGGGAGGGAAAAAGAAAGGGAGTGAAACATTGATGTGTGAGAGAATCATCAGTTGGTTGCCTCTTGTGCACCTCCAACTAGGGACCTGGCCTGCAAGCCAGGCATGTACCCTGACTGGGAATCGAACCAGTGACCTTTCGGTTTGTGGGATGATGCCCAACCCACTGAGCCACACCAGTCAGGACTTATTGTTGTTTTTGTTTTGGGTTTTGTTTTTGTTTCTGTTTTTTTTTTTTTGGCCTCTTCAGAGAGACTGGAATTTAAGTTTTACTTCTGAACTCCGAATTTGTCTAGTACAATTTTGAGGAGGCTGATAATAAGTCCTTAAAGTTTAAGATTAATGCAGACTTGGACTTGAGTTTGAGTTCTTGCTCCTTCTTTACTAATTCTGTGATATTGAGCAAGCCCTTTACTCTTTTTAAGCTAAGCACCCTACAGTGTACAGAGCAGCCCCCCATAACAGAGGATGACCTGGGCCAAAATGTCATTAATGTGAAGGTTGAGACCCTGCTCTAGACACAGTGGTAGTAATAAGACAAAAAAAGTCCCTGGTTTCGTAAAGTCCATACTTTAGTGGGAGAAGACAGACAATAAACTAATAATCAAGTGAAAATGACAATTTTAGATGATAAGTCCTATGATGACAAACAAGGTACTGTGATAGTGACTGGGGATCAAAAGTATTTTTTAGGTGCAAGTCAGGAGAGAGAGCACGCGCGCGCTCTCACGCGCATGCTCTCACGCGCGCGCTCGCTCTCTCTCTGAAGTTACATTTAAGCTCAGTCTCCCTGAAGGACAGGGTATTACAAGTTACACAGTGAGGAAGAAGAAGAGCAGTCTAAGCAGAAGGGAAAGCAAGTGCAAAGTTCCTGAGGCAGGAACAAACTCGACCTCTTTAATGAACAGGAAAAAAGCCCACACAGCTTGGGATATACTTAAGGGTAGGTTGAAAGTGAGTTGGGCAAAATCCTATAGGGGAAGGGGTTGTCAAATACATCCAATAAAGGGCAGGTAGTAACTATTTTAGGCTTTGCAGGCCATATGGTCCGTATCAACTACTCAGCTCTAGCATGAAAGCCCCACAGACTGTACATAAGTCGGTTGGTGTGGTTGTGTTCCAACAAGACTTTATTCACAAAAACAGGAGGTGCACTGGATGTGGCCTGTAGGCCGTAGTTTGTGGACCCCTGCTTTCAGGTCTTGTAGGATATGGTAATGAGTTTGGATTTTAAAATCCAGTTGGAAATCTTGTACGATTTTAAAGCAAAGGAGTGATAGGATTATTTTGTAGGGTCACACCAGCTGTTGTGGGGACAGTGGATCCTCAGTGAATTAGAGCCAGCCAGCTAGCTACTCTTACATTCTATCATAGTTTGTGACAGTCCCATTTGGCTCCCTGTCATTTACCACACATATTTTGCACTTCTCTTTCCGAGCATTTGCTTCTGTTGTTTATATGCCTGGAATTTTCTTTCACCCCCAAGAAATGACAGAGCTCAAGTGCCTTCTTTCTGCCCTCTTCTTTTGTATTGGAACCAGTCTTCCATTTGCTTAACATTGGGTATCTTTATTACAGCACTTATTTCAATTAGCCTTGTGATAATAACATTGTTATAAGAGCTACCACTTCGTGTTAATGATGTACCAGACACTCTTTTAAAATCTTGAGATACATGTTTCTTATTTAATCCTTGCAGGAACTCTGTGTGGTGGATATTAGCCCCATTTTCCACGTGCTAAAGATCACAGATCATTGGGCTACATAAGTTGACTAAATTCACTCTGGTATAAAGGAGCTGAGGCCAGATTGAACCCAGCTCTCCCTGATTGCAGTGCCCTTGAGGATTTACGCTCTTTTTTTGTGACTGTTTCCCCCACCAGTCTCTGAGCTCCTTGACGGCAGGGGCCATATCTAATTCATGTCTGTGCTCTGTGCCTAGTGAAGTGCCTGGCAGATAATAAGTGCTTTCTAAAGGTTTATTGCATTGAATTGACTTCTGATAATGTTCCATCTGAGTATTATAAATGGGCTCTCTCTAAGACCACTAGGTGTCACTTTAGATGCACAAATGTGGTTAGAGTTCTCAGTGTGGCTAAGAAGATACTGAACAGCTTCTGGCTATTTTAACAAAGAAGAATCGAACCTTTCTTGGACTTATAAATCCAGTCATATCCATCTGATTTCAAATACTTGACCATGCATTACTTGCCTTTCAGATGAGATCTTGCATCATTTCACTTCCTTTGGTGTTTTTTGTATTCTGGGTTGCTACTGCTACAGCTTCTCAAACAGTGCTATTTTCTCTTTGTTTTCTGTAGTAGTGACCTTAATCAGTAAACATTTGAGCACCTATTGTGTGTCAGGTACTGTACTAGACTCTGGGGATGCAGAAATGAATTGAGACATGGCCTTTACCCTCAAGGAGCTCGCAGTCTATTTGGGGAGACTGACAGGTAAATAACTATACACTGTTCAGTGTTATAGAAGAATCTAGAAAATGCTGTAAAAGCGCAAAAGAAAAATGGTTCTGCTTGAGGGGGTCATAGAATGGTTCATTTGGGGCTCAAACAAGGAGTAGAAAAAATGAGAGACATTGCATTTCAGATAGAGGGAACAACATGAGCAAAGGCATGGAGGCGAGGGAGAGGGCAGGGATTTGGGAGAGGAAGAGTCAGGTGTGACTAATAGAGAATATATTGAACAGAATAAAGGGAAAGGTAGGTTGAGTGGTGGGGTGCTAATTTGCAGAGAACCCTGAATGCCACACAAAGGACTTTATACTTAACCCTCTGGGTTGTAAGCCGCTTTCAGAGTCTTTTGTCAAGGGAATCAGCCAGTGAGCTCTATGCTTTAGGCAGTGAAATCTAGAGAGCTTGGCAGCTGGAAAACCATACATCCAGTTGCTACAGACCCCGTGAGTCAGAATGAGGCCTGAGTGTGAGCAATTGGAATGGAAAGGAGATAGGATCTGAGAGACGGTTTAGAAAGAATGAACGATTGGCGAGTGCTGCTGCTGTTAAGGGAATGGAGAGGAGTCAGAGAGAGCTTCTCCATAGTGAAGTTGTTCCCTGGGATATGGAAAGCAGGGATTCTGAGCAGATGAAAAAGAATGATCAAGAACCAAAGCTAATGTCTATCCATTAGCCTATGGGGAAAAACCTCTAATTGGACCCTCTCTTCAGTCATCACAACAGAATGTTACCGTGAGAGCTGAGAGGTCTGAAAACACACAACTCCCTCCTGAAATTGCATTGTGCCAGCCTTGTTTATGGAATTACCTAGTAGTTCTTTGCCAGTAACTGGGGCAATGCTGCTTTCCCTGACTCTGCTTATAATGGACTTATATTCAGAGAAGCAGATGTTATTTTTCTGAAACTGGTAAGTGGGATTGCAGGAAGAGAATTATTAGTGGATAGACCGTGCTTGCCTAAAGATGCGAGTTGTTGCTAAGGAAAGTGGCAGGAGCCAAAAATTTAAATCAACAACCAGAGAGAAGCAAGAACACATTACTCATTCCATAGCTTCTGTGTTGAAAAAAATAGTTGCCTGACAATATACATATGTGAAGACATGTTTTTTGGCTTCAAGATCTCATTTGCTTTTGTATTTCTCCTTTAGGGTTGGTGTTGATTCAGACCAAGAACATTTGGTAAATATGTGTTTGTGTTGTCCCTGGCATTTCTGTTGAATGTACAGTTGTTTGGAAAGAATACAATCTGCTGTAGACTTTATGCCACTGTTATTTAGATCCTGTCCCATTTGTATAAGTTTTTAACTGGCATCGTTCCTGGCTTTTCTCACTCTGTGATAGAAACAAAACTGAATTTTAGACAGCATGTGGTTATCAAGGGTGACAGCTCTCATATCTGTAGACCGCCCTGGGCTGTGACTGCTCTGGGCACAGGGAGCCTTTTTCCACTTTGGTTTGCACATGAAGGCTTGTCTCTGATGTAAGCCCCACTCCAGCTGTTCCTCCTGTGTAACTTTCAAATTGGATGACCAGCAGCTGCCCTTGAGGACTGCCTAGAAGCTTTGGAATCTTCAGCCAGTCTTCCCTGCCTGTTCAGGAGAATGCACTTTCTTACCCTGTGCCTCAGCCTTGCCCACATTTCCTTGCCTGCCTCCGTGTGTTACTTTCTCAGGTGTTCCTCCGCACCTGGACCCGGTAGACTGAGTGCAGCGTAACTCAGTGCCTTATCTAAACTGACTGCTCTTTTCAGGCATTTTCAATCCATAGTTTCTGAGCACCACTTGAATATGTGACACTGTTCTAGATGATAGATGGAAAGTCAGAGAAATATTTTTAAAGATGGAAAATGTTTCTTTTGAAACACAATTCCTTTTCTTGTCTGAAACAGCCCTGGTCTATTTGTCTTCAGGGTGTGGTTCAAAAAAAAATATCATCAGATTCATTTCCTAAATGCAGATTTTGTTAGCTGTTGAATGATGAGTGTGTATGTGATATAGTAAATACTTGCCTCTTTTGTTGTAACAACCTTAAAGTATAGTTCTGTGGACTTGAAGTACCTGAGCAAACCAGGCTGAATAAATTCCCACAATGCTGAGCTTCTGGGGTAGTTTCTAAGGGGATAAATGGCTCCTTGATGCTTCCACCCTGTGTCCAAACAAGAAAAAAGTTATCACACAGCTCACCAGACAAATACTTGATTATTAATTTCATAAGTCTCCACCTGCTTTGTTACTTCTGTCATCACAGAGGAGAAATGGAAATGGAATGACAGGGAGAGAGCCAGGTTGGTGTGAACCACATGTGACATACAGAGAAAAATAGCATTTTCCCTTTTCCTTCAAAACCCTGTGGATGCCTTAGTTTGTTAAGATTGTTTACTTAATATTGTAAGTGTCCACTGGGAAGCACAGAGAAACAGTATAGTAGGTATGGAGGGGGAGGTTGGGCATCCAGGTGTTTATGTGGTAAGGTGATCATGAGATTTATAGATTAATGCTCTTCAAAAAGCAAGACACAAAAACCTATGCTTACTGATGTAAAAGGAAATGCATGTGTTTTTTGGCTCTTGTAAACCCATGCAATGTTCTCAAACATTTTCATATTGTATATACACATTGAAAGGAAGATTCATTTATTTCCAGGATCAGGAAGGAACCAAAAAAACTCAGAATCTAAATTCTATGCTCTTCCAAAATCATGGAACCATAGAGCTTTCACACTAGAAAGGGCCTTCAGTGTTTTCTAACCCTCACATTGCATGCATGAAGATATTCAGACTCACAGAGGGAAAGGGACTTGCCCAACTAGTTCATGTCAGAGGCAACATGAACCACACTGCTTAAGTGCCCCACTACTGACTGTACCAAATTACAAATAAAGACCCAGTTCATGTTTTTGGAAGCTATTTTCAAAGAGGACTACTTGCTACATTAGTTTTCCCTCCTAGCCAGGTAGCCTGACTATAGAATTTCCCTACCTGCTTTCATTTTGCTAGCGTTCTAAGAAAGTAGCAACTTTGAAAATTTCTAATATTGGAGAGTATTTCATACATAATTGGCTACATTTCTGATTCTGTAAAGAAGTGGCTCTAAATAAATAGATGTTTTTATCTTTGTATCTATACTGATTTCTTTATTATTTGTTTGCAGGGTATTCCTGAAAATGAAAGAAGAACTACCAAAGCAGAGAGTGCCTGGCTCTTCCGGATATGGTACAACTTTGATCATAAGTATCCTTAATTGAGAAAAAATGGTAGTATGGACATAGGCAATTACAATTTAATGGAACAACTATTTTGACCATTCTCTTCCTGAAGCAGAACATAAACTCTTTGGTCTTCCCATTTCCCTTCAGTGTAGTGGAAAAGGTTATTAAAGGAAACCCACCCAAATGAATTCTGCTGAAACCCCATGAAACCAGTAGCGACTGGTTATTGCAGAAGCTGGCATGTGAAGGAAGTCAGGAGCCCTTATGATAGATTTTCTTTGATATATAGGTTTATTTATTGAGCAGACTTTAATATTTATTGTCCTTTAACTAATTTAGTCAATCCTGAAAAGGGTATTTGTTGGTTCTTGTCAGTGTCCTTGGTAGAATAAAAGAGGAAAGGCTGCCTTAGGGAAAAGCATGAGGATACATTTAAAAACACAGTAATATTAGACACCACAGTAGTCAGTGATATGCCTTTTTTCTCTGACCTTTCCAAAGACTAGCAGATTCTCTCCTCTGTTTAGAATGCCACTGTTTCATTGTTTGCTAGGTTTCTTTCTTGTCTTATTGTAACAGGTGTCTTCATAGCTATACTTTGGATAATGTTATAGGCTATACCCTGTTTAGATAATGCCTTTAAAAACATCTTTTCACTCATTATTTGTTAAAATTAATTTCTTATTTGACAATAGAACTATGAAAAGGGACCATGAAGCTCTTTTGGGCTGAGACTTACCAGTAAATGAGTCAAAACCTGGTTAATGTTCCATTGAAGCAAATTTGGGACAACTACATAAAAATTTTTTTCAAGACTTCCAATCAGGATGGAGGTATAGATGTACATGCTTCTCCTCCTTGTGCAACCGCAAGAGGAATTACAACTAAATCCCAAAACAAGTAACACCCAACACCATCATAAAATCGAACTGTGTGGAAGTTTCACAACCAAGGATTTAAAGAAGCCACATTCGTCCCAACGGGTAGGAGGGGCAGGGACACGGAGATTGGGTGGAGAGGTGAGGAGACCATGTGTGGCGTGGAGAGGTGGCGGTGGAGGCAGAATGGGTATGGGTGGTCCAACATTCACGTGTGGTAGATAAAAATGGGAAAGGATACCTTGGGAGCAAGTGATCTCAAGCCCAGGTCAGACGGTCCAGTCTAGGGTTCCAGTGCCAGGAATATAAATCTCTATAACTTCTGGCTGTAAAAACCAGTAGGGGTCAGGGTGGTGGAAGAAACTGCCAGATTTTCAGGAAACTGCTTAAAGTGCCTGCATGGTCTTAAAGAGTATGCAAACCCACCCATTCTGAGATGTAACACCAGGGCAACGGCTGGAAGGGTGCCAGTTGCACACAGGAATTGGGTAAAGTGACTGGAAAAGGGGCAAGTGCCAGGCAAACCCCCAGAAGCAAGCCAGCAACACAGTCCCTTCTTGGAGCCCTCCCTCTACAGAGAGCCACAAAGAGATCAAGAGGGTTGCCCCACCCTGGTGATCACGTAAGGCTCTGCTCCACACAACTTTCAGGTGCCTTTTACAGGGAGTCAAAGCCACTCTACCTAATATACAGAAACAAACACAGGCTGCCAAATTGAGGAAACAAAGAAATACGGCCCAGATGAAAGAACAGAACAAAACCCCCAAAAAAGAACTAAATGAAACGGAGATAGCCAACCTATCTCCAGAGTTCAAAACACTGGTGATCACAATGCTCAAAGAATTCACTGGGTACAGCAACAACATAAAGGAAGAAGTGAAGGTTACACTAAGAGAAATAAAGAAAAATCTGTAGGGAACCAACAGTGAAGGGAAGGAAGCCGGGATTGATCAACCATTTGGAACATAAGGAAGAAATAAGCATTCAACCAGAACAGTAAGAGGAAACAAGAATTCAAAAAAAAAAAAATGAGGATAGTATAAGAAGACTCTGGGACATCTCCAAATGTGCCAACATCTGAATCATAGGGATGCCAGAAGGAGAAAAGGAAGAGCAAGAAACTGAAAACTTACTTGAAAAAATAATGAAAGAAAACTCCCCTAATTTGGCAAAGGAAATAGACATACAAGTTCAGGAAGCACAGAGAGTCCCAAGCAAGTTGGACCCAAAGAGGACCACCCCCAGACACATCATAATTAAATTACCCAAGATTAAAGATAAGGGGAGAATCTTAAAAAGCAGCAAGAAAAAGACAGATATGTACAAAGGAGTACCCATAAGACTACTAGCTGATTTCTCAAAAGTAATGGCAGGCAAGAAGAAACTGGTATTCAAAGTGATAAAAAGCAAGGACCTACAACCTAGATTACTCTATCCAGCAAAGCTATCATTTAGAATGGAAGGGCAGATAAAGTGCTTCCCAGACAAGGTAAAGCTAAAGGAGCTCATCATCACCAAGCCATTATTACATGAAATGTAAAGGGACTGACTTAAGAAAAAGAAGACAATCAAAACTATGAACATTAAAAAGGGAACAAATTTACAACTGTCACTAACCGAATCTAAAAAAAAATAAGCAGAACAGGAACAGAATCATAAATATGGAAATCATTTGGAGGGTTATCAGCTGGGAGGGAGAAGGGGGAGAAAAGGGGCAAAAGGTGCAGGGATTAAGAAGCATAATTGGTAGGTACAAAATAGGGAGACGTTAAGAACAGTATAGGCAGTGGAGAAGCAAAGGACTTTTGTGCATGACCCATGGATATGAACTAAGGTGGGGAGTTTCTGGAGGAAAGGGTGGTACCAGGCATGGGGGGGAAAGGAGGGATAATTGGTACAAGTGTAATAGCATAATCAATAAAATATACTTAAAATTTTTCCCTTTTGCTTTTCTAATCAAAGCCTTTTATAGGTAAGAATGCATTTAACACTTATTAGAACCTACTACTTACTATATTCTGTTGGCTATATTTTTATGTTCACTTTTCACAATACTCAAAATTAAATTACTGTATGGAAACAAGAATACATGCATATCTATGGTATTAAGACTCTCATTAGGAAGAGAGATCTTGGCGCTTTAAAATTATTTAATGATTTTGTCATTGCTTTTGGCTCCATTTTCAGCGTTTTGGGTATAAGCCACTTTTACATCTCTTGGGACTTTTTCATCCCTCTCTTTTAACAAAAATTGTTTAGTGTTTCCTGCATAAAATGTTCTATACATTTTTCTGCATAATATACAAAACAATTAAATGTTTAGCTTTAATAGATACTGCCAACTGGTTTTCCAGAGTGGTTGTAACCAACTTCTACCCCCAACAGCAAGTTAAGGGAGTTGTGGTTGTTGCACATCTCCATCAAAACCTGGTATTTGTCAGACTTTTAATTTTTAGCCATTTCCATGGGTGTATAGTGATATCTCACGTGGTTTAGTTTGTTTTTCCTTTAATACCCAGTAAGATTAAGCATCCTTTCATATTGGCCATTTTGATACCCTCTTTTATGAAATATATCTGTTCAGTTCTTTTGCCCATTATGTGAGTTGTCTTGTCTAACTGATTTGAAGGTCTTTCTATATTCCTGAATTGGGTTCTTTGTTATATATACTGTGAATATCTTCTCTCAATATGAAGCTCACATTTTCATGTTCTTAAGCCTATTTTTTGAGGAACAGAAATTCATTTTAATGAGGTTTATTTTATCAGTCTTTTATGGTTAGTTCTTTTTGTATCTTAAGAAATCTTTTATATCTCGAGTTCATGAAGATATTTTCTTGTTTTCTTCTGAAGGTATGATTGCTGTAGCTATCACATTTGAATTTACTTGTGGTGTGAGGTATGGTCAAGCCCTACTTTTTTCCTATATGGGTACTCAATTGACCCAGCACCATTTATTAAAAATACCATCTTTAATCCACTGAATCGCAGTGGAGCCTTTGTTGTAAATCACTGGACCATATAACAGGGAGTGGGGGGGTCTGTTTCTGGACTCCCTTTCCTATTTGTCTATTTTTTTAATGTCAATACCAAGCTCTCTTAATTATTGTACTTTACATAAGTCTCCAACAGGGGATATCCTCTAGCTTTGCTATTCTTTAGTATCACCTTGGCTATTTTATGCATGTTGCATTTTTTGTCTAAATTTTAGAAACAGCTTATAATTTTCATATACACACTCACAAACATGCCCACTGGCAATTTTATAGGGTTTGTATTAAATCTATAAATGAATTTGGAGAGAACTGACACCTTAATGATATTGACTCTTCTAATCCATAAACCTTCATTTATTTAGACCGTCTTTAATTTTCCTTTAATAATGTATTTTAGTTTTCAGTAACAGGTTTTACATAATTTTCATTTGATTTCTCTCTACATTTTGATATTTTTTATGCCATTGCAAATGGTTTTTATTTTATTTTCTACTTGTTTGTTGTAGTTTAGGTATACAATTGGATTTTTAGATATTGAACTTGTATCCAGCCATCTGATTAAATTCACTTATTATTTCTAATTATAGATTCTTTCTGATATTCTGTACATACAAACAAGCGAATAATCATTTTTTCCCTTTTCAATGCCTTGGGTTTTCTTAATGTTTTATTATACTAGTCGGATCTCTCTAATACGATGTTGAATATAAGTGATGATAGTGGAAATTTTTATCTTATTCCTAGCCTTGGGGGGAAATTTTTCAATACTTTGCTATTAAGTGTGGTGTTAGCTATAGGCTTTTGAAATATCCTTTTCAACTTAAGAATATTCCCTCTATTTCTAGTCTGCTGAGAGGTTTTCTTTTTAATCATGAAAAGATACTGGATGTTATCAGATTTTTCTGTGCATCAATTGAGATGATTGTATGTTTTATTCTCCTATAATCTGTTATTGCACTGATTCTCATTGATTATTTGAATATTTAACCAATCTTGTGTTGCTAGAATGAACCCCACTTGGTCATCATGTGCTTTGTGTATGCCACTGGATTTAATTTGCTAATATTTTGCGTCTATTTTCATGAGAGATACTGCTTTGTGACTTTTTTCTTGTAATGTCATGTCAAGTTTCTACAATAAGGTTATGCTGGCTTTATAAAATGAGTGGGGCAGAATTTTTCTCTTTTCCCATTTTCTCGAGAATTGGTGTTATTTCTTCCTTAAGTGCTGGGAAGACTTTACCAGTGAAGCCACCTGGGCCTGAAGTGTTTTGCATAAGAACGTTTTTAATTTCTTTAATAGATACAGGACTACAGATTTTCTTTTGTCAATATTTGGTAAGTTTTGGTTTTTAAGGAAAACCAAAGGAAAAAAGGAAAAAAATCTTCATTTTTTAAAAGATTTTATTTATTTATTTTTAGAGAGAGGGGAAGGGAGGGAGAAAGAGAGGGAAACAAACATTAATGTGTGATTACCTCTCACATACCCCCCACTGGGGACCTGGCCTGCAACCCAGGCATGTGCCCTGACTGGAAATAGAACCAGCAACCCTTCAGTTCGCAGGCCGGCACTCAATCTACCGAACCACACCAGCCTAGGGCATAAGGAATTTATTTTTATAGAGTTAAACACCAAGACTTGTTAGCCTCAATACTACCCTATTAAGTATCACTAGACTCAGACCTGGTAGTTTATGTGCTTAGTGCATTAGTAGAATTCATTATTCCAGGTTTTCAGTGGTTTTGTGTGGTGTGATTTCCTAGGTTTACAGTTGTAATACAAATACATAATTCAATAATTAATACAAGAATAAACTTTTGCATACTCACAAGCGTAAACCTACTTTTGCCCAGCCCTGTGTAGTATCATGTCTGTTTTTTTTATTTTTTGGAGAATAAGTAAATAGTGAAATGAAGGTCTTTGTTAGAAGATCTCCTGATACATAAGTTATAAAAACATTTTTAAAATTGGATTTCCTTTGATAATGAAGTTTCAGCTTATTCAAGAGGCCCGCTGAATCTGCAATAAATGATTGAAACCATTTTTGTTACTGTGTTCTACTACTGGAATATTTAATCTCTTCAGACTGTTAACCTTTTTTTACTTTCTTTGCATCACCTTCAGTGCTAAATTGTGAGTGATTTTGTCTTCCATTTTTTTATTAAAGTCATAAAGGCAGTATGATATGGTGGAAAGGGCACAGGGTTGGAATCAGACCAATTTGGGTTGGTGTAGTGGTGCTTCATTTACTTAATTGTGTGATTTTAGGCAGATCATGGGCCTCTGAGCCTCAGTTCTCCTCTCTATGAAATAGAAATAATTATAAAATCTACCTTTGCTATCTCACTGACATAATGTGATAAAATGAGACAACATGTGAGAGTCCTTTGCTATCCTCTGAAATGGTTGTTACACTGTGTAGGTGGTTGTTATCAGATGAGTTATTCTTTTAAATTTGTGAAGAAAGGAACGCAACTCTTCCTTAACCAGCACAGCTATCTGAAGCCTCTGCTGACACACAGTGGGCCTCCTCTCACAACAACTCTCCCTGCCTGCTGTGGACCCATTGCAAGATGCCTAACCAGCCCCCAGGCTTATGAAGTAAGTGAATTTTATCCAAAACCTAAGTTCTTAATGTATTAAGTTAAACTTCTCTGCTCTGTAGTTGAGTTACTAGTTTTGTTTTGTTTTGCTTACCTTTAAGGTATAAAATTGATGAGAGGGAATATAAGCATATTTTGCTCAGCCAGAAAAGAAACTGAAACCTATAAATGTAATTTGTAGCCTTTGAAACATTTGAAAACAGATCTAGAATAGTACCTCATCTTACTGTTGGTGATTTTGGTAAATCTCTTTCCATGCTGGTTTTCATTTATTTGCAGTATGTGGCCTGAGCTTAGTACTAAATGTGTGTGTGTTTTAATCTATAAATTCAGGTTTTCACAGTCATATTGAGAGGATTACTAAAACAATTTTTGATGCCCCTAAGGTACAACAGATGGTCTTTTATTTCACACTTATTATCTTTTGGATATTAGGAAAGCTTTTTCGAACTCCGTTCCACATTGCTGGGAGGTGTCAGCATATCCAGATATAATCTATATGCCATATTTTTCCTAGCTACCAACATATGATTGGTGATTTGTCAAGCATTGCAACAAAGAAAGAAATGACAAATGCCGCCCAGCTTTTATTTTAAAAATATGAGCATTTTCAAGTTTCTTCTAAAAAACTTTTGCTTCTAACCCAAACCTTCAGAAATAATTTGTGGCATCAAGTAAAACACCCATTTTAACAAAACCCACCAGTTTTGACTACTCTGATGCAATGTCTTCAGTAGGCGAGGCTGTGGTGAAGCCGCGCACACATGCACCCCCCCCAGTTCCCTGCAACTGTCTCTGTGCATGTGAGCACAGACCCCACAGAGAATCGATGGGGAAGAGTAGACTCAGAGGGGATGGCACCCGGGACAGGGAGGAGTACCTTCCAGCTTTGTGTTACATTGACTCGTGCATGTTTCTGACAGATAGTGCTGGTGGGGTGGGAGGACACCCCATGTTATCTCTTCTCTCCCTCCCACATTTCCCAATCCCCTCTCAAGCACAGTCTCCATTCCCTCTGTGCCCTGTTAGCCCACGTGACTCTGTTCAGGGGGTGAGCCAACTCTGTTGATAAGTCAGTAAGGCTCAGCTCTGGGATTCCAGAGACCCACTTGGCCATCACCAAAACCCAAAAGAATTCCATGAGTGTGTGTCCTATGGAATTAACTAAATATAACACTGTAGTCGTTTCCTAGTGCTGCTATAGCAGCACAACTGAATGGATTAACAACAGAAATTTATTGTCTCACAGTCTGGAGGCTAGAAGTCTGAGGTAAAGGTGTTGGCAAGGTTGGTTCCCTGAGGGCTGCGAGGGAGAATGTTTCTGCCTCCCTCCTGGTGCGGTTTGCTGCCAGGCTTTGGCATTCCTTGGCTTAGAGATGCATCATACAGATCTCTGTCTTCATCTTCACATGATGTGTTCTGTCTGTCTGTCTGTCTCTTTCCATCTGTCTCGGTGTGTGTGTCCAAATTTCCCCTTTTTATAGGAATGCCTACTCTTTTTAGTTATAAAAGTAATATGCTGTGGCCAAATATTCAAACAGTATGGAATGTACAAAGTGAGTAATAAAAGTTGTCTTCGTTCTCCCACCTACATCCCTCAGAAGCAGTCTTTATTAAGGCTTTATTGTGGATACTTCTTGATATATTTTACCTTCACAAACTTACATGTTCATATACAAGGGGCTACCCAAAAAAAAACCCCTGAATTTATTTATAAAAATTGTGTATTTATTCTCACATGTTTAAACATCAGTCACCTTCAAAGTACTCTGCATTTGATGCAATAAACCTATTAAAAAGTTTTTTCCACTGCTCAAGACGGTTTTGAACCCTTTCAGTCTTGATGCCTTTTAGTGCTTCTGCCGTTTTTTGTTTCACCTCTTCTACACCGGCAAAACGTTTCCCTTTGAGGACTTTCTTCATTTGGGAAAACAAAAATAGTTGCTGAGGTGAGATCAGGTGTATGGGGGGGGGCTTGGGGGTCATGCTGTTTTTGGTTAAAAACTGCTGAACACTCAGCGTGACATGGGCAGGTGCGCTTGTAAATCACCCATCATGAAATGGGCAGATGCGTTGAAAGAGCCTTCAAACAAAATTCACTGAAGCTGAATGCAGCCTCTCACAACAATGCCAGCTGGTTCCCTGATACAGATGGGTTCCTAGAACACTCACCTAGTGGGGGAAGCCTGTACTACAAGGGGCCCACCCTGCAGAAAACAAGTCCCTTTTTTGGGGGGTCCTTCCCTTGTATAGATGTTTGTCATTGTTTTTACACAAATAAGATCATAATCAGTGTATTGTCCTGCTACCTGCTTTATTTTGCTTAATGATACATCATGGATTCCTTTCTATGAGTACATGAGAGCCTTTGCCTTCTCTTTATTCATGGCTGCAAAGTGGTGCTCCATTGTGTGACTACGCTGAGATTGATTTAATCAGTCTCCTATGGATAGACCTTTAAGTTGTTTCCTTTTCCTTTTTGTTATAACAAGCAATGTTTATGGCGGATATCCTTGTGCATATAAATTTATCTAAGTATATAAAGGTATATAGAATAGATTTTAGAGGTTAAATTGCTGGGTCAAAGGGCATATATGCATTTTAAAATTTGATAGATACTTCCCCAAATCTCAAACTTAATAAAGACATTAAAAGGTGCTGAAAAGTCCCTGATGACATTTGAAGGTACCACAGAAATTTGTCCTGAGTCTTGCTAAATTTAATTAAGTGATAGATACTAGTTAGACTTAGTGTTTTAACTAGTTTAAGCAGGAAGGAATTATGGGTGGTTGGTGGTTATGGGTTTGGTTTTTAATTCACATGTCTTTGTCTTTGAGTAACTAGGCAAATTTCTAGCAACAGCAAACTAAATTTATGTTATTTTGTCTAATAGTCTCCTCAGTCTATTTGACCATCGTACACAAATTTAAAATTTTCAAACACACCTAGTATTGGAGAGCTGTATATAGAATGTTTCTATCAGCTCTACTTCTCTCAAGGAGTATTAGTCACATACCTTTTTGCTTGATCAATATGAGTCATTAGAATTATTCTTACTCTTTACATTAAAAATGACTTTATTATTTTTAAAAGTAATATGTGTTCAGTCCTGGCCAGGTAGCTCAGTTGGTTAGAGCATTGCCCCGATACACCAAGTTTGCAGGTTCAGTCCCTGGTCAGGGTACATACAAGAATCAACCAATGAATGCACAAATAAGTGGAAAAACAAACCAATGTTTCTCTCTCTAAAATCAATAAATTAAAAAAAATTAAAAAGTAATGTGTTCATTATAATAAACGTTGAGATAGTACAGAAACATAAGAAGAAAATAAAAATTACAAGCACTGTATTATGCAGAGAACTACATATGTCATTATTTTGTTGAATGCCCTTCCAGACTTTTCTATGCACACATACATTTTTTTACGAATTTGGAACTATATTTTCTTGACGTTTTCCCCTATTGTAGAACTGTATTTAATTATACTCTTTGGACCACAAAGTATCCATTAGGATCAATGTTTATCAAGCTGGGAAATAAGTATGCAGTGAGGGTTCAATATATTTGGGGGACATTGTATTTCTAGGCATGGTTTTTTTTTTTTTTACTTTATTTTTAGAGAGGGGAAGGGAAGGAGGAAGAGAGGGAGAGAAACTGATGTGTGGTTGCCTCTTGTGCACCCTCTACTGGGGACCTGGCCCACAACCCAGGCATGTGCCCTGACTGGGAATTGAACTGGCGACCCTTTGGTTCACAGGCTGGCACACAATCCACTGAGCCACGCCAACTACAGCTAGGCATTGTTAATACAGAAGTAAAAGTTTCATTTACATAAATCCATTCAATAATCAATTGAACTTGCGTTTAGTGAATTCTTTCTGTGTGCCCCAAACTGTTACGTTGCTGGACTAGAGCACAGAAGGGACTTAGTCTAGTGGGGGGCTGTGTCCAAAGCAGACCAGTGTCCATGCAGTTATGATACGAGGGCAAGTGCTGCTCTGGGGAGAGGGCTAAGTAGAGGGTGCTACAGGAGAGCATAGGAGAAACACTTCCAAGCTAGCCTTGGAAGATCAAGGATGATTTCTGGGAAAAAGTGACTTTAAACTGAGACCTCAGTGATAACTAGGTGCTCATCATGTGACGGAGGCCAGAGGGTATAGGAGGTAAGAGAAAGCTTGAGAGATTTAAGCAGCTGTCAGCAGTTCAGTGTTGCAGGCACACAATGGGGCTGTTGGGGTTGGGGAAGGAGACCATGGTGGGAGGTGAAGCTGAAGGCCTAAGTCAACAATGTCTTTTAGGCCAAGTTAAGGACTTTTGACTTGAATCCTAAGGGCAGTGGGCTATCCCTGAGGGATTTAAGTAGAGAGTACTTGAAAATTCTATTGGAAATGTTTCTTGAATTTCACAATTCCTAAAACTTATTTTATTTGCTTTTAGAACCAGGAACAATTGAAAGATGATGACTCCGATCTTATTCTCAATGATGGTGATATTAGTTTGACCTATGGGGATTCTACTGTGAACACTGAATCAGCATCATCTGGTGCCCCGAGGAGATTTATGGGAAACAGTTCTGAAGATGCCTTGGATCGAGAGCTTGCATTTGGAGACCATGAACTGGTCATTCGGGGAACACGCCTGGTTCTCCCTATGGATGATTCTGAGCCCCCATTAAATTTGTTAGATAATACGAGACACAGTCCAGCCTAAACTTACTAATACTCACTTAGTGATTTGTAAAATTTGCACATGTGATTGTGAAGAAATTCGTACTACCTAAAAAGTCCCAGTGCATGTCTGAATGTTTAAGCTATATAAATGCTATTTATATGGCATCGAAAGAATATAATTATCGTGTACAAGGCAGATTGTGAACAAACTCTTTTATGTTTTATTGGCTGCACTATGTAGACTGGATTTGTTTTAGAAAGTTATTTTCACAGTGATGTTGTGTGTTCCGTTAGCTTTCTGTCTCAGTTAAAATATAAAAAGTGACAGATTTACTCTTTCTTATATTTACCTGACACTTAACCAGAGTACCATGTTTTTGTGATGTGAATTAATTTTGTTTTGTGGGAGGGGAAGGGGAGAAGAAAGAGGGAATGTTATTTCTGGGGGAGCCCAGGGAGGAGAGGTTCCTTTGTTGGGAAACTTAAGTTGATTGCTGCTGCCTTTGTCCTGACCTTTTTCTTTCCTTTTTCTCTGGTGGCCTGTTGTGGTGCAAGAGTCTGATGGCATTCTGATCCTGCCCCATTCAGGCTGGAGAATGAAGTGTGGGGCCCTTTGTCCCTTGCTATGAAAGGACCTATTCCTTGACTACAGTCCGCTGCTGTTGGGAAAAGAAGGCCACCGATGCCTTCCAAGTCTGTGTTTCTTTTCTTCTAGACCAAGACCATAGAAGGAGATGCATCCAGTCAGCTTAGCCAAAATACAGGCGTATATAGTTTAAGGCACTTGATTTTGATTTGGAGGGGCTGGGGCGGCCAGAGAGGGGGCAGAGGGCAGGAGGGGAGTAAAGACAATGGTGGTTTGGAGGTCTCTCTTCCCAAATATGTAAATATTCTATACCAGATACGTTTAAATAAGAAACTCGATTGCTGCTTACTTTTTGATTCTGTACTTGATCTGTATAGCAAGCTTTATGGTCAGAAGTTTTTTATATGGATTTAAATCGCTGCTCTTTAGCAGCCAAACAGGAGCAAAATGTAAAACTTTTGAACTTACTGTGTCTAATTGTCATTTGTTAGTCTGTAGTTGATGTTAAAAGTTAATTTATGAATCCATGATCATTGCACACTACACCAAAGTTGGTGATAAGAGAAATTCAGTGCTCTGGAGGGCGTATTGTAAGGGTGAGGACTCTTCTCTGCATGCTGGTGTAGTTGTCTTTATTTTCATGTTACTTTTTAATATGAAATACCTAAGTTGCTGTGTGTTTTTCTTTGTTTACAGTTTTCAAGGAACAGTACATAACAGTTTCCCATTTCATATTCATAGTATGAAAGTGGATGCTATTTTGTGATGCCGAAAATACCTAAAGGTTCATTGAACGCTTGGAAAGGGCATACTTTCTTATGTTGATTCTGACCTGTTAATATTTCAGGAGGAAAAGAGAAACTTTTTGTGGGTTTTCTCCCCTCAGGTTTAGTAGCTTTGCCTTATGTTTTACCCAGTTTAAAAATTGATAAATTTACACAATGTTCAACTTTTCCAATGAAAAGTATCTTTCAAAAAAAAACTATATTTATTCTCCCAAAGGTATCTGTGCTGTTGTAAATACTCCTTGAGATTTTAAGGGAATTCTACTGTTGTACACTCGAGTGGCAGCTCTAACTGTTGACAGAGCCATTTGTTATGTAGCGATAGTGACTTTCCTGCTATGCAGGAACCCTGCGAAGTGTGCATTTTATATGATGTGTGCCTCTTCATGCAGTCAATATTTTCTTGATAGTGTATGCTTGAGGGGCTTTGAACTTCAGCATCATTTACCCATGAAGTTACTCACATTGCAAAAGGTTATACAAGAAATTAACAGTTACCTTTTTTATCCTGTCAGGCTTGTGTGCTCACTTTATTAGAATGACTATAAATACTTAGCATGACAAATTCAGTAACTCGTCTGTTTCAGCATGCATAAGATTTTTTCTTAGAGAAACTGTTAATGCTTGAGTCAACTAAATCAGCCTTTGTACATTTTCAAAGGGGAACCAAGCCTGCTGTGCTTAGATCAGCATCTGGAAGATTCTTCTCTCCTCTAATCTGTGTGCACATCTCCAAGCAAAGAAGGAAAAAACAAATTCTGCTCATATACCTGTTGGGTTTAGACACCTGAATGAATCTATATGAAGTACGGTCTGAGTTGCCATCATGCACAAGTAGATCTGCTCTTGGACTTGTTTTTCTGCTCTTTGTGAACTCTACACGTTTGAATGACTTGAACGTTGTACCTTTTACAGTTATTTTTTAAGATTCCTTGGCATTTTATCTTAGTTGTCCGTGTTTGGCAATGTGATGTTACAGTAATAGACTTTTAATCTTTATGTATTTTTTGTTTTCACTTGGAGTACTTGGACAAATGTTATAGTGGTTTCTTTTAGGAAAATCTGTCATTAAAAAAATTATAGCCTTGCAAATAACCACTCAACCGTATTTAAGTCACAGTTTATTCTAGTGAGAAGTAAAGAATGCTGACTTCATTTATTTTTCTACCTATATACCTGGCAGGAAAGGAGGAAGACTAATGTTTATAAAAGAAACAAATGGAAACCCAACAGAGTGTAACTTATGGCGTGGTAAATTTTTAGTGCTTATGTATAAGGCTGGATGTATTTGCTTATGGTCACAATTGGACAATTTAAGAAATATGATTCAAAGCAGTTGAACCCTGTTGTACTAATTTGTAGCCTGTTGGCTCAGTAATGGATAATGTCATGAAAAATGTTAGTTCCATTATATGGGGAAAGTAAATTCTGTATCCAGTTAGGTAGAAAGGCAGTTCCAAGTCTGGCTGAAAGCGTGATCACACAACTTGTTCTTTTTTCAAGTTAAAGCTAAGTCTTTCTTTTTGGACATGAAAAGTTTTGTAGGTTAGAGTTTGCTGACGGCAACTTTGTGTAGTCTAATAGTGGCACTAACCACATTATTGTGTTTTGTTGCCATCCGTTCCAGCTTCCTTGCTCATGGTCCTACAAAAGACACACATGGTAGACCTATATACCGTAGGCCCTTTTCTTGACTAAACCCCTGTTTACAAGTCAGACCCTTCATTAGATTTGAGCAAGTACATTTGTTAACTTGACTCAATATGGGAGCGTAAGGAGGTGAAAGCGTAGATGGTTTGACTTAATCAGGAAGTCCTTAATAGGAAGTACCCCACACATGATGCAGTATGAAGCATGAGGCTTGAAATAAAAATGAATAACAGTAGTTCCCCTTTATTGAGCCCCTCTTAGATAAATCAGTGTATATATGAGGTATTTTTTTTAATCCTCACCCAAGGACATGCTTACTGATTTTAGAGAGAGGGAGAGAAACATCAATTGATTGCTTTTTGTATGTGCCCTGACCAGGATCAAACCCATACGCAGCCTAGGCACATGCCCTGATCAGAAATCAAACCTGCAGCCTTTTGGTTTACAGGACACCATTCCAACCAACTGAGCCATGCCAGCCAGAGCAATATGAGGTATTTTTAAATCTACATATAATTTCACCTTAATTATGCTGTGAGCATACATTATATTCAGAGAAGTCACACTGCTAGTAAGTGAAAAAGCTAAATCACATCCAATCTTGTCTCCAAAGTGTAAACTGTTAACCACTACTCTGTTGGCTTCAGTGGCAGGATCCAGGCTAATCTATCTCGAGTATACCTAGAAGGATGATAAAGGGAGCTGCAGACTTCAGTCCTGCTGCCCACCACCTGTATGTCATCAGGTCAGGGTAGAGCATGAAGTCTCAACTCTGTTTCTCCACTAGGTGCACTACTGGCTGCAGACACGAGTTCCCCTGGTTGGGAAGCTTCTCAAATGCGTTGTGAAGTGCCTGTGTCTCCAAGCCCGTGGATAAGGCAACCTGGTTAGCACCCTGCTTGCATATTCCACCCTCCAACATTTTCACCAAAGGGCCCATGTCTTAAGACAGAGCTTGTGGTCCTGAATGATGCCTCTGTGACCACATAGTCTGGTGTAATAGAAAAAACCCAGGCTTTGGAGTTACACAAATCTGGATTCAAATTCAGACCCTGCTACTTGCTTATTGTGTAACATTGGCCAGTTGCCTTTCCACTTTCTTAGGTGTAAAGTTCAGTTATTCAATGAATAGTTGAGTGTTTACAATGTGTCACACAAGGTGAACACAGCACCAAACAATTGTACCTGCTCTCACAGAGCCTATTCTGCAGGAGATGCTAACAGCTATCTCTGGTTGTTAGGAATCATTCATACAATAAATACTGATTGCCTTCTGGAAAGGGAGTGTCTTATCTTAAATAATCAGCAAATAATATCAAATACAATAATAAGGCTATGATGGAGAACTACAGGAAGCCATGAGGGAACTGTGATCTGGTGGTAGGGGAAGAGGAAAGAGTTTCCTGACAAAATGGTATTTCAGCTTAGCCCTCAAAAGTAAGCAAAAGGTCATCCAGATGAAGGGGGTAAGGATGAGGAATGTGCCAGGCAGCATGATCAGTGACAGCTCCCCACCTACAATCGATTTTTCATACAACATTCAATCAAGTAGTTATTGAGTGACCAAGAAGCTGAGTACTGAGCTATATCCACCTATTGAGGAATAAATGATGTGGGCTCTCCTCACAGCACTAGAATATTAGTGGAAAACAGGAGGTACTGCCCAACAATCACAATGAGAAGCACCTGGAACCCAAACCTGCCTTTTAACTTCCTTCAGCCTTCTCCCACTGCACCTCTCCGGAAACTCCACACCCCTCCTCTGGGAATCACCCTGTGGAATTGAAAAAGAAGAGCTGGTATATCTTCCCTGAGTCTTTCTACTCCCAGGCTTACAAGTCCATTCCCTTCCTTTCTTCTGGACACACACCAGAAGACTATTCTAGACATTTTTATGAATGTGCCTAAGACCACATTAGCTTTCTGTTTCAGTGGCCACTTCTCCCTCATCTTAAGACTAGGCTGTCACCAGAAAGTGAGCCAGCCCCCCTGTCCTCATGAGCTTACGTTCCAGTTGGGAAAGGCCAACCATAAATAAGCATACATGTAAAATAATAAAAGATTGGGATAAGTGAGAAATAGGAAATGTGATAGGAGGGTAATGGGTGTGGCAGATGGGGCATCGCAGGTGTAGGAGGCCTTGTCGGGGTCTTGCTCAGAAGGTAACATTAGAACCAAGGCTTGAAAGGCACCAGGAAGGCAGGGGACACGGGAAGAGTGGTGGAAAGGTCTGGTGTAGGGTAGATACTCAATGAATGTTGAAAAGCAATGAAAAGCCCTCCTGACCTTTATTGAGTTGGATTTCAAAGGTCAGCATGGTAGCATAGAAGTGATAAAGACCAGAGTCCTAGCCCTGTCTGCCACTGGAGGCTCTTAGGAAGCCACTCAGACCTCTCTGAGCCTGTTTCTTCCTCTATAAAATGATGACAATTCACTGATTCAGTAAACATTTACTGAGTTACTGTCCTGTGCCAACACTGTGGTAGGTGCTGGATTATGTTTCCAGCCCCAAGTTGCTGCCAGGCCTGTTCAGGAGACCAGATGGAGTGATGTACATTGAAGCATTTTGACCAGGATTCAGAAGTCTCTTGAAACTGAAATTGAGTATTCTGTAAGGTCTTGCTGATGAGGTGCTATATGAATAAAATATCGAAAACTCTATTCAGACCATGCTTCTACCCTGGGCTGCTTTTCTTCAGAATCTCCAGTTCAGCAAGCTGGAGATATCCCAAGTGGTTGCCATGGCAAAGACTGAACTCTGAGAACTGGATTAGCTGGGGCTTTCATGGCTGGAGCCTGAACTCTATGAGACCTGACAGTTTCTGGCCAATTCTGTCTGCCGAGTAAAAGAGCCCTTCTCCTTTACCATGTACCCATACTGCAATTGCAGCTCGGGAGTCCTGCCCTTAGTGTTCTGACTGGACACTGGATCTGGTTATTTCCTACCTGGTATGGCCTCGTGGGCACCAGGACCCACTAAAGAGACACAGCTTAATTGTGCATATTATTTCTTTTGCACTGATTGAAAAAGGCATTGAGGGCTCTGTGAGTGCTTCTTGGAAACAAGGTTTAATTTCTCCAGATTTGTTGGAACTGACGTGGTTCACTGTGTTTAAACACTAATCCTACAAAAATTGCTTGAGAAGTATTCATTCTTGGTTGCTTCGGGAATCACAAGGCTTTATTGCATGATTTTTTTTTCTTTTGTTCATTTGAATTTCCTATATAGCTGTGTTCCCAAGTGGACCAGGCCCAAAGCATGAGAGCTGTTTTTTTGTCATTTGAAAAAGCTAGAAGACTTCTGTCAGATAATGGAAGATGCCTGTTTCTTCAATCTTAGAGCTGGTTTAGTGTGAGAGTGCAAGATAACAGCAATTGGACCCCTGATTGTGCTACAAAATTGATTTTTTAAAACTGATTCTTGAAACTTCAACAATCAAAGTTCCATTTTTTTAAAGGGGACCAAGAGGTTGATATTTAAACATTCCAGCCAACTAATCTTTTACTTACTAACTTCTGGTCACAAACACTGAGCACCTCATGTAGGCTATGCCCTGGACCAGGTACTGGGGACATAGAGGTGACTAAATCCTGGTTTTGATCTAAAGGTGACTGGGGCCAATTAGATAAAAAATATTTCAATTGTGCGAAAAGCATCAGAAAGGGGTTTCTGTATGGAATTCAGGTCCCTCCCCAACTGTGGCTTATGGTTGGCAGAATAAGGGCCCTAAAAGCTGTCCACATCTTAGTCCCTGGAACCTGTGAATATGTTAGGTTATATGGCAAAAAGGATTAAAGTTGTAGATGAAATTAAAGTTGCTAATCATCTGATTTCGAGATGGAGAGATACACCTGGATTATCCAGGTGGGCCCAATCTAATCATACAGGCCCTCACAGTTTTCCTGGCTGTGTTCAGAGAAAGAGATGCTATATTCCTGACTTTGAAGATAGAGGGAGGTGGTTCCTAAAGCTGGGAAAGGCAAAGAAAATGGTTCTCCCCTAGAGCCTCCAGAAAGAAGGCGGGCCTGCTGACACCTTGGTTTCAGTCGAAAGAGATTTGTGTCAGACTTCTGACCTACAGAACCATAAGATGACAAGTAGGTATTGTTTCAAGCCACTGAGTTTGTGGTAATATGTTATAAGGGCAATAGGTAACTGATGCGTCGACTTGGAAGGAGAGGGGGTGTCTCTGTATTATGTAGTTGTGAATGCCTGCTCTGTGCCAGGCACTGTGCATAGTGCTACACACAAAATTGATCAAGACCCAGAGTCCACAGTCCAATGGGGAAGACCAGCAAGTATAGAGACAACATGGAAGCATAATGAAGGAAAATCCAGGTGATAAACATGTAACCTGGGGAAGGATGGGGAGGCTGCAGAAGCCCTGTCATTTCTATGATGTTAGCCTAGCTTAAACTAACACTTCCACATTACTTACTTGTGTAAGAAATTTTCCCAGGCTGCCATGCCAACTACATTACCAGGGAGTGACAGTGTATGGGAAAAATGATCAACTTGGGTTCTAGAAAGATCACTGTCATTGTGGCTGCAGTGGAAATATGGATTATACGAATAGGAGCAAGAGTGGACACAGATGCTGGTTAGACTTGGTCTGAGAGAGAGAGTGATGGCCTGGACTAGAGTAACATCACTGGAAGTGCAGAAGAAGGAATAGATGCAAGAGATATGTAGCCCAACTTAACCGAAATTGGAGACTAGACTTCCGGCCAAGATGGGGGCATAGGTAGATACACTTTGCCTCCTTGCACAACCAAAAGAAGGACAACAACAAATTTATAAACAAAACACAACCAGAACTGCCAGAAAATCGAACTGTATGGAAGTCCAACAACCAAGGAGTTAAAGAAGAGATGTTCCTCCGGAGTGGTAGGAGGGGTGGAGACGGGTAGCCAGGGGAGAGAGGATGTGTGGCAAGGTGGCGGCTAGAGGACCAGGTGGGTGAGAGGGTGGCTGGGGAATGGAGCAGTTAAACATTTGCATGTGGATAAACTGGGAGGACCAGCTCCGGAGTGAGGCAGACCGCGCAATTCTGGGTTTCAGTGTAGGAAAAGAAAGCCTCAAAACCTCCGGGGGGTAAAAACCTGTGGGGGATACAGAAGCAGGAGAAACTCCCAGCCTCACAGGGGAGTTCAATTGGAGAGACCCACAGGGTCCTAGAACATATACAAACCCACTCACCCACGAATCAGCACCAGAAGGACCCAATTTGATTGTGGGTAGTGGGGGAAGTGACTGAAAGGGGCTGAGAGCCAAGCAAGCAGCCTTATTCCCTGTCAGACACCTCTCCCACATACAGCATCACAACGCAGGGACAGGAGTTGCCCCGCCCGGGCAAATACCTAAGGCTCCGCCCCTTACAATGTAACAGGTGCGCCGAGACAAAGAAATATGTCCCAAATGAAAGAACCGATCAAAGCTCCAAAAATAGAACTAAGTGAGATGAAGAGATAGCCAGCCTATCAGATGCACAGTTCAAACCACTGGTAATCAGGATGCTCACTGATTTGGTTGAGTATGGTCGCAAAATGGAGGGAAAAGCAAAGGCTAGGCAACATGAAATAAAGAAAAACATACAGGGAACCAACAGTAAAGGGAAGGAAACTGGGACTCAAATCAATGATTGGGAGCAGAAGGAAGAGACAAACATTCAACCAGAACAGAAGGGAGAAGCAAGAATTCAAAAAAACGAGGAGAGGCTGAGGAACCTCTGGGACAACCTTGAACGATCCAACATTTGAATCAGAGGTGTGCCAGAAGGAGAAAAGGAAGAGCAAGAAATCGAAAAGTTCTTTGAACAAATAATGAAGGAGAACTTCCCCAATCTGGCCAAGGAAATAGACTTCCAGGAGATCCAGGAAGCTCAGAGTCCCAAGGAAGTTGAACCCAAGGAAACACACACCAAGGCACAGCATAATTAAGTTACCCAAGACTAAAGACAAGGAGAGAATCTTAAAAGCAGCAAGAGAAAAGGAGACAGGTACCTACAAAGAAGTCCCCATAAGACTATCAGCTGAGTTCTCAAAAGAAACCTTGCAGGCAAGAAGGGGCTAGCAAGAAGTATTCCAAGTCATGAAAGGCAAGGACCCCCATCCAAGATTACTCTATCCAGCAAAGCTATCATTCAGAATGGAAAGGCAGATAAAGTGCTTCCCACATAAGGTCAAGTTCAAGGAGTTCATCATCACCAAGCCCTTATTATAGGAAATGTTAGGGGGACTTAACTAAGAAAAAGAAGGTCAAAACTGTGAACAGTAAAATGACAACAAACTCACAAGTATCAACGACTGAACCTAAAACAAAAACAGAAAATAAAAACAAACTAAGCAAACAACTAGAACAGGAACAGAATCACAGAAATGGAGATCACATGGAGGGTTATCAGTGGGAAGAGGCAGGGGAGAATAGGGGAAAAGGTACACAGAATAAACAGCAGAAGTAGTAGGTACAAAATAGGCAGGGGGAGGTTAAGAATAGTATAGGAAATGGAGAAGCCAAAGAACATTTATGTACAACCCATAGACATGAACTAAGTGGGGGGATGGGAATGCTGGGAGGAGGGACAGTGCAGGGTGGAGGAGAGAAAAATAAAGGGGAGAAAAATTGGGACAACTGTAATAGCATAATCAATTTAAAAAGCTTTAAAAAATAATAAAGTCAAGTAATTTGAGACCTGCAATAGATCATAACGATTAAAATATAAATGGTTGGTCTCTTCTCAGCATTAAGATAATTATGCCGAGAGAGCATAAAAAATATAATAAACACCGAGCTTAAGAAATAAAAAAAAAAGAACTTGGCAACTAGTGAAAATCTAGCGAAAGAATGAGAAGGTGCCATTTGCAGTGATTCCCCACAGTCTGGGTTGGGCAAATAGGTTGGTGGAATGGTATTAACTACAATTTTAGAAAACAAATTGTATGACAAAGAAGTTAAGAGATGTAGCAGTAAATGTACAAATCTAAACTTGCCTCTGGATAACATAGGTAAGGGCAGATGGAGCCCAATCAGGAAAAGAAGGATGAGAAAAGGGGACCACGTGCCTCAAACAAGAAAGTTGGGAGAAAATGCAAGTTTGAAAAACAAAAGGATTTATAATTTATTCTTCCATTATAACCTAGGAACATCTGGATCTTTCTGGTATGGGTGGTGTCCGGGAAAATAAGTGCTTTAACCAAAGTACAAAAAGCAGAAAGCTTCCAAAGTTCTTAGGGAATGATGGGTGGTGTTATTAGGAATATTTTAAAAGTATGTTATTCTGGATTTCAGTGTATCCTCCACTGGTCTAGTTGGAAGAATGAATATATATGTTGTGGGATCTCTAAAATGCAGCTCTTAGCATTTTCCAGGAGGATAAAGGGCCAACTAATAAATACTAGATCTGGAAAGGAAGCCATGGCTAGTTAAAAAGACCCATTCTGGTTCTGGGTAGGACTACGTGCAAACAAGAAGACTCTTTCACTTTGTGCTTTTCCCCAAAGGCTGTTGCAAAAGTTCTCTAGCAAATCCAATTTAGCAACCAAAGCCTTCTGGTATGCTGTTCTCAAACACTGTGTGCCATTAGCTTGCTGAAACAGTCAGCGCTGGAGCTGCAGTCTTTGTCAATGTTTGATCCAAATAGCAACTATTGGGACAGAGTTCATCAAATATGCAGGGATTCAAAACTTTTTAAAAATTGATTTTTGCTTCAGTAGAAGGAAATCAGCAATTGACAGTGTAACTGACAAAAGAAACCATAGATGCCTATATTAAGATAAAGGAAACATCTGGTTTTTGTTTTCTTAACTTTTATTAATTCATCTGAGGTGTGAGTCACCAGCTCTTCAGCCAGTGTTTCCAAAATGAAGTCTTCATTGCCTTTGGAATCATTGGGAAAAGTCACTTCAGAACTACCTTGAGAGAAAGATGATCCACAGAGAGATGTCATTTAAAAAAAATGTAATATTGGTCTTGATAGGAAATACTGGTATTTCCTAAAATTGCTTTTATATTAACCCATGATTACATTCATTTCTCAGCAGAATTTCATTTCTCCACCCCAAAATTATAAGACTCATGTGCTGACCTAAAAAAAAGTATATTCAGCTCAGAACCTCACAAAGTACGCCCTTCACTCATGAAGAAAAATTTATTGGCTCACCATACTCTTTCCCAGTAGCTGGTGGTGTTAGATCTGTAGCCCCTAGGAACACTAAGGAAGAAGACATTTCTCCTCTACCTCTCCCCAAGGTTTTCTTGAACTGACAACAGTCTTGCCTTACAAATGGAGTTCAGGTGAAGACACCAATGAGAGAGGAAGATTACTTGCTGGGGCTGGATGCCTACCACCATTTGGGTTAGCGATTCTGCCTTTGCACCCACTTCTCTTGATAACTAACATCACATTTTCAGAATGGTCAGAATTCACAGTTGGCCTATGGTTATCATCCAGGACAAAGCTAGCTAGTCTATGTAATGATGGAACCAGCAACTTTGCCCTTATTACACTGTACTTTCTCCAGCTGAGCTCTGCTCTTTCTGACCCTTTGGTAGGAATAACCACAATGGAATTCAAACCTCTAACTTTTGTAGGATACCAATTACTTGATTCTACTAATCATTCATTTATTCAACAAACTTTGTCTGAGTGCATACCCTACGTAGTGGAAATTCAGAGGTGAATAAAGCATACTACTTGCCTTCAAGGAGCTCACAGTCTAGTGGTAGATACAGACTTATAATAAGATGAATTATTATTGTATAGTTCCTGAAGAAGGTGATGTTGCATTGAGCCTTAAAAATAAGTTGTATATATACTGTATTTTGTTGTGCATAATGCTCACATTTTACCCAAATTTTTGAGGGAAAATAAGGATGCACATTATGCATGGGTATAATAATTACATATCATGGGTATAACAATGGGTATAATAACTCTGTGTATCATGTGCACAAAGATGTGGGTACTCATTATACATGGCAAAATACTGTAAGCCTGAAGCACAGGAGAGAGGTCTTGACTTTGGGAGTGGATGACATCACCAAGAGGAAATAGTCCTAGAAAAAAAGAAGGCAAAGCTCTTCCAAGAGCTGAACAAGTAGCATTGTTCCTTCTCGGACCCCTCTCCCACACACAGCATCACAACGCAGGGACAGGAGTTGCCCCGCCCGGGCAAATACCTAAGGCTCCGCCCCTTACAATGTAACAGGTGCGCCGAGACAAAGAAATATGTCCCAAATGAAAGAACCGATCAAAGCTCCAAAAATAGAACTAAGTGAGATGAAGAGATAGCCAGCCTATCAGATGCACAGTTCAAACCACTGGTAATCAGGATGCTCACTGATTTGGTTGAGTATGGTCGCAAAATGGAGGGAAAAGCAAAGGCTAGGCAACATGAAATAAAGAAAAACATACAGGGAACCAACAGTAAAGGGAAGGAAACTGGGACTCAAATCAATGATTGGGAGCAGAAGGAAGAGACAAACATTCAACCAGAACAGAAGGGAGAAGCAAGAATTCAAAAAAACGAGGAGAGGCTGAGGAACCTCTGGGACAACCTTGAACGATCCAACATTTGAATCAGAGGTGTGCCAGAAGGAGAAAAGGAAGAGCAAGAAATCGAAAAGTTCTTTGAACAAATAATGAAGGAGAACTTCCCCAATCTGGCCAAGGAAATAGACTTCCAGGAGATCCAGGAAGCTCAGAGTCCCAAGGAAGTTGAACCCAAGGAAACACACACCAAGGCACAGCATAATTAAGTTACCCAAGACTAAAGACAAGGAGAGAATCTTAAAAGCAGCAAGAGAAAAGGAGACAGGTACCTACAAAGAAGTCCCCATAAGACTATCAGCTGAGTTCTCAAAAGAAACCTTGCAGGCAAGAAGGGGCTAGCAAGAAGTATTCCAAGTCATGAAAGGCAAGGACCCCCATCCAAGATTACTCTATCCAGCAAAGCTATCATTCAGAATGGAAAGGCAGATAAAGTGCTTCCCACATAAGGTCAAGTTCAAGGAGTTCATCATCACCAAGCCCTTATTATAGGAAATGTTAGGGGGACTTAACTAAGAAAAAGAAGGTCAAAACTGTGAACAGTAAAATGACAACAAACTCACAAGTATCAACGACTGAACCTAAAACAAAAACAAAAAATAAAAACAAACTAAGCAAACAACTAGAACAGAAACAGAATCATAGAAATGGAGATCAGAGGGGAGGGGGAGGGGGAAGAATGGGGGAAAGGGTACAGAGGATAAGCAGCATAAATAGTAGGTACAAAATAGGCAGGAGGAGGTTAAGAATAGTGTAGGAAATGGAGAAGCCAAAGAACTTATATGTATGACCATAGACATGAACTAAGTGGGGGATGCTGGTGGGAGGCAGTTCAGGGCAGAGGGGAATAAAGGGGAGAAAAAAATGGGACAACTGTAATAGCATAATCAATTATATATATATATATATATATATATATATATATATATATATATATATACAGATAAAGAGAATTTTGTATTTATGTCAGTCTCTCCAAATTCAGCCTTAGACAGTGGGGGTTGAGTTTTGTTTATTGTTTTTTGCTACTTCTTGTTAAGTCACATGAGACCAGGATTTATGTGAAATACATTTTTTTTTTAGTATTTAATGAGGTGACTTTAGTATGAATTCAAGTATATGATTTACAACTGGAGTGCTATCTTTATGACACATTTACATCTGTGACAACACCTAATAAGACTTTTTATTGGAAACCCTCCAATGTTTCTTCTTTAACTCCTTGGTTGTTGGACTTCCATACAGTTCGATTTTCTGGCAGTTCTGGTTGTGTTTTGTTTTTAAATTTGTTGTTGTCCTTCTTTTGGTTGTGTGAGGAGGCAAAGTGTATCTACCTATGCCTCCATTTTGGTCAAAAGTCTCTTCATCTGCTTTTTTTTTCATCTTCCTTTGGAGATTATACACTCCAAAATTTTCATTATCTTCCTAGGTCCATTGAATTCTCCAGAGTTAATAGAATTGGAAAAATGATTTATATTCTAACTGTAAAAGAAACTCTGATTTATTGAAGTATGCTTTATATGGAGTAAAATCCTGTTTAATGTAAAGTTCTGAGTTTTCAAAAACATGTAGTTATGTCACTATCACCACAATCAAGATACAGAACATTTCCATCACTCTAAAAATTTCTGTGTCCTTTTGTAGCTCCTCTCATCCCTAGGCTCCTGGCAACCACTGACATGCTTTCTGTCCCTATAATTTTTCCATTTCCACAATGTCAGATAAGCATAATCATATGCCCTTGCCAGTGTGACTCAGTTTATTGAGCATTCTGCTATACACCACAAGGTCATGGGTTTGATTCTCAGTCAAGGCACATACCTAGGTTGTGGGTCTGATCCCTGGTTAGGGAGTGTGTGAGAAGCAACTGATTGCTGTCTGTCTGTCTGTCTGTCTCTCTCAAATCAATAAAAGTATTTTTTTTAAAACATAGCCATACAACATGTAGCCTTTTGCAGACTCTTCCCTTGTAAAATTAACATTTTTAGATAATGTTATTTTTAGATACATGTTTATTGTAGAAAAATTAAAATATAAAAATGCTTTCCAAAGATAACCATTGTTAATGTTTTGTTGGGTTTCATTCCAGTCTTTTTACTGTGTATGCATATGTACTCCCACATACAGAAACAAAATATACAAATTAGAACCCTACTGTATATACAGGATTGAGTGTTTTTTATGTTGTATTTTGTAACTTAATATTGTGAGCATTTTCTTAAGGATTAACTCTGTCTTGAGAGTTGGAGACAAGAGCTTAATCAGCAAGCTCAGGGATGGACAAGCAAGAGAAACACAGTCATTGTGACCCAGATGAACTGCTTTTGCAGACTCTCTGCGTTGGTTTGCTGGGTTGCTGAGTTCCGCAAGTTTTCATCAAAACCTATTTGCTATTGCTGCTGGTTCTTTCTCAAACTAAAACAACACACTCCCATTCCTCTGGGGGCCCAAGAGCACTGTGTGTTCCTCTTTGGCAGAAAACTTACCACAGCACATTAGAATTATTCATTTAGTTTGTCTATCTCCCTAACTAGACGGTGAGCCCTTTGTCCCATGTCATATTACTCAGCAAAGAGTAGGTGGTTGCTAAGAATGTGATGAACAAACAAGTGAATGAACAAATGAACACAGCAAGATGAAACCTGTCTTTTGCTGGACTAGCCACTGCCACTCATTTTTTTTTCCTTTCTACTTTACACTCACGAGAAAAAGAAAAAAAATCCCTTTTGGGGCATTATTTTTGGTGGCCACCACAGAAGGGGTGGATTTTGTTTTCAAATGCCTTGGCATTTCTGATTCACAGCTACATAACCTGGCAGGAGAGCCAATGAACTATCTGTCACATTGCTATGGCATGCCTCATATGTTGTCCTGCGGAGCCAGGCCAAGGTTCTATTGTCAAGGAGATGTAAAATACAGAAAATGGACCTGGCAGGGAGGAAAAAAGAGGCATGCTCAGAGTTGCTGTTGATGTGCACATGGACCAGTGAGTGATTGGTTTGTGCTTCTCTATGGCCAGGTCAACTCTTGCCCTGCCTGCCCTTTGGGGGCTTGGGACAGAATTGCAAGGGTCTGTGTTTAAGAGCCAAGATGAAGTGAAAAGAGTGAGGGTGTGGGAAGGCATAAGTCAGGCAGAACTAAGACTGTTCTTCTTTTACCCTTTGATCCTATTCATCTGATATTTTTCACATGAAATAATAATAATCATAATAATAGTTGCCACTTATTGAGTACCTAACATGGGCCAGGGATAGGGTTAAGTCCTTCACATGCATTGCCTCACTGAATTCTTAAAACCAACCTCTGAGATAAGCACTATTACCATCACTCTTTTACAGGTAAACAAGAAATTGAGGCTCAGAGAGGTTCAATTAATGTCCAAGATCACACAGCTACTTAGTACAATGCCTGGACTATAGTGAACACTCTATCAATGGTAGCTGATACCATAGATGCAAAAGGTCAAAGCAGGTTTTGAGATGCAGACTCCTGTAGGTCTCCCTAGAGTTTACAGAGACTTGCTCAATGGGCACGAGGCCCCCTGACTTCCCTTTCTGCCTCTTCAAGACTTGGGAAGGTGGCTCCTTGGGTGGTGGGAAAAATGATGCCATGCTTGTGTTTGGCTCCTTCTTGGTTTCCACAAATACCCTTAACATTTTCCATTTTCTGAGCACTTTTGTGAAACAGCTATGATGTGGTTGACAGTATTTGTAGTTGGAGCCAAGTCAAGCCTGCCTCTGGAGGAAAGCTGGAAGACTTTAAGGGTCTTGTCAGTACTCACGTAGCCCACAGGCCCCTTCTTGGTGTCACCCAAGGCCGAGGCTTTCCCAACAGGCAGCTGTCGAGCACAGAGTGCTCATTGATCCTTGTGCTGTTTCTCTGGTTGGGGAAACCAACACTGTACCAGCAAGGCTAAGGGCCTTTCCCCAGGGAAGCCTTTGCTGGAGCCCCTGATTTGCCCATGATGCTCTTTGTGGCTTAGGGAGTATTGTGGACAGCTCAAGACGATTTCCCTTTCTGTGTTTTCTGCAACTTTTTTTTTTCCAGACCCAAGAGAAACTTTGAAACTTAAAATTACCCATGTTCCAGGAATGCACACAGCCTCCTTGTGATGGATAGATGAGCACCATATGCTGTTTATATAAAAATAAATGGCTTCCCCCCATGAAGCACCCAGGCCTGAATCACTGGCTAACCCCTCTTTTACCTTAGCAGCTGGAGCAGTGGCCTTCTGGATGAAGATGTGTATAGTAGAAAGCAATTTGGCTTGAAAAAGCCCCTAACGGTTTGTTTGTGTGAGCTGTGTCTCCTAGGGAGGCAGGTGGTGGGCAGGGCAGCAGCCCTTTGTGGGACCAGCTAAAGAAGAGAAGAAGGGAATCGGATAATGCTGTACAATGACCTTCTTCTTCTCCAAGCAGATTTTCAGAGGGGTTCTCCTTATCCTAATAATCGCACTTTAACATCATGAGCCCTATAGATAGAGGGAGAAGACCTCTCTCTCTCTCTCTTTTTTTTTTTTTTTGGACTTCTAACACCACACCACACCACAGGACTTGGCTTAGGCAATTAGTGTTCATTCATTCATTCATTCATTTGTCAAGCAATTATTGAACCCCTACCACATGTACATCTTGACATTGCACAAAGTCCAGCCCCCCAAATTCACCTCCAGTGGTGACCCAACCAGGACACAGAGTCCAAACTAAAACTTTGGAAGTGAGGCAGACTGAAACTCGACAGCCTGACAGCCTGGGAAGCTAGTGAGTGAAGGCATTAGTTGCTGCAATTCAGTGGGGTTTCATTCATTCAACAAACAATTCACGAGTGTCTACTGTGGGCCAGACACTGTGGCAGGCATTAGGGTTATAAGAAGGGAGAATCCCCGGTCTAATAAATGGGAATTTCAGATAACAGGAGCTGACATTTATTGAATGCTGACTATATGTGCCAAGAACTATGTTGAGTGCTTCTTGTGCCTTATCTATTTGAATCCTTATTCCAGATCTGCATAGATGGGTAAACTGAGGTTCAGAAGTTTTACTGACTTACACAAGGCCACTTAGTCAAAAAATGGCAAAACTAAGCATGAAAAATCCAAGTGAGTCCAAAGACCTGAGGCCGTGTTCTTTGTGCACCACTGCCTACTGCAGGGGTCAGTCAATTGCAGCCTGCAATCCAAATCTGGCCCACTGCCTGGTTTTATACTTCCTGAGAGCTAAGGATGACTTTTACATTTTTAAATGGTTTGGAAAACCAAAAGAAGAATATCTCATAACATGAAGATTATATGGAATTCAAATTTCAGTGTCCATCAATAAAGTTTTATTGAAACATGGCCACACCCATTCATTTATATATGATCTAAAACTTTTCCACTGTAACAGCAGAGTTTAGGAGTTGTAACAGAGGCCTTCTGGACCACAAAGTCGAAGATCTTTGCAGGAAGAGTTTGCTGAGTCCCTGGCTACATAGGTCACTGGTAGAAAAGGAAGCAGGTCTCAGCCCATGTCTAACTCAGGTGGTTTCTGGAGCTCTGTCCTCCTATCCCAGCTTCTGCCTCAACAACTCAGAGAGATCTGCAGGGAGCCTCAAATGAACATTTCCATCATGACCGCCTTTGAGTTATTTTCAGCACTACTTTCAAGAGCCTTTGAGGCCTGAGATGTTTAGGGTGGTATTAGGTTTTTCCTAATGTTTAGATGAAAATGTAGACAGCAAATCTGGGGTTATTTGTGAACAAAACCCTGTCCTGTTGATCTCTGCTGAGAGGTGCCAAATTATCTCAGGCTCCACTGGGAGCTGCCTGCAGGGCCTTATATGGGCATAATCTCCTAACCCGGGCCTGTCTCCCTTTCTGCAGTATGGCCACATCCACTTTTAAGGTTATGTGTAAATATTTCTGGTCTTTCCATTTGCTCAGGCTGTGGGGAATTTAGCTTCTGCCACACTTGAAGGAAACATGAATGCTGTCAACTTCTGCATATGTCTTATTTGTACATGAAAGAGGACAGTTGCTTTCCTTTTGGCATTCATCTCCCTTTACATTCCTCTGTAGGTGGAGGGGAGCATTTTTATAAGGGCTGGAGTGAGGAAATGTAGCTTCATTGTCCTGGCTGTTCTCTGGGATTTGTGTGTTTCAAAGATATTGATAAATAAGACATTTATTTAATTATTTTTGAGTGTTTATGCTATTACAGTTGTCCCAATTTTCCCCCCTTCCCACAGTCAATCCCCACACCATCGTTCATGTCCATGGGTAATACATGTATGTTCTTTCCCTTCATGTATGGTCTAATCCCTTCACTTTTTTTCAACCAGGTCAACCTCCCTCCTCCCCTTTGACAGCTATCAGTCAAAAACACGTTTAAAGTATCACTGTAGGTAATAGCTTCTGTGTAAGACATTCCAGGTGTGTCATGTTACTCAGATCTCACAGCACTCATTTATTCAACAGATATTTATTGATGCCTACTAAATGCAATAGCCTGTGCTAGGCAAGGTCTACAACAGTGAATGAGATAGACAGTCCCTGTCCTCATGGAGCTAACCTTATAGAAGGAGAGGCAGACAATAGATAAGTAAAGAAATATTAGAAATTGTGACAGATTATGACAAGTAGTATAAAGCAAAAGATAAATGCACTAAGACAGGGAAACCTACCTAAGATTAGGGAGTCTAGAAAAGCCTCTCAGAAGAGGAGACATTGAAGATGAGACCTGAAGATTAAGAAGGAACTGGCTGGGAGACTCTCAGAGTTTGGATTGGTAGTCTTGATGTGTAAGAGTTTAGTTAAGAAAGTTCATGAAGGAGCTATGTCAGTGACTCAGTCAATTGGGGCCTGATGCTAAGGAACACAAGGCTACAGGTGGTTATGTTATAGGGACTTTAACCTGGACACCTAACTATGATAGCCCTGGAAAACAAAGTTCTGGTTCAAAAGAGATCCTCTAAGCAAGTAAGGTGTCCCAACTATTGGACATCCAAGTTCATAAATGTTTATGGAGCTCTTTCCATGAGCCTAGCACTGTCTAAGCTCTGAGGATCTAGAAAAGAATCAGACATCAAGGAGCCTATACTCTAGTGGAGGAAATCAGTTACATAATCAGATAAATGATTCAATAATAAGTACAACAGAATAGGTACAAGATATCAAGATAGCACAGAAGGACACTGAACACATTTTGGAGGGCCAGGGAACAGGTGAAGGAGGCTGAATTTTGAAGGGCTAGAAGGGCCTTCTGCGAACAAGGAACTCCAATGAACAAAGGCCCGGGGGCATGAAACCACATGGCCCCGGGCCTTTGGGCATTTAGAAGTTGTTATGTATTTTTGAGCTTGGAGTACAAGATAGAGAGTAGCGGGCATTAAAATTGGAGATTTCAGCAGGGGCAGGTCATGGGAGGGGTTTGTTTAATAAGTGCTGTGGATTTGAGCTGCACTAAAGATATGTAAACACAAGAAACAGATCTCCCTGTTGATTTGCCTTGATAATGCCCCTCTTGTTACCTAATCTCATGGGTTTAGACTTGGTTTTCTATGAAGCTATGGTATTTCAAAGAAACTGCCAGATCCTTTTCTAGACAAATTTCATGCTTTTGGAAGTAACTTTTTCCTCCTAAGTACTTTATACTTTTCTTATAACTTTTCAAAGCATCTACCATATGGCATTTCTCCCAAGTGAGAGATCATTATCCTTTTATTTGGGGGGAGCTGAAATGAAGTCATCTGTCCACTGAAGAGACAGCTGTAAGCAGAGATGTGGTCTCCAGGGCAGCAGGCCTGCCATCTGAGCACCTTCTCTGTGAGTGACTGTCCCCACTCAGCTGCCCATTGCTGCTTTCCTTTTCTCCTTGCTTTCCATTACATAAGAGGTGGGGTTTTTTTTTTTTGTTTTTTTGTTTTTTTTTTTTTCAGAGATGAACCCTGGGCTCATTCTGAATATTTTAGGTGTCAAACATCCTGTTTTTCTCTGAGTAATATGACCCTGTCAATGACCCATTGCATTTCAGAATGACATCATGGGATTAAACTGAGAATGGTTGAAGAGAAGTGATTATGGGAGCCTAGGGACCTCTGCTTGTCTCTTTACCTTTTAGCAAGTTGTTTGGAGATATTTAACAAGACTACAAATGAGTGCTCACTTTGCAGAGAGCAGGGGGTGTAAACTATACCTGTGGACTAAATTCTGCCCACAGAGCAAATCTGATCTGAGCTGTTTTTTCAAATAAAGTTTTATTGGCACACAGCCATGCTCATTGGTTTGCATATTGTGTACAGCTGCTTTCACATTACAAAGGCAAAGTTGAGCCTATGTGACAGAGCCCATCTGGCTCACGAAGCTGAAAATATCTATTTGCCTCTTACAGGAAAAGTTTGCCAAACCCTTCATTGAAGCCTTCATTCCTCCCCTCGAGAAGAGAGCATGTGAATTTAGTGGCATCTCCCATTCCCTTCCCCTTCTCCAAAACACATGGCACAACAAAAAGTAGAGATTGAGTTTTAACAAGCATATCAGAGCTTTAATATTTATTAAATGACATCAGAACTATTACATGTATTAAATGAGTTGCCCTTCCAAGAAGTTCCTTTGGGAGTTTGCACATTTATTCCAATGCTGCTGCCAATGTGCTGGACATCTTGGGGCTGCTCTTCAGAGCCAAGTTATGTGACACCTGGGAAAATTCCCTTCACCTTCTTTTTGGATCCAAAGTAGTGCAGCCTTGTTGGAACATCTGCCTAGTGGCCATGAATCAAGTGTTGGCCAACTTTTAAAAATTTCAGCCTAGCACTCAGTCTATCCCAAGGAGTTGGCTGCAGGTTCTGAAGGTGGTTCCCTAAAAGGCACTCCACATATTTCTTCAGATAAAAGAGGTTTGCCTCACCCAACAAACTGGGAGTCAAGATTATGTTTTGCAAACACCTTTTGGAATGTTGGTGGGTGTTTTCAGCATTTGGGCCATTTGATTTCTCACAAAATGAAACAGTGTGTGGCTTTCTCCTCCTTATTCAGGGACTGCTTTCATACACCAAACATCTTTACCATCTGTCCTACATTTCCTCACCTCTTTATAGCCACTGGCAGTGGGTTTTGCTGTGGTTTGCCGCATTGTACCCATTTGGCTTAAAAGACCATGGGCTAATGGATGAGGGAACCCTTTGCTCAGGTCCCTTTCTCACAGCCAAACCTGGATGGGAAAGAGTCTTAGGAGCTGGTGTGTGATATGCTGTGGGTGGGCCTGGGACTGCTGGGAGAGTGTAGGGGCAGTGGGCATGACAACTTTTGGTGGCCACTCTTGTCTCATGAACTGCTATGTGCTCTGGACTGCTGTAGTAGAAGGGGTCTGGAGTTTAGTGGTTTCCGAAAACCAAGAAATTCCTACATATTGTTCCATGTATGTGCTTTGTCATTTTCCTGAAACTCATTCTGCAATGGGGATATTGCGTGGCTAGCCCTGAAGCAAAAGGTAACCAGTTAAACAAGTTGCTTTTTTTCTGTCCTTTATTACCTCCCCCCCAAAAGAACCACTGGCTCCCACACAAAATGTCTATGTTTCATTAGCAGTTGCCTCATTGATATCTGCTCTGCTGGAGTCTGGGGGAGTCACTCAAATCCATGTTTGCATTTGTATTTCCCATTGAAGTAATTATGCTTGCATGATTGGGTATGATCAAGTGGATTGCTAAGGAGTAAGGAAGATTAGGACTGAAACCATAAGTGTAAATTTGCTGCTAGTGCTCCTGGATTGGCATGCCACTGCAGCTCGGGATGCTGTTGCTGCTTTCCATTAGACCCTTAGTTAACTTGGGGGGTAGTTTTGGTTGGGAGGCACTTTTGCTCTTCTGAGATTTCCTCGCTCTAGGAACCAAAATTTAAACTTGAGCTGTTATCTTGAGCCCTGGGTGAGGGGCAGTTCTGGTCCTGGTATTCTGGAGCCAGGTCTTTTATGTCATGGGTCACCAAGTAAAGCTGAGTGCCTCAGACCACTCAGAGGATGTGGTGCAAAGAGAGAATGCTGGGCATGCCAGATGTGTCTTCATTAACAAGTATGTTCTTTGCACATATGGTATTCTGGCCCCCTGGACCCTTTTGAGGGTAGGAATTACATCTTCTATTGTTTGGGCAACACCACACAGAGTCTCTTGGACCAGAAGACACATAATGCTCTGAATTGTTTGCAACAAATGTGAAATAGCAAGCAAATGGGACTTCGGGCATCTGGTTTTATATTTTGAGCTTACTGTCTCTTCTGGTAGTACTCAGTCATCAAGTGTTTTTGGGTGGGAATCCTTTACGGGTTGAATCCCACAGGACTTCCTTCAATCAGGCAGCATTTGAAGGAACTTGTACTTTGTTCACAAAATGTCTGGCATAAAAAGTCTGGTCTTTGGGAGGTGTCCAAATTGGCATGGCTTTCCACCAAAGCAAGAGGTGGAGGAGGGGCTCTTTGCAAGTGAGCAATTTAGTTTTCCATTTAAAAAAAGAAATGGGGTGGCTGCAGAAATGTTTGCTGGAAAGCTAAGAACCTCGATTTTGATGCTGAGCAAGGGAGAAATTATGTTGGCAAGAGCTCCACTGAGGTTCACTTTTTAGTATTCATAGGAGCAAAGAAGTTGATTTAGTAGGTTGGACACGTTCCTGTGGCCAGAGCTTCTGGAGCTGCAATGATGGCTTTTTGTTCTTGCTGTTGGTGGTGTGGGGGAGGGGGAAATGAAGGGTAGAAGGAAGACCATGGGGGAGGTTGGAGGGTTGAAGACAGAGGCAAGACAGAGATGGAATGCAGGGACTGTTAGCCAATATTCCTCTTCACTGTCCTCCATAAAAACTGAGACTGTTCAAAAGAGCCATTAGACATCTGGACAGCCCAGTCCTGCCCTGGGTTTTTCATCACTAGCCAACGGTATACTTATTTTCATGAGCGTTCATGTAACATCTGTGTCCCAGGCCTTACCTGTCACCAATTAACTGGTCTCCAGCACCCACTAACAGTTCTGAGAAGCCACCCTCTACCACCCTTTTCTTCAGCCATTGGGGACTATTTTTTTTCCTTCTTTCCATTTTTCCTTGAAGGGTCTGTCCCATCTGGAAATTTAAAAAATCTACCCCAGTGTCCTCCTCTTGTAGCAGGATCAATTCATGGTGGGAGAATGTAGGCCATGGCCCTTAGGCAACCAATGATAACCCATCTTAGGCACCAGTTGAGGTTTCACAGGCTCTTTATTTAGCTTATCACTTCTACTTGAGCACTGCTCCTCTCCTCTGAGGGTTGTGTTTGACTTATTGAATTATTCATTCATTCATTAGTTCATTCATTCAATTCATACAATATGTATCCATCCAAGATTCATCCTACCATGTGCCAAGACTTAATCTAGGTGCCACATCACAATGTGAAGCAGAAATAGACAAGTACCCTGTTCCCATGGACTATACATTCTTGCTGGGAAAGATAGACAATAAACAGACAAAAAGAAAACATACACAAGCAAGAGAAATATCCAAGAGTAGCAAGTGTAACAAAGAATTAAAGTGGGGTGATATGATGGAGTGACCGGATGCCTAGCTCAGACAGGGTGGTCAGGGAGTGCATCCATGAGGAAATGACCTCTAACGTGAGATCTGAAAGATAAGTAGCCAGACTTTTAAAGATGAGGGTGAAGGATATTTCAATGTAATAATGAGCTGCTGCAAAGAACCTACTGTGAGCTAGACACATGCCAGACAGAGAGTAACAAAAGAGAAGAGGTCCCTTCCCTCCATAACTTCTAATCTAGTTGGAGATACAGAAAGTAGTCAGTTATAATGCAGTTAGGTCAGTGCTGTAACAGGAAAAGTATGTAGCAAGCTCTAGAAACAATTGTTCTGAAGGCTGAGTTGGAGGGTCAGAGTAGGGTTCTTGGAAGAAGTGACTCTTAAGTTGCAACATGAAGGATAGGGAGAAATTAACCAAGTCAACAGGGTGCAAGTGAGGTGAGGTAAAGAAGGGACAACATACCTGAAGGGCCAGTGCTTACAGTGCATAAACACATCTGAGGGAACGAAGAAAAGTTCACAGAGTTTTAGAAAGGTGGATGAGTCGTGGGAAGGGAGTCTAGAGAGGTATATATGGTCATGTTATGGATTTGGGATTTGTATTCTGATGATAATGGAAGAACAATTAAATGATGTTATATTGGGGAAAGACATAATCCAATTTATGTTTTGAAAAGACCATTGTTCTGGCAGTTATGGGAAGATTAGACAATATGTAGGGGAAGAAGAGTGGGGGAAAGAAGATCAGTTAGGAGATGGGTCCAGTTATCCAGATAAGAGAGGATGTTGGCCTGAACCAGTGTGGTGGATGGAGATGAAGGTAAGTGGACAGATTCAGAAGGTAAGTGGGATATTGAGAAGGTAAGACTGACAGGGCTTGATTAGGAGTTTGTAAGTGGAGGTGCGTGAAGGAGAGAAGAGTCGATGGTGCCACCTAAATTTTTAGCTTAAACAACTGGCTATGTGTTGGTGTCACTTAAAGAGGTGGAGGTGACAGAGTATAAGATTTGGTGAGGGAGATGGAGGCAAGATGAAGATCTATGTCCTGGAAATTTTAAGTTTGAGGAGAGATCTAGAAAGTGAAGGAAATACTGGAGTACAGTGCCCAGAAAAGAGTTCTAGCATAGGAAAAGCAGTCACTAGATATATGGGAGTTGCAGCAGTTGAGGCCATGGGAGCAGAGAGGCAATACCAAGGGAAAGAGGCAGAAACAGAATGAAGGCAAAGAAAAGAAGAGGGCCAGGGACGGAGCCCTGAGTCCCTAGTTGCCACATTTAGAGATCAAGCAGAGGAAGAGGAGCAGCTAGTGTGATAGAACACCCAAGGTGTCTTCACAGCAGCTGAGAGAAGACATTGTTTCAGAGAAGAGGAGGGAGCTGTCGATGGGTCTAACACTGCTGCTGAGCATTCAAGCAGAAACAATGGAATGTTGAATTTGATACAGAAGGTCACTGGTGCCCTTGACCAGAGCTATTTCAGTAGAGGTGAGAGGGTGTGGAAGGCTGATTGGAGCCAGTGGAGAAAAGAATGGGATGTGAAAAAGTGAAGACAGAGACACCAGAGGATAGGTGACATTTTGCAGGTTTGAGGGCAGCCCAAGATTGCACTCTTTGTCCACTGCCAAGGAACTAAGATTGAATCCTTAATGGGCTGTGCAGGGGAAGTCACTGGGGTGAGTTTCTATGTTCACTGAAAATGTAGCACCTGATACTGTCTCAAAGGAAAAAAAGTGGCCACACTTTACAGAAATTGAAGAGTCATAACTGGATCTTCCACTCTTTGTGAAACCCTTTTCACAGAGCCTTTCATCCCCAGTTAACACAGGCTCACCCTTCCCTAAATGCATTCTGTACACCCAACTTTCCAAAGGCTTCATAAAGAGTCCCCCTGAACACTGTGAAAGCAGCACATTCATGGTTAAATTCACTCTTTTTTTCATCATTTTCTAACTGCCTATTATTAAGTGTACTGAATGGGCCCTGAGAACAAAGCACTGAAGAAGACAGATTCATGGGGTTTGCATTCCAGTGGAAGGTACAGGCAAGAAGAAACGAAATATCTGAATAAGTATGATAAGTGCATTAAAGAAAACAACATAGACTAATGGGATGCACAACGATGGGCAGGGGAGGAGACAGATTATAAGAGAGGTTCATTTAACCAGGATAGCCAGAGAAGAGCTCTCTGAAGGGGAGAATTTGAACTCCACAAAACTGCACTTGTCTCCTTCCTCTCAATAACAGCGCTAACAATGACATGTGCTTGAGCTGCCACCACAACCACAACCTCTTCTACTAATACCACCATGCCACTTCAATACCCGTGAAGAAGAACCTTCCACCGCTAGCCTTTCAGTTCCTTGATCTCCTTCCCTCCAGTGGTCTTGTCTGTCCCCTGCCCCACCTCAGCCACTCAATCCCATGATTGTACCTGAGACATGATCATTACCATTTTTTTTTTTTACCATTTTCAATGATTCATTGCAAGGTTAGATAGAAGACTAGCATCTCCTATCTGTACAGCTCACTCCCATAGTGACCACAACTATTTTTGACCCAATGAGACTTCCCACCCATTGATTCTATACTTTTTCACTCTTCCTCACCCTCTTTTCCCTCCTTACTGAGCTTACATTCTATACTCAATCATTGTATTTACTCGCATGCACTCCAACTTGTTGCTCTTATCACATCTACAAACTTACTTGGCAAAACCTCAAACCTAGTTAAGTTCATTCACCTCTCTCCCTGCTCTGCACCTGCAGCTGTAGTGTGGCAGAATGAAATACAAAACCATGATATCTGGTCTCACTTTAAATTCATGACCACTAACCACAAGTAGGTCCCTGAAGTTGCCTGGCAACCAAACAATTTCAGTAGATATTTACTCTCCAACTCCCACTGAAGACTATGTCACATTTGCTCCTCTTTCTTCAAAACTCCAGCACCTCTTTCCCTATTTTTCACTTTCAGTAGGTGATCCAGTTTCCTATTTTATTGAGAAAATAGAAGCAAGAAGAATATAAAAAGAACTTTCAAAAGCTCCCAAATCTGTTATAATGGAAGACGTGTTTGTTTCCTATCTAAGGGCAATTCTACCATTTCTTCATGAAATTCCCACTCCCTATCACCTATTCAAAGACATAGCTATAACAATTCCCTCCAGTGTGATGTTAGCAGCTATTACTATTACTAATCTAATGCATAGATTTCCACTGAGGATTGCAAAATGGTGATATTAGAATTTTGTCATTCCATCTTCACTTATTAGCCAGAAATGCTTCTATAATTAGAAATGTCTCCACATGTACTATATGGCTTTATAGAGGTACCATGTCTACAGAAAGACAGGAGAGATTCTTGATTCTTTCTATTTACCAATTTTCAAAATAATAAGTTCGATTTCTAGCATCCTCCAACAGTAACCAGTGAGGTTTTTTTCCCCATCTCCAGTCAAGTTTTCACCATCAACATTCCATCTAAATGGCTTCTGTTAACATCATCAATGATTTTCATGATGCTAAATGCAATGACATAGCCTCAACTTAGGTTAAATCTCAGCAGCACTTCACCCACTCTTATAGAAACATTTTTTTCTCTTTCCTTCCAGGAAAACCTGCTTTCTTAGTTCCCTTTCTAGCTCACTGGTGGCTCTTTAACCTGTTTTATTGATTCATCCTCTTCTCTCTGACTCCTTTTTTAAAAATGAAGATATAATTCACATACTATAAAATTTCCCCTTTTACAGTGTATAATTAAATGGTTTTCAGAATTTTTGGAGTTGGCAGTCATCACAATGATTTAATTCCAGAACATTATCATCACCTCAAAAAGTAACTCCTTATCTACTAACAGATATTCTCTATCCCCAACCCTATCCCTGACAACCATGAATCTACTTTCCATTTCTATGGATGTGCCTGTTCTTCTCCTTGACTTCTTAACATTGGAGTGCTCCAGGGCTCAGTTCCTCTTCCTCTTTATTGATTTTTACTTTTTGGTGATCTCATCGAGTTCCATGACTTTAAGTACAATCCCTACACTGATAGCACCAGCATGGACTTCACCCCTGAATTCTGGACTTGGGTATCCAACTTTCTACTTAACTGTCCACATGGATGTCTAAAAGATATCTCAAACTTAACATGGTCAAAACAAGCTGATGGCCTCCTAGAATCTGCTCCACCCGTATAGTCTTCATCTCAGATCATGGCAATCCCATCCTTCTAGTTGCTCAGGTACCAAAATCTTGCAGTCATTTTTGACTCCTCTCTTTCACTTACACCCTATATTTACTAAATCAGGAAGTCCTTTTGGTTCTAACCTCATAATATATCCAGTATCTGACCACAACTCACAACCTCCACTGCTGTTATTCTTGTTGAAGCCACCATCGTCTCACGTGGTTATTTCAATAATCTCCCTGTTACCACCATTGTGTCTTTTATAGTTTTCAACATAGAAAAGAATGACTTTAAATATTTGTTATATTAATTATGTATATATACATATATTATATAATAACACCTATTACATATATAGCACCAGCTACATTCCGGGCACTATGCAGCCTTGCATAATCTGGCCCCCGTTACTTCTCTGACCTTATTTCCTACTGCCTTCCCCATCATTCATACCACTCTACACTGGCCTCCCAGCTGTTGTGAACACACCATGTATGTTTCTGTTTCAAGGCTTTGAGGGCTATCGCCTGTGGCTGAAACATATTTCCCACAGATAGCCTTGTGGCTCATGGCTCACTAATTCACTTCCGTCAGGTCTTTGGTAACCACTCCATCAAAAACTACAGCCCCACACTGAATCCCAGCACTCCCTATTCTCCTTTTATCTCTATAGCAATTATCACCTTCTGACAAACTACAAGTTTTACTTATTTATTTTGTTTATTGTTTATTTTCCTTCAGTAGGTTTAAGATCTGTTGGTGAAGGGATTTTGGTTTTGTTTTTCACTGCTGTATTCCCAGCACCTAGAATAGTGCTGGGAAAATAGGTGCTCAATAAATATTTGTTAAACAACTGAATAATGATACCAGGTACCAATTAACAGACACAAATTGTGTAGCTAGACACATTATATTTATGACAACACTTAGTTTTCATAACAGCCCCAGGAAGTTATATTATATACATATTTTTCAGATGAAGAAAATGAAGAGTTAGGTGAATTGCTCAAACTCACACATCTTAAAAGTGCTAGAACTCCAAATCAAGCTTCCATAGGGTCATAGTCTGGCTGCTCTTACGTCCTCTCAAGGTGTCTTGTCTCTAAAGAGTATTACTCTATAGGTATCTCTGGGCTCTCAATGTAAACATATAAATGGGACCAAAATAATGACATTTATATTTTAGAAGTTATCAAAAAACAAACTGTACTTTGTGGAGTGTTTTTCTCTCATGTTTTTGCATCTTTGGAGTTATAGCCACAAAGAACAAACTTGGTTTTGCTCAGACTCCATAGATGAAGAAACTGACATATGCATCATTGGGGAAGAACAATGTGACGGGAGTCGGAGATGAATTTATTTTCTGGAGTGAAAACTGAGCACAGCAGAGGCAATTTATCATGTCATATCAGCTCTGAAATCATCTCCTTGTTGCCTGCTAGCCCATCAGAAGCTTTGCTTCAGTGACTTCCTTAGTGTTATTTAAGCAAAAAAAAATATGCTTGCTTTTAGCTTTATTTGTTTGTATTGCTGTAGTAAGAGAATGTGTTTTAATAACTTTATGTACTTTAAAGATAGTCACAGATACTTATGACAATATTTTTGCAGCTGTATAATAAAATAAGCATTGCATTCTGGACAGGGTCAGATTGACCAACACTTGCTGGCATAGTCCTTTATATTTGATGCCAACTCTACTAAATTAAATACAGTTAAAGCAAAATCACTTTATTGTGAGCATAAAGATGTGGTTTTCCACGTAGCTGGACTTTAGTTTTGGAGGAAAAAGAAGATTTTGGTTGAAGAGGACTTTTTCAAAAGGGCAATAATAAGCTGTTTTCTATGCAAATTGACAAAGGCAATATTTTGAAATGGGTGGCCCCATAAATGGACTGGAGAGTCTAGACAGCATTTGGAGCTGGTCTCTCTTCTGAAAACATCATACCGAAGGATTGATATTAGTTCCATTTTACAGAGGCTCCTCAGGGAACTTGCAACAACCTTATTTTCTATTGCTAGTCCATTTTTCATTTAAAAAATGGTGTTTAACCTTTACAGGCATCTCCACTGACCAATTTTAAGAAATTGCAAATAGATAGTAATGTTTGAACATAGGTGTTAGCATGTATCTTTTGTCATTATCTTTGAGATTTCGCCTTCCTTACTGTAGGTGCCATTCTTTACTTCTTCACATCTGGAAAGAGGCACTATACAGCAGGCATCTTCTGAGCACTATCCAGCCCATGGTCATTCAGCAATGGCATAATCTCTTCCATGATTGCCAACTCTCTTTTTTTCAAGGTCCTGGGCATTAGGAGGTCACTTCTTAATACAGAACGCAAGTCAGCTTCTTTATCACACCTACCTGTAAGTTTGGCTCTCCCCTTGGAGTGAACAGATATGCACTCTTCCATTTTCCAGCCCTTCCAATATACAAAAACAAAAAACAAAAAACAAAAACAAACTTCCACGTTCCTCCTCAATTATTTGTCTCAAGCTCTTCCATATATGGCAGGGCTACCTCTCATTACTACCCTAACTCTTGACCTCTGGATCCTCTTAAATTTATCAAAAACTTTTGGAGAGTGTTGCATTTGGTCTCTAAACCTAATTATAGTTATAAAGAAAACAACTCATTGGAATTTCACTCAACATTAAAGATTGTTGTCTTAGTTAGAAAGATAGTTCCAAGACTTTATTTTCCTAGTTAAGAGTTCTTTCTACAACCCATTCTGTCCTACATGATGGAATTAAAATCCAAAGATATTTGAAAACGATGGGTTGGAACCAACAAGATGAAATATAACAGACTTTTGCATCTGCCAAAGCAGATTAAGTTGCATGCACTTTTAAAATTGCCATGTCACATGGCTGACTCATGCAGAATTTGTGGTCACATAAAGCCCCCAAGTGTTTCTCTGTACTGCCAAATGAGGTTTTCCTCATGGTCTGCTTTAAAATTGTTGGACATTACACTTCCAGTCAAGATGGAGGCATAGGTAGACACAGTTGGCCTTTTCATGCAACCACAGAAAGAATTACAGTAGACCTCAAAACAAATACAATATTTTGCCATGTATAATGTATACTTTTCTGCCCAAATTTTTGAGGGAAAAATGAGGATGTGCATTATACATGGGTAGTACTTCAAATACCTTGTATCTGTTATTGTGTTTTGTAATTATTTGATACATAAAATTTCTTGTACCATAATGTGTTCAAAAATAAATGCTAAAATTCCTTTATAATAAAAAAAGTATCTAAATGTAAATGAATAAAAAATTGAATTAAATAATTGAAACAAAAGGGTTTTTTTCCTGAAAGTTTGGGCCAAAATCTTGGGTATGCATTATACACAGGAGTGCATTATACACAGCAAAATATTCTAACACTCAGAACTGTCAGAAAATCAAGCTGTATGGAAGTCCAACAACCAAGGATTTAAAGAAGCCACATTCATCCAGATGGGTAGGAGGGGTGGATTCCTGTGGAGGGGCACAGAGATGTGGTGTAGTGGAGAGAGGTGGCAGCAGAAACAGAATGGGCATGGGTGGTCCCACACCCACGTGTGATGGGTAAAAATTGGGAGACATACCTTGGGAGTGAGTGATCCTAGCCACAGGCCAGATCACACAGCCCAGGGTTTGAGCTCCAGGAAGACAAATCTCCATAACTTCTGGCTGTAAAAACAAGTGAGGGTTAAGGAGGCACAAGAAACTGCTGGATTTTCAGTAGACTCTGTTTAAAGGGCTCCCATGGATGTAGAATGTATGCAAACCCACCCACTCAGGGATTCAATAGCGGGACAACAGCTGGAAGGGCGCCAGCCATATACAGGAAGTGGATGAGGTGACTGGACATGGGATGAGTGCCGGGCAAATCCCCAGAAGCCAGCTAGCAGCATTGTCCCCTCTCTAAGCCTTCCTCCTACACAGCCACAAAGCGGTGAAGTGGATTGTCCCACCCTGGTGATTACCTAAGACTCTGTCCCACACAATTTACAGTGTCTTTTCTACAATAGACCATGCTACTAAGACAGGGGGTCAAAGCAACTCTACCCAATACACAGAAACAAGCACAGAGAGGCTGTCAAAATGAGCAGACAAAAAAATATGCCAAAATGAAAGAATAGAACAAAACCCCAGAAACAGAACTAAACAAAATGGAGATAACCAACCTATCAGATGCAGAGTTCAAAATACTGATGATCAGGATGCTCAAAGAACTCATTGAGTACAGCAACAAAATAAAAATGACCCAGGAAGAAATAGTTACACTAAGTGAAATAAAAAATCTACACAGAACCAACAGTGGAGGGGACAAAGCCAGGATTCAAATCAACAATTTGGAACATAAGGAGGAAATAAACATTCAACCGGAAGAGCAAGAAGAAAACAGAATTAAGAGAAAATAAAACAAGGATAGTATAAGGACCCTCTGGGACATCTCCAAATGTACTAACATCCAAATCATAGAGATGCCAGAAGGAGAAGAGAAATACCAAGAAATTGAAAACTTATTTGAAAAAATAATGAAAGAGAACTTCCCTAATTTGGTGTAAGAGATAGACATACAAGTCCAGGAAGCAAAGAGTCCCAAACAAGTTGGACCCAAAGAGGAGCGCACATAAGACACATCATAATTAAAATGCCAAAAGTTAAAGATAAAGAGAGAATCTTAAAAACAGCAAGAGAAGAGCAGAGAATCACCTACAAAGGAGTTCCCGTAAGACTGTCAACTGATTTCTCAAAAGGAACTTTGCAGGCTAGAAGGGACTGGCAAGAAGTATTCCAAGTGATGAAAAGCAAGGACCTACAACCTAGATCACTCTATCCAGCAAAGCTATCATTTAGAATGGAAGGGCAGACAATGTGCTTCCCAGACAAGGTAAAGCTAAAGGAGTTCATCACCTCCAAGCCATTATTATATGAAATGTTAAAGGGACCTATGTAAGAAAAAGAAGATCAAAACTATGAACATTAAAAAGACAACAAATTCACAATTATCAATTACTGAATCTTGAAAAAAAACAAAAACAAAAAAAACTAAGCAAACAACCAGAATAGGAACAGAATCATAGATATGGAGATCATTTGGAGGGTTATCAGCTGAGAAGGATAAGGGGGAGAATAGGGAAGAAAGATGCAATTATTAAGAAGCATAAATTGGTAGGTACAAAATAGACAGGATGTTAAGAATTGTATAGGAAATGGAGAAACCAAGTATCTTACAGGCATGATCCATGGACATGAACTAAGGTGGGAATTGCTGGAGGGATATTGGGCACTGGGCAGATGGGGGCAAAGGGGGAAAATTGGGACAACTGTAATAACATAATCAATAAAATATATTTAAAATAAAAATCGTTAGACATTAAAGATCATATTGTTTCAACTCATTCTTCTAGCCTGCCTGGATCTTTTTACTATATTTTAATGTTATTAAGGTATAATTTAAGTGCATAGGTCTTAAGTGTACAGCTTGATTGATCTACACACATACACTCACCACTGTATCCACCACTCAGATTAAGAATCAGAACATTATCAGCACCCATAAGTTTCCTTTATACCTCTCTCCAGTCAATAACTTGTGCCCCAAGGTAACTACTGTCCTGATTTCTAACACAATAGATTATTTTTTGCCTATTTTTGAACTTCATATAAATGGAATCATATGGAACCCACTAATTTGTGAATGGCTTTTTGTACCCATCCATTATGTCTGTGAGATTCATTTGTACTGTTGCATATAGCAGAGGGAGTTATTTTTTCATTACTAAGTAGTAGTCCATTGAGTGGATGTACAACAGTTTGTTTATCCATTCTCCTGTTGATGGAAATTTTGGTTGTTTCCAAGTTCAGGTTAATACAGATAATGCTGTCATATTCTTCCACATACTTTTGGTGGATACACAGATTTACATTAGTTATAAACCCAGAAGGGTACTTGTTGGGTTACAGAGTACATGTATGTTTAGCTTTAGTGTATGCTGTCAAACAGTTTTAAAAAACAATTGGGATAATTACAATCTGTGGTGACCTGTTTTATATGTCCTTGGCTAGGCTACAGTCCCTGGTTATTCAACCAAACAGTAATTGACATGTTGTTATAAAATTATTTTGTAGATATGACAAAAACCCATAATCAGTTGACTTTAAATAAGAGACATTATATAATCTCAGTAGCCCTGATTCAGTCAGGTGAAAGGCCTTAAAAGCAGAGCTGAGGTGTACCTAAAGAAGAAATTTTAACTGTGGACAACAGCTTCAGCTCATGTTCAAGAGTTTCAGACTACCTTTCTTGCTGGTCTACTCTATGGATTTTAGATTTGCCTAGCCAAATCTCTCTCTCTCTCTCTCTCTCTCTCTCTCTCTCTCTCTCTCTCTCTCGATATATCTATACCTATATCTATATATCTATATCTATATCTATCTATCTATCTTACATTGGTTCTGTTTCTATGGTTGAACATTGACTGTTACAGATTTTATACCAGGAGAATGCTGATGTAACATATACCTAAATATGTGGAAGTGACTTTGGAATTTAGCAATGGGTAGAGGCTGGAAGAATTTTTAAAAGCATGATAGAAAAATCCTACATAGATTTGGACAGACTGTTGATATGGATGTTAAAGATTCTGCTGGAGGGGCTCAGGAGGAAGTCTGGTTGAAAAAAAGCCTGTATTATCTTATAGAATGCATATGTGATCATAAATAGAATGTTGGTAGAATACTTTATTCTCTTCATTTTTCAAATATAAGTACATCAAAATGTAATTCTAAAAGTGTTCAAGTGATCCATGAAGAAAAAAGCAGAGAGAACAGAGAGAAGACAAATACTAAAATGGTACACTTAAATATTAACACATCAATGATTATATTACATGTAAATGTTCTAAAGATATCAATTAAAAGAGGGAGAATGCAGAGTGAATTAAAAAACATAATCCGGAGGGAATCAAGATGGCGGAGGAGTGAGTGGAAGTCACACTGATCTCCTCCCAGGACCAACCTGGAATTACAACTAAATTGTGGAGAAATCACCTGGAACAAACAACTGAACAATAGAGAGAGAGGAGCCTTGTAACCTCAGAGACATAAGAACCAGCTTTTGTGCAATCTAACTGGTAAGGAGTGTGGTACAGACCTGAGAAGGCAGGCAGGGTACCCACAGACAGCAGCACCAGAAAGATATTAAAACAGCCAGTTGGATCCCAATAGCCCCACCCCCAGGTGGGATTTCACCCCGCCCTGTGCTGTCTAAGCTGCCTGCTGAGTGCAAAGAGAATACATTAACAGCTGAAGGAGATAGTCACAGACAGTAGATTACTGGAAGTCTCAAACAGTCTGCCTAAGGTCAGACAGGGTCAACATATGACACCATCAGAGGCAGATCCAGAAAGTAAAAACAGCAGTCTCCAAACATAGAGGTTCACACCACAAAGTCAGGAAATCAAGACAGATCAACTTAAGAATCAGAAGCAAAAGAGAAGAGTCTCTATCAAAAAATGGAAAGACAAAGAAATATGCCCCACTCGAAGGGAAAGGCGGAATCCCCAGAAAGAGAACTAAATGAAATAGAGGCAAGTAAACTATCAGATATTGAGTTCCAAACAACGGTTCTAAGGAAGCTCAATGAGTTCAGTGATCTCAGAGAGAATTACCAAAAACTACAGGGAAACTATGAGGAACTTACTGCAAACTATATCAGCATGAAAAAGGACATAGAAACTATCCATAAAAGACAAGAGGAAATGAAGAATACAATTTTGGAATTGAAGAACACAGGAGAAGGAATCCAAAGCAGGCTAGATGAAGCTGAGGACCGAATCAGAAAGCTGAAGGACAAGGTAGAAAAAAGCTCCCGGAAAGAGCAAGAAAATGAAAAAAGACTAAAAAACAATGAAGAGCCATTGAGGGAAATGCAGGACAACCTGAAGTATAATAATATCTGTATAATAGGGATACCAGAAGGAGAAGAGGATGAGGAAGGGATAGAGAACATGTTTGAAAAAGTAATGATGGAAAACTTCCCTCATTGGAAGAGAGAAAAAGTCACACAAGTCCAGGAAACACAGAGGGTTCCATTCAAGAGGAACCTAATGAGGCCCACTCCAAGACACATCATAGTTAAAATGGCAAATATCAAAGACAAACAGACAATCCTAAAGCAAGCAAGGGAGAAAGAGGTAATAACATATAAGAGAGCACCAATAAGGCTAGCATCTAACTTCTCAATAGAAACACTGCAAACCAGAAGGGAATGGCCAGAAATATCCCAAGTCATGAAAAGCAAAGGCCTGCAACCAAGACTGCTCTACCCAGCAAGGCTCTCAGTTAAAAGAAAAGGTGAAATAAGGAGTTTCCCAGACAAGAGAAGACTGAAAGACTACACCTTCACCAAACCAGCACTGCAAAATATGCTAAAGGGACTGCTTTAAGATGAAGAAAAAGTTTCTATGAATACCCAGTTCCTTTCACAGTTGTCAATACTTGATATTACCAATATTTTTAATACTTATTAATCTGATTGTGACAATGATGTTATTTTAATTGTTCCTTTACAGTTTGTTAAAACTAAACCTGTTTTAGTATATTTATTGCCTATTTCTATTATTAAAAAAAAGTTAATGACTTTTTGATAGTTTTTATCCATTTATTGATTAAAGGTTTGTAGAACTTTTTTCAGAAAAAAAAACAACCTATTAACCATGTTTTAGATGTGTTGCAAATACTTTTCTATTCTATTCCTTGTCCTTTAACTTTTTTATATGTATATTACTATATAGTTAAATGTTTAATATAGTCATATTGTTAATATTTACTTAATAGCTTCTGTGTTTGGATACTTTGCTTCAGGTCATGAAAAATATTAGTTCTATTTTCTTCTAAAACTCCTTAGATTCTACATATTGATTTTTTTTGGGGGGGGGCTTCTGGTTTCTACTTATTAGTAATTAAGCAAATTACCTACATGTTAATAGACAGACTTATTTACTTGTGATAAGACCTGGTTTTCTATCTAAGCTCCTACTTGACAACTGGGTGCCTTTGAAAAAGTTATTTAATTTTTCTTAATAATAGTACCTGCCTTGTAGGTAGGTATTTATAAGTAAAATGATGGGAAATGAAATAATTTATGTGTAGCTCTTGACATAGTGCTTTGCATTAATTATATTTGCTAATGTTAAGTCTTTTAAGCTATTGTTTTAATGTCCCACAAAAGGAAAATCACATAATATCTATTTATTTAGTGTCTGTTTTCCCATAAAAAAGAATGACTTCCAAACTGGAAAGAACATAGCAAATAGTAAAGATACTTTGATGTGAGTGATAAATGAGGAGCTAATAAGAGAATCAATGATGTCTTTGAGAGTCATCTTCTCCCTTTGCTACACTGAGTCTCATCGGCCCTCATTTGAGTTGTTAATCCGTGCAATAATCACCCTGCCTCGAGTCCAGTCATGTTCCATTCATGCTGCCAACACTCACCAAATGGAAATTGCCATATAGTATCATATCACTATTTAAAGTCTTTAATAGTCTTTATTCCTACAGAATAGATATTGAATGGTACTCATGGCTCTTATCAAATTGCAACCCATTTAAATCTCCATCCTCATTTCCTTCTACTCCACTTATGTATTTACTCATTGTACTTAACAGGTAATTGTGCACTATTACTCTAATAGCATGATAATTTTTTTTGTTTCTTTATGCCTTAGCATATATTATTTTATTTATTTATTTATTTATTTATTTATTTATTTTTTATATACATTTGTCTCTGCCTCCCCCCCACCACTTTCCCTTCCCCCCCACCTCCTTCCCTCTTGTCTCTGTTGATTTCTTTTCCTTTCAGTGTTGCTGGTCTTATTTTCCTTGCATCTTTGTATTGTTGGTTAGGTCCCACTTATAGGTGAGATCATATGGTATTTGTCTTTCGCCCCCTGGCTTATTTCGCTTAGTATAATGATTTCCAGTTCCATCCATGCTGTCGCAAAGTATAGTAGTTCTTTTTTTCTTTCTGCTGCGTAGTATTCCACTGTGTGTATGTACCATGACTTTTTGATCCAATCATCTACTGATGGACATATAGGTTGCTTCCAATACTTGGTTATTCTCAATTGTGCTGCTATGAACATTGGGGTGCATAGGTTCTTTTGTATTGGCGTTTTGGTGTTCTTAGGGTATAGTCTCAGCAGGGGAATCGCTGGATCAAAGGGCAGTTCCATTTTCAGCTTTTTGAGGAAATTCCACACTGCTTTCCACAGTGGCTGCACCAGTCTGCATTCCCACCAAGAGTGGACTAGGGGTCCCTTTTCTCCACAGCCTCGCCAGCACCTGTTGTTTGTTGATCTGTTTATGATGGCCATTCTGACCGGTGTGAGGTGGTACCTCATGGTGGTTTTGATCTGCATTTCTCTGATGGCTAGTGATGCTGAGCATCCTTTCAAATGCCTCTGGGCCCTCTGTATCTCCTCCTTGGAAAAGCGTCTGCCCAGGTCCTTTGCCCATTTTTTGATTGGATCGTTTGTCTTCTTGGAGTGGAGTCGAGTGAGTTCTTTATATATCTTGGAGATCAAACCTCTGTCTGATGTATCATTAGCAGATATATTTTCACAAGTGGTTGGCTCCCTTTTCATTTTCCTGATGTTTTCTTTTGCCGTGCAGAAGCTTCTTATTTGATGAAGTCCCACGTGTTTATTCTTTCTTTTATGTCCCTTGCTTTAGAAGACATATCAGTGAAAAAATTGCTGCGTGGGATATCTGAGAGTTTCCTGCCAATGTTCTCCTGTAGGACTTTGATGGTGTTGAGACTTATATTTAAGTCTTTTCTCCATCTTGAGTTTATTTTTGTGTATGGTGTCAGCTGATGATCCAATTTCAATTTTTTGCATGTAGCCGTCCAGCTCTCCCAACACCATTTGTTGAAGAGGCTATTATGGCTCCATTTTATGCTTCTGTCCCCTTTGTTAAATATTAGATGCCCATAGAAACCTGGGCTTGTTTCTGGGCTTTCTATTCTGTTCCATTGGTCTATGGGTCTGTTCTTGTGCCAGTACCAGATTGTTTTGAATGAAGTGGCTTTGTAGTAGAGTTTAATGTCTGGTATTGTGATCCCTCCTACTTTGTGTTTCTTTCTCGAAATTGCTGTGGCTATTCGGGGTCGTTTATGGTTCCATATAAATTTTTGAAATGTCAGTTCTATTTCTGTGAAATACGTCATTGGTATCTTAATAGGGATTGCGTTGAATCTATAAATTGCTTTGGGTAGTATGGACATTTTGAGGATATTAATTCTTCCAATCCATGAGCATGGTATATGCTTCCATTTATTTGTGTCTTCCTTCATTTCTTTCTTCAATGTTGTATAGTTTTCTGCGTACAGATCTTTTACGTCTTTGGTTAAATTTATGCCTTGGTACTGTATTTTTCTTCTTGCTATATCAAATGGTATTTTTCTCTGATTTTTTTCTTTTTCTATTCCATTGCTGGTGTACAAAAATGCCTTTGATTTCTGAATGTTGACTTTGTATCCTGCTATTTTGCCAAATTCACTTATTTGGTTGAGGAGTATTTTTTAGAGTCTACAGGGTTCTCTATGTACACTATCATGTCATCTGCAAACAATGATAGTTTTACTTCCTCCTTTCCTATTTGGATGCCTTTTATCTCTTTCTCTTGTCTGACCCCTGTGGCTAGGACTTCCAATACGATGTTGAAAAGAAGCGGTGAGAGCGGACATCCTTGTCATGTTCCCGATCTTAGTGGGAAAGCTTTCAGTTTTTGCCCGTTGAGTATGATATTGGCTGTCGGTTTTTCATATATGGCCTTTATTACGTTGAGGAATGCCCCATTGATTCCCATTTTGCTGAGTGTTTTGATCATAAATGGGTGCTGTACCTTATAGAATGCTTTTTCTGCATCTATCGAGATGCTCATGTGGTTTTTGTCTTTTCTTTGATTTATGTGATGTATCACCTTTATTGATTTGTGTATATTGAACCATGCCTGCATGCCTGGGATGAATCCCACTTGATCGTGGTGGATAATCTTTTGAATGTATTGCTGGATGCGGTTTGCCAATATTTTGTTGAGGATTTTAGCATCTATGTTCATCAGCGAAATTGGCCTGTAGTTTTCTTTCTTTGTAGGGTCTTTATCTGGTTTTGGGATCAGGGTGAGGCTGGCCTCATAGAAGGAGTCTGGGAGTCTTCCCTCCTCTTGGATGTTTTGGAATAGTCTGAGAAGGACAGGGGTTAGCTCTTCCTTAAATGTTTTGTAAAATTCTCCTGGGAAACCGTCTGGCCCTGGGCTTTTGTGTGCCGGGAGTTTCTTGATGACTGCTTCAATTTCCCCAGCTGTTATCGGTCTGTTCAAGCTTTCTGTTTCTTCCTCCTTCAGTGTTGGAAGATTATACTTTTCTAAAAATTTGTCCATTTCATCAAGATTTTCAACTTTCTTGGCATATAATTGTTCATAATAGTTTCTGATGATACTTTGTATTTCTGTGGTATCAGTTGTTATTTCTCCTCTTTCGTTTCTGATATTATTAATGTGGGTCCTCTCCCTTTTTTTTTCTTGATGAGTCTGCTTAAAGGCTTGTCAATTTTATTTATCTTTTCAAAGAACCAGCTTCTGGATTGGTTGATCCTCTGAATTGTTCTTTTTGTCTCTATGTCATTCAGTTCTGCTCTGATCTTGACTATTTCCTTCCTTCTCCTTGCTCTGGGATTGATTTGTTGTTGTTTCTCCAGTTCTTGAAGTTGTAGTGTTAGGTCTTTTATTTGAAATGTTTCTATCTTTTTTAGGTAAGCCTGTATTGCTATGAACTTCCCTCTCAGGACCGCCTTTGCTGTGTCCCATAGGTTTGGACTGTTGTCTGTTCATTTTCATTCGTTTCCAGAAGTCTTTTGATATCTTCTCTTATCTCATTATTAACCCATTCTTTCTTTTATAGTGTACTGTTCAGTCTCCATGAGTTTGCAAGTATTTGAAGTTTCTCTTTGAAGTTGATTTCCATTTTCAAGGCCTTGTTCTGAAAAAAAGTTTGGTATTATTTCAATTTTCCTGAATTTGCAGAGGCTTGCTTTGTGTCCTATCATGTGGTCTATCTTTGAAAAACTGCCATGAGCATTTGAAAAGAATGTGTATTTTTCTTCTTTGGGATGTAAGGTTCTACATATGTCAGTGAAGTCTCTTTGATTCAGTGTGTCATTCAGCGCCACCATATGTTTATTAATGTTTTGTTTGGAAGATCTGTCCATTTTTGACAGTGGGGTGTTGAAATCCCCTATTCTCAGTGTGTTGCTGTCTATATCTTTTTTGAAGCCATCCAACATTTTCCTTATATACTTGGGGGCTCCTATATTGGGAGGATATGAGTTTGCAATGTTGATGTCTTCTTGATAGATTCTTCCTTTAAGTATTATAAAGTGCCCCTCTGGGTCTCTCTTTATGGCCTTTGTTTTGAAATCTACTTTGTCTGATACAAGTATGGCAACCCCGGCCTTTCTCTCATGCGCATTTGCTTGGAATATTTTCTTCCATCCCTTTACTTTCAATCTGTGTAGGTCTTTTACTCTGAGTTGGGTCTCTTGTAGGCAGCATATGTGTGGGTCATGTTTCCTTATCCATTCAGCTACCCTGTGTCTTTTGATTGGGGCATTTAGTCCATTCACATTGAGAGATATTACTGATAGAAACTTATTCATCTTTTCTCTTTGTACCTGTGTTCCTCTCTCTCTCATTCTTTTCCTTCATCTGCTTAAACCAGTCCCCTTAGCATATCTTGGAGTGCTGGTTTGGTAGAGATGAATTCTTTTGGTCTTCTCTTGTCTGGGAAACTCTGTATTTCCCCTTGTATTTTAATGGAGAGCCTAGCTGTGTAGAGCAGCTTTGGCTGTAGGCCCTTGCTTTTCATGATGTGGAATATTTGTTGCCATTCCCTTCTGGCTTATAGTGTTTCTGTTGAGAAGTCAGGTCCTAGGCGTATGGGGGCCCCTTGTATGGTACTTTCTTCTTCTCCCTTGCTGCCTTGAGGGTTCTCTCTTTGTCTTTGACATTTGCCATTTTAATGATGATGTGTCTTGGAGTGGACCTCTTTGAGTCCCTCTTGAGTGGGGTCCTCTGTGCCTCCTGGATCCATGACACCCTTTTTCTCCTCAAATTAGGGAAATTTTCCATCATTACTTTTTTGAGGAGGTTTTTCTATCCCTTGCTCCTCTTCTTCTCCTTCTGGTGTCCCTATTATACGGATATTATTGCGTTTCAGGTTGTCCTGCATTTCCCTAAATGCCTCTTCATCCTTTTTGAGCATTTTTCCCATTTCTTGTTCTTTCTGGGAGCTTCTTTCTACCTTGTCTTCCATCTCACTGATTCGATCCTCAGCTTCATCCAGCCTGCTTTGGATTCCTTTTTCTGGGTTCTTCAATTCAGAAATGGTATTCTTCATATCCTCTTGTGTCTTCTTGATCGTTTCTATGTCCTTTTCCAGGCTGATATAGTTTGCTGTAAGATCCTGATAGTTTCTCTGCAGTTTCTCATAGTTCTCTTTGAGCTGGCTGAGCTCATTGAACTTCCTTAGAACCATTGTTTTGAATTCAATATCTGATAGTTTCCTTGCCTCTATTTCATTTAGCTCTGTCTGTGGGGAGTCCCTTTTTCCACTTATTTGGGGCCAACTTCTTTTTCTTCCCATGTTTGTGAGAGTCTGTTCAGTATTTTTGTCCTTTACTTTTCTTTCTGGGCCTGCCTCTGATGATGTCAGTTGTTGACCCTATAGGACCTTGGGTTGTTTGTTTGAGCCTTCCAGGAGTCTAATGTCTGTGTCTGACTCCTGCTTGGAGCAGCTCTGTGACCTCTTTGGTCAGGGCTGGGCTATTTTTGGGGATCTCTCTGCAGTCTCACGCGGGCTCCTTGAGCGCGCTCCCAGTGCGGCGGGATCCCCCTCCTTCCTGGGCTGGCATGTGCCTTCCCCAGACCAGGGGGCTTATGCGCGACCTCGCATACTCATATGGCCCCCTTGGCCGGCGAGCTCCGCAGCACTGGTCAGTTTAGGGTCTTCTATTGTCTATTTTCCCCTCTTTTGGCTCTTTGGGTGTGTTGCTTGCCCTCGCCAAATGGGGACTACGGAAATGGGAGGAAGTCAGCTCCAGGACTCTCCGGTTAATCCTGTCTCTCGTCTCTCCTCCAGAGACTGTCTACATATTGATTTTTAAGTCACCTGAATATTTCTTGTATAGTATGTGAAATATGGCTCTGTATTTGTTTTTTATTTCAAGTAATAGTGGTCCATGCATTTTATTTGTTGAATAAGCCTTATTTTACCCATTGATTTGAAATATCAACTTAACCATATATTGTTAGACAGATATATATGCTTGTCTCTAGAATGCTCATTATATTTCATTTTCTACTTGATTATTTCTGTGCTGGTGTCATGTTGGTTTAATTGCTGAGATTTTATAATGGTTTTAATTTTTTAAAATATTTTATAATTAACTTTGACATTTAAAAAATAAATAATATCAATCTGCATTTAAGAAAGAAAGAAAGAGAGAGAGATGGAACTCCTACTTTTTGTGACAACATGGATGAAACTGGAGAATATTAAGCTAAGTGAAATAAGCCAGTCGGTGAAAGACAAATACCACATGATCTCACCTATAAGTGGAATCTATTCAACAAAATAAACTAACAAAAAGAATAAACCACAAGCTTGGAAACATGGAGCAGACTAAAACTGTACAGAGAGGATGGGGAAAGAGGACAATGGTGGAAAGAAGGGGAAGAGACTAGACAAAGAACATATATGAATGACCCATGGACATGGACAACAGAGTGGGAATTGACTGTGGGAGCGGGGGGTCGGGGTGGGATGGGTGGAGGCAGGTAAAGGGGTAAAAACTGAGACAACTGTAATAGAATAAACATGATTTATAAATTAAAAAAATAAATTAAAAAGAAACATAATCCAAGTATGTCTCCTCAACAAGAAACTCTTTTCAAATGTAACAACATAAATAGGTTGAAAGTAAAAGGAGAGAAAACGATATGATAAAAGATAACTCATTAATTTCTAAAAAGGAGTGGCTATGTTAGTATCATATAGAGTAGACTTCAGACCAAAACTGAAATCTCACCAGGTAAATGAGGGAAATTACATAATGATAAAAAGATCAATCCACCAAGAAGACACAGTGATAATAAGGGTGTATTCATCAAATAACAACACTTCAAAATAAATGAAGCAAAAACTTATAGAGCTGAAAGCAGAAATGGAAAATCCACATTTATTGTTGGTGACTGGAATACCCTGCTCTCAGCAGCTGATGGAACAATTAGAAAACCAGCAAGGCTGTAGAACTCAACCAAACCACTTATCAAGAGTATCTAATTAACATTTTAGAACACTCCACCCAATAACAGCAGAATAAACATTCTTTTCAAGCATTCATGTGTAACATTCACCAACATAGACCGTATCTTTGGCCTTAAAACAAACCTCAACAAATTTAAAAGAATTCAACTCATACAGAGTGTGTTCTCCAGCCACAATGGAATCAAACTAGAAACCATCTAGGGGAGGGAAATCAAATAATATATTGAACAAAATGACAATGAAAGTACAACACATCAACTGCAGCAATGCTGAAGAGAAATTTATAGCAGTAAATTCATACATTAGAAAAGAGGAAATGTCTCAAATCAATAATATAAGAGTCCACTCAAATTGAAACCGAAAAGTAAAAAATTAGAATAGTTTAAAACAATTTTCAGAAAGAATAATAAAGTTGGAGTAATCATTCTACCCAATGTAAGGCTTACCATATATCTATGGTAATCAAGACAGTGTGATAGAGGGATAGACAAACAGACTGGTGTTTAGCTGGAGTAGGGCAGGCATTGTCAAAAAGGTTTTCTGTTCTGTTAGGCTACCCTATTTCTGTCCTTTGAGTAGAGACCCATAGAGCCTTTCGCCCTGCCTAACACAGTGATATTGAACTTCTTTCCTCCAGAATAGGATAAATTTCTGTTGTTTTTAGCAACCAAGTTTGAGGTCATTTGTTACAGCAGCCACAGGAAACTAATACACCACCTATCACTTGCAACCATATCTTCATGAGAGTCCAAGTCCTGCTTAGAACACCATGCATTAAGTTCTTTGTATTTCTTGTACTTCTAAATTTTAAACTGTATGCCATGACCTGTTTTTCTTTCCATGTTTTTCCATTCAAGCTCTAAGAATGTTTCATTTCATCCCCCACCCCACCCCAAGGCTATGGCATTATTTGATATGATTATTTTTTCTTGTATTGATTATATTTATTATTTTTTTATTTTTTTGTTCAAATACATTTGTCTCCACATTCCCACCACCACTTTCCCCTGCCTCCTCACCCCACCTCCCTCCCTCAATCTTTCCCCATTTTGGTTTTGTCCATGGGTCCTTTATACATGTTCCTTGATTGGACCCTTCCCTTCCCTTTCCCTGCCCCGCTTCCCTCTTGACTCTGTTGGTTTCTTTTTCCTTTCAATGTTGCTTGTTATATTTTCCTTGCTTGTTTGTTTTGTTGGTTAGGTTCCACTTATAGGTGAGATCATATGGTATTTGTCTTTTGCCCCCTGGCTTATTTCACTTAGCATAATGCTATCCAGTTCCATCCATGCTGTCGCGAAGGGTCATAGCTCTTTCTTTCTGCTGTGTAGTATTCCATTGTGTAAATGTACCACAGTTTTTGGATCCATTCATTTACTAATGGGCATTAAGGTTGCTTCCAACACTTGGCTATTGTAAATTGTGCTGCTATGAATATCAGGGTGCATAGGTTCTTTTGAATTGGTGTTTTGGAATTCTTAGGGTATAATCCCAGCAGTGGAATCGCTGGGTCAAAAGGCAGTTCCATTTTTAGCTTTTTGAGGAAATTCCAAACTGTTTTCCACAGTGGCTGCACCAGTCTGCATTCCCACCAACAGTGTACTAGGGTTCCCTTTTCTCCACAGCCTCACCAGTACCTGTTGTTTGTTGATTTCTTTATGATGGCCATTCTGACTTGTGTGAAGTGGTATCTCATTGTGGTTTTAATTTGCATCTCTCTAATGGCTAGTGATGCTGAGCATCCTTTCATATGTCTCTGGGCCCTCTGTATCTCTTCCTTGGAGAAGTGTCTGCCCGGATCCTTTGCCCATTTTTTAATAGGATTGTCTGTCTTCTTGGAGTGGAGTCGTGTGAGTTCTTTATATATTTTGGAGATCAAACCGCTATCTGATGCATCATTGACAAATATATTTTTCCTATATTGTTGGTTCCCTTTTCATTTTGCTGGTTTTTTTCTTTAGCCATGCAGAGGCTTCTTATTTGATGAGGTACCACTTGTTCATTCTTTCCTTTATGTCCCTTGCTTTAGGAACATATCGGTGAAAATGTTGTTGCATGGGATATCTGAGAGTTTCCTGCCTATGTTCTCCTCTAGGACTTTGATGGTGTTGCAACTTATATTTAAGTCTTTTATCCATATTGAGTTTATTTTTTTGTATGGTGTCGGTTGGTAATCAAATTTCAATTCTGTGCATGTAGCTGTCCAGCTCTCCCAACACCGTTTGTTGAAGAGGCTATTTTTACTTGTGATATTATTTTTTAACTATAGGGGATACATCATGAAATGTAACAGAAGTGGTACAGGCTTTTAGTCAGATAGACCCAGGTCGTAGTCCACACTGTTCTATCTACTACCTGAGTGACCTTTGGCAAATCACTTAGCCTCAGATGCTTCTTATATACAATTGGGTTAACACTGCCTCCCTTGCAAAGTTATTGTGAATGTTAAAGATAATGAACCTATGGCAGGGGTGAAATGAAAAGCAGCTCTTGCTACTCACAAAATGTTCTTTTATGTTGTATGTTTAACATATGCAAAGATACCTGTCTTCCAGAGTCCATGATCTTGTTTATTTTTGAAGGTAGTTCTGCACCAAGGCTCAGCAGTGCCACTCACCACTCTCCTTACTTACACTGTTCCAACCACTCAGTGTTCTTGGCCTTCACACTTGCTGTCCCCTCTGTCTAGAACACTCTTAAATATATGTGTGGACTGTTCCCTTACTTCATTAAGGTCTCTGCCCAAATGTACCATCTTATCCAAGAGGCCCTCCCTCACTGTCTAAACAGCACACCTCCCCATCTGTCTCTAACCTTGACCTGTTTTATTTTTATTTAAATACTTTATCACCACCAGACATATGTATTTGTGTATTACATATCTCTCTCAATTAGAATATGGGCTCCAAGCAATCAGGATCAGAGATTTTGTCTTTTCTGTGAATTGTTGTATCCCTTGTGTCTAGAACAGTAAGTGCTCAATAAATATTTATTGCATGAATGAATGAGTAAATGGATGGATGGATGGATGAATACATAGTCTAGCTGAGTAGAGAAGTGAACGCTTAATCACAATGCAGTGTAATCAATGTTATGATGTGTTTGTACAGGGTGCTGTGTGGGGACCTAGTCTGTCTGGAATGTGGAGTGGGGGTAAGAATTATTAATGAAAGCTTCTTGGAGGAAGTAACATCTCAACTGAATCCTACAGAATGAATAGGAGTTTCTAGGTCTAGAAGGTGAAAGAAAGGATATTCCAGAGATATAAAACAGTGTTGCAAAGTCATATAGACCAGAGATTTCAGGAATTTGAGATAGCTTGGTGTGACAGAGAAGAAAGATTGAGGGAGAGAAAGAAGGAAGGAAGGGATGGAGGGAGGGAGGGAGGGAGGGAGGAAGGAAGGCTGTGCTTTCTAAGAGCTCATGACTTGGTACTAGTGAATAATCATGTGGACAATTAAACTGTAGTATGATAAAACTGGTGGTAGAGATAGTATTTTCAGGGCACTGTGAGAACACATAGGAGGCGGTCTCCCCTCTGTGAAGGAGGCAGGATCTATGGAGGGAAATAAAATTCTTATCAGAGAATTTTTCACCAGGCAGAGAGCGGGGAGTAGGTCCAGTTGAAGAAGTACAAACACAACTTGCAAGACATAGAGATATGAGAGAGCACAGCAATATGGGACGATTGGAGAGTGGTGTTTGGAGGCTCATAGGTGTAGAGACTTTGGTGGTATGGTAAGGGGTCTCAATGGTATTCTAAGAGCATTGGGAGCCATTGGGAGAATTTAAGTGAAGAGAGGTAAAAAGAATGTTACAGATCCAGATAAAAATGCTTCAAAACCAATCATTTCTATCTTCTCTGAAAAATCAATTGAAAATAAAATCAAGCCTGGTGGCAGGAGATCAGTTAGAAAGCTGCTGTAAATATCCAGGTAAGAAATGTTATGATGGCCTAGACTCTGGCACTAAAAGTGTGATCCAAGACCAGCAGCACGTGCATTTCTAGGGAGCTTGTTACATATGCAAAATCTCAGGCTCTAACACACACCTTCTGAATCAGAATCTGCATTATATCAAGATCCTCAGGTGATTGGTGCCCATATTAAAATTGGAGAGGCATTTGCCAAAACTAAATGGGAATGCAGAAGAAGGTATAGGTATGAGAGAGCTGTTAAGGTGGAATTGACAGGATTTAGCATCATATGTAGTGATCCTTTTTAAATTAACTTATTTCTCCATCTGCTGACACCTTTATTTTTTCATCAACTAGACATCCAGCTGACTGCACACTCTCCTGGATTGGTTCACACCACAGCTGAGGACCTGGCCTTCTCTTTGCGTTTACAGCTATCTGTAGACAGGATATTGGTTTCTTTTCAGGAGCCCCCAGCAGATGGCTCCTTATGCAGCTCAAAATCAATAAAATGTAATATAGAGCAGTGTGGGACAATTCCACATATTTTTTGTTTCTGCCAAAGCAGATTTAGACTTCTCCTGTTTCAGTAATTTCTTTAAGTTTCTTCAAAGACAACAGCTGACTTTCATTTAAAAGCACTGGAGTAGTAGGAGGAATTGAATTACCTTGGGAAGTTTTGAAAAGTAAAATGTGATCTCCTTATTCTAGTTGCAAAGGACAAAATACACCCTTGATTTTATTATGGATACATACCTTAAAATCAGGAGTTCATAGATTTCTCTCACTGTTATTTAAAACATGGGGCATGGTGGGTAACTTGACCCAGAGCATCCAGGAAGGATCCCCACCCATGAATAATAATTCCCTTATACCATTTTTAGAAGGACATTGACTTCACCTATGAGTCAATATGTTTATTTCCGTGAGATTAGGATGACAGGTACTTCAGGTGCTGACCTCTTGTTTCTTTTCTTCAAAACCTCCGAGGAAACCTGTCGGTTAACGAGAAAGACTACTTGCCATTAGACCATAGCAGCCGTAGTGGAAAAACATGAGGTGACTTGGTGAGTAATTTCAAGTTAGGAGGAAACTTATTCAGACACTTTCTCAGCAAATATTTGTTGAATGCCTATCAAGTTTAAGACATTGTGTGAAAAGGCACTGTGGCTGGTGTGGCTTAATGGATTGGGCACCAGCTTGCAAATGAAAGGGTTGCCAGTTTAATTCCCAGTGAGGGCACATGCCTGGGTTGCAGGTCAGGTCCCCAGTAGGGGGTGCATGAGAGGCAACCATACATTGATGTTTCTCTCTCTCTCTCTCTCTCTCTCTCTCTCTCTCTCCCCTCCCCCCTCCCTCCCCCCTTCCCTTCCATTCTCTCTAAAAATCAATAAATGAAGTCTTTTGTTTTAAAGAACTGTTACCTTATTTAAAAAAAAGAAAAGGGGAACCGAAGAGTCCTAGAGCTGATTTCTTCCCATTTCCGTAGTCCCCATTTGGCGAGGGCAAGCAACGCACCCAAAGAGCCAAAAGCGGGGAAAACACACAAAAGAAGACTCTAAACTGACCAGTGCCGCGAAACTCGCGTGCCAGGGAGGCCAGATGAGTACACGAGGTCGCGAATAAGCCCCCTGGTCTGGGGCAAACACATGCGAGCCCAGGCAGGTGGGGGACCCTGCCGCGCTGGGAACATGCTCCAGGAGCCCGCGTGAGAGCGCAGAGAGATCCCAAAAAATAGCCCAGCCCTGACCGAAGGGGTCACAGAGCTGCTCCAAGCAGGAGTCAGACACAGGCATTAGACTCCTGAAAGGCTCAAACAAGCAACCCAAGGCCCTATAGGGTCAACAACTGACATCATCAGAGGCAAGCCCAGAAAGAAAAGTAAAGGACAAAAGTACTTAACAGACTCTCACAAAAATGGGAAGAAAAAGAAGTTCCCCCCAAATGAGTGGAAAAGGGGACTCCCCACAGAGAGAGCTCAATGAAATAGGGGCAAGGGACTATCAGATATGGAATTTAAAACAATGGTTCTAAGGAAGCTCAATGAGCTCAGCCAGCTCAAAGATAACTATGAGAAACTGCAGAGAAACTATCAGGATCTTACAGCAAACTATATCAGCCTGGAAAAGGACATAGAAACGATCAAGAAGACACAAGAGGATATGAAGAATACCATTTCTGAATTGAAGAACACAGTAGAAGGAATCCAAAGCAGGCTGGATGAAGCCGAGAATCGAATCAGTGAGATGGAAGACAAGGTAGAAAGAAGCTCCCAGAAAGAACAAGAAATGGGAAAAAGGCTCAAAAAGAATGAAGAAGCATTTAGGGAAATGCAGGACAACCTGAAACGCAATAATATCCGTATAATAGGGATACCAGATGGAGAAGAAGAGGAGCAAGGAATAGAGAACCTCCTCGAAAAAGTAATGATGGAAAATTTCCCTAATTTGAGGAGAGAAAGGCTCTCATGGATCCAGGAGGCACAGAGGACCCCACTCAAGAAGGACCCAAGGAGGTCCACTCCAAGACACATCATCATTAAAATGGCAAATGTCAAAGACAAAGAGAATCCTCAAGGCAGCAAGGGAGAAGGAGAAAGTAACATACAAGGGGGCCCCGATACGCCTAGGAGCTGACTTCTCAACAGAAACACTACAAGCCAGAAGGGAATGGCAACAAATATTGCAAGCCATGAAAAGCAAGGGCCTGCAGCCAAGGCTGCTCTACCCAGCTAGGCTCTCCATTAAAATAGAAGGAGAAATACGGAGTTTCCCAGACAAAAGAAAGCTAAAAGAATACATCTCTACCAAACCAGCACTCCAAGATATGCTAAGGGGACTGGTTTAAGCAGATGAAGGAAAAGAATGAGACAGAGAGGAACACAAGTACAAAGAGAAAAGATGAATAAGTTTCTATCAGTAATATCTCTCAATGTGAATGGACTAAATGCCCCAATCAAAAGACATAGGGTAGCTGAATGGATAAGGAAACATGACCCACACATATGCTGCCTACAAGAGACCCACCTCAGAGCAAAAGACCTACACAGATTGAAAGTAAAGGGATGGAAAATAATATTCCAAGCAAATGGACATGAGAAAAAGGCTGGCATTGCCATACTTGCATCAGACAAAGTAGATTTCAAAGCAAAGGCCATAAAGAGAGACCCAGAGGGGCACTTTATAATACTTAAAGGAAGAATCTATCAAGAAGACATCAACATTGTAAACTTATATGCTCCCAATATAGGAGCCCCCAAGTTTATAAGGAAATTGTTGGATGACTTCAAAAAAGATATAGACAGCAACACACTGATAGTAGGGGATTTCAACACCCCACTGTCAAAAATGGACAGATCTTCCAAACAAAACATTAATAAACATATGGTGGCGCTGAATGACACACTGAATCAAAGAGACTTCACTGACATATATAGAACCTTACATCCCAAAGAAGAAAAATACACATTCTTTTCAAATGCTCATGGCAGTTTTTCAAAGATAGACCACATGATAGGACACAAAGCAAGCCTCAGCAAATTCAGGAAAATTGAAATAATACCAAACTTTTTCTCAGACCACAAGGCCTTGAAACTCGAAATCAAACTCAAAGAGAAACTTCAAAAACTTGGAAACTCATGGAGACTGAACAGTACACTATTAAACAATGAATGGGTCAATAATGAGATAAGAGAAGAAATAAAAAAATTTCTGGAAACAAATGAAAATGAACAGACAACAGTCCAAAACCTATGGGACACAGCAAAGGCGGTCCTGAGAGGGAAGTTCATAGCAATACAGGCTTACCTTAAAAAGATAGAAATATTTCAAATAAAAGACCTAACCCTACAACTTGAAGAACTGGAGAAACAACAACAAATCAATCCCAGAGCAAGTAGAAGGAAGGAAATAGTCAAGATTAGAGCAGAACTGAATGACATAGAGACAAAAAGAACAATTCAGAGGATCAACCAATCCAGGAGCTGGTTCTTTGAAAAGATAAATAAAATTGACAAGCCTTTAAGCAGACTCATCAAGAAAAAAAGGGAGAGGACCCAAATTAATAATATCAGAAACGAAAGAGGAGAAATAACAACTGATACTACAGAAATACAAAGGGTTGTCAGAAACTACTATGAAAAATTATATGCCAAGAAATTTGAAAATCTTGATGAAATGGACAAATTTTTAGAAAAGTATAATCTTCCAACACTGAAGGAGGAAGAAACAGAAAGCTTGTACAGACCGATAACAGCCGGGAAAATTGAAGCAGTCATCAAGAAACTCCCGGCACACAAAAGCCCAGGGCCAGACGGTTTCCCAGGAGAATTTTACAAAACATTTAAGGAAGAGCTAACCCCTGTCCTTCTCAGACTATTCCAAAACATCCAAGAGGAGGGAAGACTCCCAGACTCCTTCTATGAGGCCAGCATCACCCTGATCCCAAAACCAGATAAAGACCCTACAAAGAAAGAAAACAACAGGCCAATTTCGCTGATGAACATAGATGCTAAAATCCTCAACACAATATTGGCAAACCGCATCCACCAATACATTCAAAAGATTATCCACCACGATCAAGTGGGATTCATCCCAGGCATGCAGGCATGGTTCAATATACACAAATCAGTAAACGTGATACACCACATAAATCAAAGAAAAGACAAAAACCACATGAGCATCTCGATAGATGCAGAAAAAGCATTTGACAAGGTACAGCACCCATTTATGATCAAAACACTCAGCAAAATGGGAATCAATGGGGCATTCCTCAATGTAATAAAGGCCATATATGAAAAACCGACAGCCAATATCATACTCAACGGGCAAAAACTGAAAGCTTTCCCACTAAGATCGGGAACACGACAAGGATGTCCGCTCTCACCGCTTCTTTTCCACATCGTATTGGAAGTCCTAGCCACAGCGGTCAGACAAGAGAAAGAGATAAAAGGCTTCTAAATAGGAAAGGAGGAAGTAAAACTATCATTGTTTGCAGATGACATGATAGTGTACATAGAGAACCCTGTAGACTCTACCAAAAAACTCCTCAACCTAATAAGTAAATTTGGCAAAACAGCAGGATACAAAGTCAACATTCAGAAATCAAAGGCGTTTTTGTACACCAGCAATGCAATAGAAGAAGAAGAAATCAGGAAAAATATACCATTCGATATAGCACGAAAAAAGATAAAGTACCTAGGGATAAATTTAACCAAAGACACAAAAGACCTGTATGCAGAAAACTATACAACATTGAAGAAAGAAATTAAGGAAGACACAAATAAATGGAAGCATATACCGTGCACATGGATTGGAAGAATTAATATCCTTAAAATGTCCATACTACCCAAAGCAATTTATAGATTCAACGCAATCCCTATTAAGATACCAATGACGTATTTCACAGAAATAGAACAGACATTTCAAAAATTTATATGGAACCATAAACGACCCCGAATAGCCACAGCAATTTTTAGAAAGAAACTCAAAGTAGGAGGGATCACAATACCGGACATCAAACTCTACTACAAAGCCACTATACTCAAAACAATCTGATACTGGCACAAGAACAGACCCATAGACCAGTGGAACAGAATAGAAAGCCCAGAAATAAGCCCAGGTCTCTTTGGACATCTAATATTTGACAAAGGGGGCAGAAGCATAAAATGGAGCCATAACAGCCTCTTCAACAAATGGTGTTGGGAAAGCTGGATGGCTACATGCAAAAAATTGAAATTGGATCATCAGCTGACACCATACACAAAAATAAACTCAAGATGGAGAAAAGACTTAAATATAAGTCTCAACACCATCAAAGTCCTAGAGGAGAACATTGGCAGGAAACTCTCAGATATCCCACGCAGCAATTTTTTCACTGATATGTCTCCTAAAGCAAGGGACATAAAGGAAAGAATAAACAAGTGGGACCTCATCAAAATAAGAAGCTTCTGCACGGCTAAAGAAAACATCAGCAAAATGAAAAGGGAGCCAACCACTTGGGAAAATATATTTGCTAATGATACATCAGATAGAGGTTTGATCTCCAAGATATACAAAGAACTCACTTGACTTTACTCCAAGAAGACAAACGATCCAATCAAAAAATGGGCAAAGGACCTGGGCAGATGCTTTTCTAAGGAGGAGATACAGAGGGCCCAGAGGCATTTGAAAGGATGCTCTGCATCACTAGCCATCAGAGAAATGCAGATCAAAACCACCATGAGGTACCACCTCACACCGGTCAGAATGGCCATCATAAACAGATCCACAAACAACAGGTGCTGGCAAGGCTGTGGAGAAAAGGGAACCCTAGTCCCCTGTTGGTGGGAATGCAGACTGGTGCAGCCACTGTGGAAAGCAGTGTGGAATTTCCTCAGAAAGCTGAAAATGGAACTGCCTTTTGATCCTGCGATTCCCCTGCTGGGACTATACCCTGAGAACACCAAAATGCCAATACAAAAGAACCTATGCATCCCAATGTTCATAGCAGCACAGTTTACAATAGCCAAGTGTTGGAAGCCACCTAAATGTCCATCAGTAGATGACTGGATCAAAACATTATGGTACATATACACAATGGAATACTACGCAGCAGAAAGAAAAAAAGAAGTACTAAACTTTGCGACAGCATGGATGGAACTGGAGAGCATCATGCTAAGCGAAATAAGCCAGGGGGCGAAAGACAAATACCATATGATCTCACCTATAAGCGGAACCTAACCAACAATGCAAAGAAGCAAGGAAAATATGACCAGCAACACTGAAAGGAAAAGAAATCAACAGAGACAAGAGGGAAGGTGGGGCAGGGAAAGGGAAGGGAAGGGGAAAGTCAAGGAACATATAGCAAGGACTCATGGACAAAACCAAAGGGGAAGAGCTGAGGGAGGGAAGGTGGGAGGGGGCAAGGGAAATAGGTGGGGGGAAGGCAGAGACAAATGTATTTAAAAAGTAAATAAATTAATTTAAAAAAAAAAAAGAAAAGGGTTCTTAGTTGCAGTCAACAGAAACAGACTCTGGTTAACTTAAAGAGAAAACGAATTCACTGGCAGGAAATCAGGTAGCAAAGAGAATCGATGGGAAGGCTGGTGAACCAGGCTTGGAAACAGTCTACGACTGAGGGAAGGTTGGGGTCAGGGTTTCAGCCAAGCTCAAACCACAGGAACAGGCTGGGTCAGTGCCTCTGCCATCCACGCTGGACACTGAATCTTGACACTGTCACCACCAATCACTGCCAATGACCACTTTGATGCTGCAGCTGCTGCCATCAGAACAAATTTGGAACTGTCCCTCGCTTCTTTGCAACACTGGCTCCAGATTCAAAGCCCTGGATAGTATTCTTAGGTTGGCTGAGCTTAGATCACTTGCCTGTGCCCAGGCTGTCAGGGGTCAGGGAGAGCGAGTGTGTGGCACTTTCAATTTCCTCAGTGGAAGGCCGGCCCTGCTTCCCATCACGACTCATAGAGTGGGGATTCCCCAACACACTCTCTCCCTCAGTGATCTCATCCTGCCCCTTGGCTTTAAATGCTATAGCATACTGATGGCTCTCAAATTTCTATCTCTAGCCAACATCTCTACTGAGCTCCAGACTCATATGTCTACATGTCTATCTGGTATCTCTATTCGGATGTCTGATCAACAAATCAAACTCATCATGGCAAACAAGATTTTCTTGATTCATCCATCTCTACCACATACAAGCCCATATCTCCCTCAGACTTTCCTTCCTTAGTAAACAGCACCACCAGTCACTTAAGCCCAAATCCTAGGAATTTCCCTCCATTCCGTTTTTTCCCATCATCCACATCTAATTCATAAGGATATCCTATGGTTTCTACCTCCAAAACATATCTCATATCTGCCCTCTTCTCACCACTTCTAATGCCGTAGTCCAAGCCATAAGCATCTTTTTCCCTGTAACATTCAGGGCACCAGCAGGAAACAAATGGTACACTCAAAAGAGATTAACCAAAGAGAGTTTAATAACTATGAACTATAAACCATTATATATTATTGCTATAAAGCATTATATATAAACTATATAAACATGAATTGTAATATACTATATCTAATGTATAATGTTCTATATAATACTTAGTTATACAATATTTTATTTCTAATTATGTACAATATATTCATATAATACTGTAACTCTATATAATATATATATAAAGTAAACATTATATATTAACTATTGACCAAGGGGTGGACAGACTTAACATAACAACCAAAAGATGGTGAAGCACCAAGAACAAGGAGCAGGAACTGCAGAAACACAGCCACAGCCAGGACCTTGTTGAGGAAGGAAGGAAATGGAACAGAGAGGAATGGTAATGAGTACCCCGATCTTTCTTCTCCCACCTTTTGATCTCCTGCCAGTGTCTCTCACTGACTAAACTCAACCAGAAATCAGTCAGTAAAGGAGTCCTGGGGATGCCGTGTACAGGTAAGCCTTCAAGATTAGAGAAAGGTAGATAATGTAATGAGGTAAGAGGTAAAGAGATTAAGGAGAATAACTAACACATCTTCTGACTGGTCGCTTAGCTTGCATTCTTCCCAATCCCCCAAACCCAATCTCCACAGAGCAGCCAGAGTGATCCTTTATAATCCAAGCTGTAGCATGGGCCCTTTTATACCCCTCCAATGGCTTCTCACTGCACACAAAATAAAATCCAAGCTTCCCTTTCTTTCTTTTATTTTTTATATTGTTCAAATACATTTGTCTCCATTTTCCCACCACCACTTTCCCCTGCTCCACCCACCTGCACCACCCTCCCTCAATCCTTCCCCACTTTGGCTTTGTCCATGGGTCTTTTATACATGTTCCTTGATTTGACCCTTCCCTATCTTTTCCCCATTACCCCCCTCTCTCCTTCCCTCTCGTTACTGTCGGTTTGCTTTTTCTTTCAATGTTGCTGGTTATATTTTTCTTGCTTGTTTATTTTGTTGATTAGGTTCCACTTATAGGTGAGATCATATGGTGTTTGTCTTTCACTCCCTGGTTTATTTCATTTAGCATAATGCTCTCCAGTTCCAACCATATTGTCGCGAAGGGTAGTAGCTCTTTCTTTCTTTCTGCTGCATAGTATTCCAAAGTGTAAAGGTACCACAGTTGTGTGATCTACTCATTTATTGATAGGCATTTATGTTGCTTCCAACACTTGGCTATTATAAATTGTGCTGCTATGAACATTGAGGTGCATAGGGTTTTTTGAATTGGTATTTTGCGATCTTTGGGGTATAATCCCAGCAGTGGAATCATTGGGTCAAAAGGCAGTTCCATTTGTAGCTTTTTGAGGAAATTCCAAACTGTTTTCCACAGTGGCTGCACAAGTCTGCATTCTCACCAACAGTGTACTAGGTTTCCTTTTCTCTACAACCTCACCATCATTTGTTGTTTGTTGATTTGTTTATGATGGCCATTCTGACCAGTGTGAAGTGGTATCTCATTGTGGTTTTAATTTGCATTTCTCTGATGGCTAGTGATGCTGAGCCTTTCATATGTCTCTTATATGGCCCTACATGACCTGGCTGTGACTCATATCCTCTCCTACCACTTTTCCCTTGCTTATTGAGTTCCAGGCACATGCCAAGTTCATTCTTATCTTAGAATCTTTGAATTTGTTTCCCCTCTATCTGAAACATTTCCTCCTCATCTAACTGCATGGCTTCATAATGACCCAATCTAAAATAGCCCCTTGTCCAGTTCCTCTCTATTAGATGACCTTATTTTATTTTCTTCATGATGTCATAGGATTGTGAGACCACCATTCAATGTTTTAGTTCCCTTTGAGATACCTAAGTAATCATCCATGTAGCGATATCAACTAAGTAGTAAATATATGAGGTCTTTTTGTTGTTGTTTTAGCTTTTGGGTTTTATTTTTATTTTAATGGAATTTTAATTGCACAAAAATTTATTAATTCAATGAGCTTGGACAATTAGTATTCCTTTGTGTAACCAACACCCCAATCAAGCCATAAAACATCTCCATCACTTCAAAAAGCTCTTTCATGCCCCTTCCTGTCATCCAGTGATCTGATTTCTAGACTATAGTTTTGTCTGTTCTTGAACTTCATATAAGTGAAATCACATGGATAGACTCTTATGCCTGGCTTTTGTTCAACATAATAGTTCTGAGATTCATTCATGTTGTAATTCTACAGTGCATTAATTTAATACAGTTTGCTCTTTCTCCTGCTGATGTATGTATGTTTTGGTCCTTCACCACAAGTTTTTGACTATATGAATAAGGCTGCTGTGAGCATTCTTATAGAGACCTTTTGTGGACATATGGTTACATTTATTTTGGATAAATACCAAAGGATGAAACTGTTAGGTCATAATGAAGATATATGTTTAACTTTATAAGGATCTGCTAAACAGTTTTCCAAAGTGGTTTACCATTTTATATTCCCACCAGCAATATGTGAGTTTTCCCATTGCTCCACATCTTTGCTAACATTTTATTCTGTCAATCCTTTTTATTTTAGTCATTCCAAAGTGTGTGAAATAGTATTTTATTGTAGTTTCAGTTTGAATTTCCCTTATAAATAATAACGTTCAGAACCTTTTCATGTGTTTATTGACCCTTTATCTTCTTTTGAAAAATGTCTATTCAAGTCTTTTGGCCTTTTTTCTATTTTTTTTTTTTTTTTGGTCATTTGTCCTTTGTCAATTATATGGATTGTGAATAGTTGTTTTTTTTTTGTTTTTTTTTTTTTTTTTTTTTACCAATATATGACTTGACTGTTTGTTTTCTTAATGGTGCTTTTTGATGAGGAGAAATTTTTAATTTTGTTGAAGTTTCATTTATCTTTCTTTTTTCTTTTATGATCAGTGTTTTCTATGTCTTGTCTAAGAAATTGTTGCCTATTCCCAGATCATGAAAATATTTTCCTATGTATTCTTCTAGAACCTTTATAGTTTTAACTATATCTAAGTGCATTTAGGTATATGATACATCTCAAATTGATTTTTAAGTAACTAGTGAGTTAGGGGGTTAGGGTTCATTTTTTTCCATAAGAATATTTAGCTACTCCCAACACAGCACCGTTGTGAAAGACTATCTTTTTCTGATTATATTGCCTTTGTACCATTGTTGAAAGTCAATTTATATATAATCTTTTTAATCACAAAAAATAAGGAAAATATATATCTCCAGATTCTTGTCTGTTTCATTGATCTATTTGTTCATGTTTATGCCAGTACCACACAGTAGCTTTACAGAAAGCATTAACTGATAGTGTGCATCATCAAAACTTTTTCTTTTTCAAGATTGTTTTGGTTAGGTCCTTTGCATTTTCATATAAATTTTAAAATAAGCTTGTAGTTTCTTTATTTTTACTTTATTTTTAAAATTAAATTTATTGGGGTGACATTGATTAATAAGATTACATAGGCTGCAAGTGTACATTTCTATGATACATAATCTGTATATTGCATTTTGTACCTACCACCCAAAGTCAAACCATCTTCTGTCAACATATGTGTGACCCCCTTCACCCTTTACTACCCCCAAGCCACCTCCCCCTGGTAACCACCATACTGTTGTCTGTCTATGAGTTTCAGTTTTATGTCCCACATATAAGTGAAATCATATGTTTCTTAGCTTTTTCTGACTTACTTATTTTGTTTAGCATAATATTCTCAAGGTCCATCCATGTTGTCACAAATGGCAGTATTTTATCTTTCCTTATGGCTGAGTAGAATTCCATTGTATATATGTCTGACACTTTTTAATCCAGTTATCTATAGAAGGACACTTTGGTTGTTTCCATGTCATGGCCACTGTGAATAATGCTGCAGTGAACATGGGGATACATATATATTTGCAAATAAATGTTATTGAGTTTTTCAAGTAGATACCCAGAAGAAGGATTGCTAAGTCTTAAGGTAACTCTATGCTTTTTTTTTTTTTTTTTTTTTTTTTTTTGCGGAACTACCATACTCTTTTCCACAGTGGCTGTACCACTTTACATTCCCACCAGCAGTGAATGAGGGTTCCTTTTTCTCCATATTTATTACACTTGTTATTACCTATTTTGTTGATAATAGCCATTCTAACAGGTGTGAGGTAGTATCTCATTGTAGTGTTTTAAAAGATTTTATTTATTTTTAGAGAGACAGAAAATGAGGGGAAAAGAGAGAGAGAGAGAAACATCAATGCATGAGAGACACAGATCGATTGCCTCTCACATGCCCCCAGCTGGGGACCTGGCCCACAACCCAGGCATGTGCCCTGACTGGGAACCGAACCAGTGACCTTTCAGTTTGCAGGCCAGTGCTCAATCCACTGAGCCACACCAGCCAGGGCTCATTGTAGTTTTGATTTGCATTTCCCTAATAGCTAGTGAAGTTGAACATCTTTTCATGTGCCTGTTGGTCATTCGTATGTCTTCTTGACAGAAGTATCTGTTAGGTCATCTACCCATTTTTTTAATTGTCTGTTTGGTATTCAGTTGTATGTGTTCTTTATGTAATTTGGATATCAGCCCCTTGTCAGAGCTGTTGTTTGCAAATATCATCTCCCATTTGGTTGGTTACCTTCTTGTTTTGTTGTCGGTTTCTTTTGCTGTGCAAAAGACCTTGTGATTTCTATAAGAGAAATTTTCTAGGATAATAAACAGGACTGCATTATATCCATAGATCAATCTGGGGAGAACTGACATCCTAACAATATTGATTCTTCCAATCCATCAACATGATGCATCTCTCCACTTATTTAGGTCTTCTTTAATTTCTTTCAGCAATGCATTTTATTTTTCAGCCTAGAACTCTTGATGCCTTTTATTGGAACTTTTCTGGGTGTTGGAATGTTTCTTGATCCTATCACAAATAATAAGGTTTTAATTTTATTGTACAATTTCTCATTGTTAGTATATAGAAATACAGTTGATTCTGTATTTTGATTTTGTAGCCTATGACCTTGCTTAATTTGTTTATGGTACATTGCTTGCATTTTTTTTTCTTTACACAATTATGTAATCTGAAAAAAACTTTTACTTCTTCCTTTCCAATACATGTGCCTTCTTTTCCTTGGCTTATGCACTGGTTGGACCCCCAGTATCATGTTGCATAACAGTGGTAGGAGTGGACATCCTTGCCTTGTTACTAATTTTAGGGGAAAAGTGCACAATATTTTACCAGTGAATATTATACTATATAAGCCTCAAAAAGAATACTCTGGTTGCTGTGTGAAAAAAGGGCTCAATAAATAAGAAAGACTAGAGATAGAAATTTCTGATTTATAATTATATGGCTGGAATTTAAAGAATGAGCCTTGAGGGATAACAAAATTTAGAAGTTATGTGTTAAAATAAGAATAAATCAATATTTCACTTAGCATAACACACTCCAGGTCCGTCCACTCTATGACAAAAGGTAAGATTCTCTTATTTTTTACAGCTGAGTAGTATTCCATTGTGTAAATATATTGTACCACAGCTCTTTTACCCACTCATCTACTGATGGGCACTTTTGCTTCTAAATCTTGGCCATTGTAAATAACACTGTAATGAACATAGAGGTGCATACATTTGTCTGAATTAGTGTTTTCGGTTTTTTTGGCTATATACTGAGAAGTGGAATCACTGAATCATAAGGCAGTTACATTTTTAGTTTTTTTGAGGAAATTCCATACTGTTTTCCACAGTGGCTGCACCAATCTGCATTCCCACCAACACTGCACTAGGGTTCCCTTTTCTCCACATCTTTGCCAGCACTTGTTGTTCGTTGTTCTGTTTATGATGGCCATTCTGACTGGTGTGATGTGGTATCTCATTGTGGTTTTAATTTGCATTTCCCTGATAACTAGTGACATTGAGCATCATTTAATATGTCTATTGTCCATCTGTATGTTTTCTGTTTTTTTGCTTTTTTTAAATTTATAAATCATGTTTATTCTATTACAGTTGTCTCAGTTTTTACCCCTTTACCCGCGTCCACCCATCCCACCCCCAACCCCCACTCCCACAGTCAATTCCCACTCTGTTGTCCATGTCCATGGGTCATTCATACGGGTTCTTCGTCTAGCCCCTTCCCCTTCTTTCCACCATTGTCTTCTTTCCCATCCCCTCTGGTCACTTTCAGTCTGCTCCATGTTTCCAAGCATGTGGTTTATTTTGTTTGTTAGTTTTCTTTGTTAAATAGAGTCCACTTATATGTGAGATCATATGGTAATTGTCTTTCATCAACTGGCTTATTTCACTTAGCTTCATATTCTCCAGTTCCATCCATGTTGTCGCAAAAAGTAGGGGTTCCATCTCTCTTTCTTTCCTTCTTAAATGAAGATTGATTTTATTTATTTTTTAAATGTCAAAGTTATAAAATATTAGAAAAATTTAAAAGCACTATAAAGTCTCAGGAATTAAACCAAATGACACCAGCCCAGAAATAATTAAGTAGAACAATGAAATATAATGAGCATTCTAGAGACAAACGTGTATATCTGATTAATATATGAATGATTAAGTTGATATTTCAAATCAATGGGTAAAATAAGGCTTATTCAACAAATAAAGTGCATGGACCACTATTACTTGAAATAAAACAAATACAGAGCCCTATTTCACACATTATACAAGAAATATTCAGGTGAGTTAAAAATTAATATGTAAAATCTAAGGAGTTTTAGAAGAAAATAGAACTAATATTTTTCATGACCTGAAGTAAAATATTCAAATGCAGAAGCTATAAAGTAAATATTAACAATATGACAATATTAAACATTTAACTATATAGTAATATACATATAAAAAAAGCTAAAGGACAAGGAATAGAATAGAAAAGTATTTGCAACACATCTAAAACATGGTTAATATGTTGGGGTTTTTTTTTAGGGAAAAACATTCTACAAACCTTTAATCAATAAGTGGATAAAGAATCCCAAAAAGTCATTTAAAGCTTTTTTTTAAAAAAATAGAAATAGGCAAGAAATATACTAAAACAGGTTTAGCTTCAAAAAATAGTAAAGGAACAATTAAAATAGCATCATTGTCACAATCAGATTAATGAGTATTAAAAATATTGGTAATATCAAGTATTGCTGAATGTGAAAGGGACTGGGTATTCACAGAAATGTTTTCTTCATCTTAAAGCAGTCCCTTTAGCATATTTTGCAGTGCTGGTTTGGTAAAGGTGTAGTCTTTCAGTCTTCTCTTGTCTGGGAAACTCCTTATTTCGCCTTCCATTTGAATTGAGAACCTTGCTGGATAAAGCAGTCTTGGTTGCAGGCCTTTGCTTTTCAATACTTGGAATATTTCTTGCTAGACCCTTCTGGCTTGCAGAGTTTCTGTTGAGAGGTCAGATGTTAGCCTTATCAGGGCTCCCTTAGATGTTACTACCTCTTTCTCTCTTGCTTGCTTTAGGATTGTCTGTTTGTCTTTGATATTTGCCATTTTAACTATGATGTGTCTTGGAGTGGGTCTCATTGGGTTCCTCTTGAATGGAACCCTCTGTGCTTCCTGGACTTGTGTGACTTTTTCTCTCCTCCAATGAGGGAAGATTTCCATTATTACTTTTTCGAACATGTTCTCTATCCCTTCCTCATCCTCTTCTCCTTCTGGTATCCCTATTATACGGATATTATTACACTTCAGGTTGTCCTGCATTTCCCTCAATGCCTCGTCATTGTTTTTTAGTCTTTTTTCACTTTCTTGCTCTTTCCGGGAGCTTTTTTCTACCTTGTCCTTCAGCTTTCTGATTCGGTCCTCAGCTTCATCTAGCCTGCTTTTGATTCCTTCTCCTGTGTTCTTCAATTCCAAAATTGTATTTTTCATTTCCTCTTGCCTCTTACGGGTAGTCTCTATGTCCTTTTTCATGCCGATATAGTTTGCAGTAAGTTCCTCATAGTTTCCCTGTAGTTTTTGGTAATTCTCTCTGAGATCACTGAACTCATTGAGCTTCCTTAGAACCGTTGTTTGGAACTCAATATCTGATAGTTTACTTGCCTCTATTTCATTTAGTTCTCTTTCTGGGGATTCCTCCTTTCCCTTCGAGTGGGTCGTATTTCTTTGTCTTCCCATTCTTTGTGAGACTCTTCTCTTTTGCTTCTGATTCTTAAGTTGATATGTCTTGATTTCATGACTTTGTGGTGTGAACTTCTATGTTTGGAGATCACTGTTTTTACTTTCTGGATCTGCCTCTGATGATGACAGATATTGTCCCTGTCTAACCTTAGACAATGTGTCCGAGACTTCCAGTAATCGACTGTTTGTGGCTGTCTCCTTCAGTTGCTAATCTATTCACTCTGCACTCAGCAGGCCACCTTAGACAGCTGGAGGCGGGGTGGAGTCCCTCCTGGGGGCGGGGTTATTGGGTCCTCTCACACTGCTGCTATGGGGGAGGAGTCAGCATGGGGATCCTGCAGGCTAATCTCTCTGTTCTCTCCCCAAAGCCTCTGTCCCAATCTCTCCTCAAGTGTCGCCAGCCCTCTCTGAATCCCCTTTAGCCCGGAATCTACTGTCTGTGGCTGCCACTCTGCACTCAGCAGGCAGTGTAGACAGCGCAGGGTGGGGTGGAATTTCACCTGGGGTGGGGCTTTTGGGTCCTTTGACTCTGGTGCCACTCAGGGGGTGTAGTCTCTGCCTGGGCAAGATGGCTGCTTCCGCATGGTGAAGAGTCAGCACTGAGATCTCACCAGCTACTCTCTCAGTTCTCTCCCCAAAGCCTCCTTCCCCAGTCTCTCTTCAGGCATCTCCAGCCCACTCTGCCCCCACCTTTGCTGGAGACCACGGTAAGTGGCTGCAAATGAAAATTTATGGGTTGGCCCTTTAAACAGTTCTTTGCTTCTTCAGCCACCTGTCTCTGGCAGAGAGCAACCCTGCCACTTTTCTTAGCTGGCTGTTTTCTGTGTACTTTTTGGGCTCTGGTGCTGTGGGCTAGAGATCCCCACTTTTGCTTTAGACCCCGCTCTTCTCAGGGGGATCCAACTCACCGTTTCAATATCCTTCTGGTGCTGCCCCCTGTGGGCGCCCTGCCCACCTTCTCAGGTCTGTACCGCACTCCTTACCAGTTAGATTGTGCTAAAGCCGATTCTTCTGTCTCTGAGGTTACAAGGCTCCTCTTTCTCTATTGTTCAGTTGTTTGTTCCAGGTGATTTCTCCCCAATTTAGTTGTAATTCCAGGTTCGTCCTGGGAGGAGGTCCATGTGACTTCCACTCACTCCTCGACCATCTTGATTCTCCTGTATATCTTCTTTGGAGAAGTGTCTATTCAGGTCCTTCTGCCCTTTTTTTAAAAAAAAAAGTTTTTATTTATTTATTTTTTAGAGGGAGGGAAAAGGAGGGTAAAAGAGAAGGAGAGAAACAATGATGGGAGAGATAAATTTTATTGGTCACCTCTCCTATGCAACCCAACCAGGAACCAAACCTGCAGCCCAAGCTTGTACCTTGACTGAGAATAAAACTCACAACCTTTCATTCTGTGGGATGACACCCAATCAACTGAGCTACACCAGTCAGGGTATTTTGCCCATTTCTTTATTGAGTTGCTTGGTTTTTTTGGTGTTGAGTTTTTATAAGTTCTTTTTAAAATTTGGGTATTAATCCCTTATTGGATGTATTGGCAAATATGTTTTCCCCTTCAGTGGATTGTCTGTTCATTTTGTTGATGGTTTCTTTGCTATGCAAAAACTTCTTTGTTTGATGTAGTCCCATTTGATTATTTTTTCATTTGTTTCCCTTGCCTGAATATCAGAAACAATATTGCTATGAGAAATTTCCAAGATTTTACTGCCTATCTTTTCTTCAAGTATTTTTATGGTTTCAAGTCTAATATTTATGTCTTTAATCCATTTTGAGTTTATTCTTGTGTATGGTATAAGAAGGTGCTCTAGTTTCTTCTTCTTTTCTTTTTTTGCACGCATTTGTCCAATTTTCCTAACACCATTATTTGAATACACTGTCTTTGCCCCCATTGTATATTCTTGCCTCCTTTTTCATATATTAATTGGACATATAGGTGTGGATTTATTTCTGGGCTCTCTATTCTGTTCCATTGATCTATGTGTCTATTTTCATTCCAGTACCATGCTGTTTTGATTCTTATGGCCTTGTAGAATAGGTTGATATCAGATAACAGGATTCCTCCAACTTTGTTCCTCTTTCTCAAGATTGTTTTGGCTATTCATGGTCTTTGGTGGTTCCATATAAATTTTTGGAATATTTGTTCTAATTCTTTGAAGTATGTCATTGGTATCTTGATAGAAATTGTACTGAATCTATAGATTACTTTGGGTAGTATGGACATTTTAATGTCAGGTTTTTTTCTATTCATGAACATGGTATATGCTTCCACTTATTTGTATCTTCCTCAATTTCTTTTCCTAGTGTCTTAGAATTTTTTGAGTACAGGTATTTTACATTCTTTGTTAAATTTATTCAATATTTTATTATTTTTGACGCAATTTTGAATGGGATTGATTTCTTAGTCTCCTTTTCTGATAGTTTATTTTTGGTGTATAAAAATGCAACTGATTTCTGGATATTTATTTTGAATCCTGCAACCTCACTGAATTCATTTATCAGTTCTAGTAGTCATCTGTTTTGTTTGTTTGTTTGTTTTTGTAGAATCTTTAGTGTTCTTTATATACAGTATCATGTTATCTGCAAATAATGACAGTTTTACTTCTTCCTTTCCAATTTGAGTGCTTTTATTTCTTCTTTCCTACTTAAGGGAAACACTTGTAGTTGTTGCCCATTGAATATGATGTTGTCTGTGGCCTTTATTACATTGAGGTATGTTTCTTCTATTCCTGCTTTGCTGAGAGTTTTTATCATAAATGGGTACTGGATTTTGTCAAATGCTTTTTCTGCATCTGTTGATATAATCATGTTTTTTATCCTTCATTTTGTTTGTGTGATTTGTCACATTTATTGATTTTCAGATATTGTACCAACCTCGTATCCCCAGAATAAACCCCACTTGATCATGGTGTATGACCTTTTTAATGTATTTCTGAATCTGGTTTGCTAATATTTGTTGAGGATTTTAGCATCTATGTTCATCAGGAATATTGGTCTATAGTTTTCTTTCTTTGTAGTGTCTTTATCTGGTTTGGGAATTAGGGTAATGCTGGCCTCTTACAATGAGCTTGGGAGTCTTCCCTCCTCTTGAGCTTTTTTTTTTTTTAATAGTTTGAGAAGGATATGTGTTAGTTTTTTGAATGTTTGGTAAAATTCACTTGTGAAACCTTCTGGTCCAGGACTTTTGTTTTTTGGGATTTTTTTAAATTACTGCTTCAATTTCACTAGGTGTAACCTGTCTATTCAGAATCTCTGATTCTTCCTGATTTCATTTTGGAAGACTGTATGTTTCTAGGAATTTATTGATTTCACCCAGATTGTCCAACTTGTTGGCATATAGTTGTTTGTAATATTTTCCTACAATCCTTTGTATTTCTGTGGTGTCAGTTGTTACTTCTCTTTCATTTCTGATTTCATTTATTTGGGTTCTCTCTCTTTTTTTCTTGATGGATCTGGTTACAGATTTGTCAAACTTGTTTATCATTTCAATGAACTAACTCTTGGATTCATTGATCTTTTGTCTTTTTTTTAGATTCTATTTCATTTATTTCTGCTCTGATATTTATCATTCCCTTCCTTCTAATCACTTTGGGCTTTTTTGTTGTTCTTTTTCAGGTTCCTTTAAGTGTACGGTTAGATTGTTTATTTGAAAATTTTCTTATTTCTTGAGGTAGGCCTGTAATGCTATTGATTTCCCTCTTAGGACTGACTTCACTATTTTCCATAGATTTTGGGTTGCTGTGTTCTCATTTTTACTTCTCTCAAGGTATTATTTTTTTACTTTATCCTTGATCTCATCGTTAACCTATTAATTGTTTAGTAACATGTTATTTGGCCTTTATGTCTTCCTGTGGTTTTCAGTTTTTTTCTTGTGATTGATTTCTAGTTTCATACTATTATGGTCAGAGAAGATGCCTGATATGATTTCAGTCTTCTTAAATTCATTGAGACTTGTTTTGCATCCTTTTCAGGTAGTATCTTATTTACTTTTTGCATAAGTAAAGGAAGAGGGGGCTCCAGCAAAAGACACTGAAGAAGCCTGAAAAAACAAAGATGTGGAATGTCGCAGAAACCAAGAAAATAGATAGTCTGAAAGAAGAATTACTGACTCCTGGATATTGTTGACAGGCTAAATAATAAAAGGGCAGAACAATGTTCCTTGATTTGCCAACATGGTAGTTGGCTGCCTCTGCAAGAGTAGTTTCAATATATTAGTGAGTCTAGAAGATGGATTGGGGTGATTTGAAGTGTGGATGGGAGCTGAGAGTGGAGTAATGTAAGTGGATGATTCTTTGGATAAGTTTCACTGTTAAGGGGGCAGAAAAAATGCAGTATTAGATAGAGAGAGCTGTGGGATCAATGGAAGAATGTTCATGCCTTAGTGTTCCAGCCACACTGTCTTTTCTAATAGTTCTCTCAAGCTTTCCTCTGTCCCTACTGTTCTTTCCACATGCAAAATTATTTCCCCACCCTTCACCACCTGATAAGATCTTATCCTTAAGATCCATCTTGATGGATCAAGAATATTCATCCATCAATGTTCATTCCTTAGTTGTGACAAATGTACCATGGTACTGTAACATAATACCAATAGAAGAAACTGGGTGAGGATGTACAAAACAAAAACTTTCAGTATTATATTTGCAGTATCTCTGTAAATCTAAAGTATTCTAAAATAAAAAAGCTTATTTCAAAAAAAATCCATCTTAATGTCCCCTTCTCAGTGAGGACTTTATTAAGTCAAGGTAAAATGAGCCAGTTTCTTCATCATGTCCGTAGGTACCCTGTACACATTTCTACTAGAGCATTCAGCACATGAATTATAATTGTTTTGTTTGTCCTGTCTTCCCTACTGAGCTATGCCTTCCTCCAGCACAGAGAGCAAGGTTTTACTCAGTTTTGCTCATTTCTGCTCATTTCCCAGTTTAAAAACCTCCATTGGAAATAGGTAACTAGTTACAAAAGTTCTGAAAGCTTGTGAAAATCCACCAATCTCTATACTTATACTAAACAAAAGCTTTCTTAATGCACAAAGCAATCAGAAAATAAAAAACTGCTTCCCTACTCCATTGTTTTTCAGGTTAAAATCCAATTACTGAACACCTACTATATTCCTAGCACTATGCTAGGTTCTTAAATGACCCCTCTCTCCCTGTCTTTCTCCAGCTGTTTAGTCTATGCTGGCTAGAGCCTGGAGAGATCATAAACATATCCTGCTTCTAGGACTGTGGTCTCCAGAATGGTCAAATTTTTACTTGGCTCTGTAGGATACTTTACAAAGAGTTCAAAAATGCTGCATAAACAAAGATGAATTTCTAAATGTTTTGGACTGCATGCTATAGTTTTGTTAATATATTCTGGAAAATAGCAAGGTCTATTGAAATAATATTTCACATTCTGCTTGTGAATGATTATCTATACATTCTTGTTGGACCACATGCCATTAACTAACAATAGGAAAGTTCTGAGAAACTGATTTCTGGACCAACATGATGGAATGTTCTACATACTTTTTAAAGATTCAAAATAAATTTTTCATATGTTTTTCCAAAAATAAAGAATCAGGCATCTTATTTCTTTATTTGTAGCATTGGAGTATATTGTTCACACTTAATCTGTGTTTAGCAATCTGAAATGGGGCCTTAACGGTTTTTGAATTTCTGGAGCTCTTTCACATTTCCGGACTTCAATTGAGTGAGATGAACACACTGCAAGAGTAGCCATTTATAAACAGGGAAAATCAACCCATATTGAGCAATTAGAATCAGAATGTGGTTTGTATAACAGTTCAGTTTTAAAGTCTAATCTTGGTGAAATGTATGACTTTAGCTAAATTGTTCAATTTCCCTTTTCTTTAGACTCTCCAGCTTTTAAAATGGAACTAATACTATAATTTTTAAGATTGGTATTTAGAAAGAATATGCTAGCAATTATAGAGTTGTTTACTAAGAGAGAGTATGATTACTCATATGAATCACTTTATCTGAAGGACAGATAATAATTCTATCATCTAATTACAAAACCCCCATAGGTTGTTTTATTGTAGAAGTCTTTAAGAAAACTTAGGTACATAGGGAATTATACACTTAAAAAAGATAAATTGTATGGAGTGTAAATGATACTTCAATAAAGCTTCTTTATAAAAAACGTTAGGTCAATTTGAGAACAATGTCCCAAATGTAAGAGGACCCACATGAGAAATTTTTCAGGCTTCTATACTAGAAAAAAGTTACACTTATACCGAGCAAAACTATGGTTTATTTTGTTGACCCCGAGAAAGAAGATACCTACCAAGAAGGGCTCCTGGTGGCTAACTGGGCTCAAATTTAAAAGCAGAGTCTAGCAACAGTTTATAAATAGGGGCCTCTCTCCAAGCCATGCTTCACGGGGATACGTGCACTAAGCTGACTGCCTCCCACACTGAACTACCAGCTTGTACTCTGTTCCTGCCACCTGAGCCAGCCCTTAAAAAGGAGTTCCCAGAAATGAATTCCAATCAATAAGGCTGAAATTTTCCCTGTCCATGTCAAGGTGCTGACTCCTCCCCCTTATGGCAGCAGCCATCTTGCTCAGGCACACCACTCTTCGGAGCAGCAACAAGGTGAGAGGACCCAATAACTTCATCCCCAGGGGGCTCTGCCCTGGCCTGGTGGTGCTTAAACCTGACTGCTGAATACAGAGTGGCAGCCACAGATAGTAGATCCATGGCTAAAGGTGGGGCACAGAGTGGTCTAGAGACACTTGAAGAAAGACTGGAGATGGGAGCTTTGAGGAGAGAACTGAGAGAGTAGCTGGGGAGATCCCAGTGCTGACACTTCTCCCACATGGCAGCAGGCATGTTGCTCAGGCAGACCACTCCCCTGAGCAGCAGCAGCATGAGAGGACCCAATAACCCCGCCCCCAGGAGGGACTCTGCTCCACCCTTTGCTTTCTAAGCCTGACTGCTGAGTGCAGACTGAATAGATTAACAGCTGAAGGAGATGGCCACAGACAGTAGATTCCTGGAAGTCTCAAAGAGACTGCCTAAGGTCAGACGAGGTCAACAGCTGGCATCAGTAGAGGCAGAACCAGAAAGAAAAAACAGCAGTTTCCTACTATAGAAGTTCACACCACAAAGTCAGGAAATCAAGACAGATCAATTTAAGAATCAGAAGCAAAATGGAAGAGTCTCACACATAATGGGAAACAAAGAAATACACCCCACTCGAAGGGAAAGGAGGAATCCCCAGAAAGAGAACTAAATGAAATAGGGGTAAGTAAAGTATCAGATATTGAGCTCAAAATAACGATTTTAAGGAAACTCAGTGAGGTCAGAGAGGATTTAAAAAACTACAGAGAAACTATGAGGAACTTACTGCAAACTATATCAGCATGAAAAAGAACATAGAAACTATCCATAAGAGACAAGAGGAAATGAAGAATACAATTTCTGAATGGAAGAACACAGGAGAAGGAATCAAAAGCAGGCTAGATGAAGCTGAGGACTGAATCAGAAAGCTGAAGGACAAGGTAGAAAAAAGCTCCCAGAAAGAGCAAGAAAATGAAAAAAGATAAAAAACAATGAAGAGGAATTTCAGGAAATGCAGGACACCCTGAAACATAATAATATCCATAAAATAGAGATACCAGAAGAAGAGGATGAGGAAGAGATAGAGAACATGTTCGAAAAAGTAATGATGGAAAACTGCCCTAACTGGAAGAGAGAAAAAGTCACAGAAGTCCAGGAAGCACAGAGGGTTCCATTCAAGAGGAACCCAATGAGACCCACTCCAAGACACATCATAGTTAAAATGGCAAATATCAAAGACAAACAGACAATCCTAAAGCAAGCAAGAGAGAAAGAGGTAGTAACATCTAAGGGAGCCCTGATACGGCTAACATCTGACCTCTCAACAGAAACTCTGCAAGCCAGAAGGGTATGGCAAGAAATATTCCAAGTATTGAAAAGCAAAGGCCTGCAACCAAGACTGCTTTATCCAGCAAGGTTCTCAATTCAAATGGAAGGCGAAATAAGGAGTTTCCCAGACAAAAGAAAGATAAAGGGCTATACCTCCCCCAAACCAGCATTGCAAAATATGCTAAAGGGACTGCTTTAAGAAGATAAAGAGAAAGAATCTATGAATACCCAGTCCCTTTCACATTCAGCAATACTTGATATTACCAATATTTTTAATACTTATTAATCTGATTGTGACAATAGTTTGTTTTTTAATTGTTCCTTTATTATTTGTTGAAACTAAACCAGTTTTTGTATATATTTCTTGCCAATTTCTATTTTTTTATAAAAGTTTAAATGAGTTTTTGGTATTCTTTATATATTTTTTATTAAATGTTTGTAAAATTTTCCCCCTAAAATAAAGAAAACGATTAACCCTTTTTTAGATGTGTTGCAAATAGTTTCCTATTCTATTACTTGCCCTTTAACTTTTTTATATGTATATTCCTTTATAGTCTTCAATGTTTAAGATAGTCATGTTTTCAATATTTTACTTTATAGCTTCTGGGTTTGAATATTCTACTTCAGGGTAAGAAAAATATTGTTTTGTATTTACTCCTAAAATTCTTTAGATTTTACATATTGATTTTTATCTCACCTGAATATTTTTTGTATAATGTGTGAAATAAGGTTCTATATTTTTTTTATTTCAAGTAATAGTGATCCATGCACCTTATTTGTTAAATAAGCCTTATTTTCCCCATTGATTTGAAATATCAATTGATCATATATTACATTTTTGGACAGATATATATGTTTGTTTCTAGAATGCTGATTTTATTTCATTGATCTAGTTTATTATTTCTTTGCTGGTGTCATGTTTTAATTGCTGAAACTTTAAAATGGATTTATTTTTTTAATATTTTATAATGGATTTTGATATTATAAATAAATAAATAAATAAATAAATAAAATCTGCATTTTAAAAAAAGAAAGAAAGAAAGAAGGAACTCCTATCTTTTGTGACAACATAGATGGAACTAGAGAATATGCTAAGTGAAATAAGCCAGTCAGTGAAAGACAAATATCATATAAACTCACCTATAAGTGGAATCTATTCAACAAAATAAGCTAACAAACAAAATAAACCTCAGGCATGGAAACATGGAGCAGACTGAAAGTGACCAGAGGGGATGGGGAAGGAGGACAATGGTGGAAAGAAGAAGGGACTAAAGAAAGAACATTTATGAATGACCCATGGACGTGGACAACAGAGTGGGAATTGATTGTGGGAGCAGGGCAGGAGGATAGGGTAGGTGGAAGATGGCAAAGGGGAAAAAAGTTGAGACAACTGTAATAGAATAAACATTATTTAAAAATAAAAAAATAAAAAAACATAAAATCATTGTCAAATAAAATAATAAAATAAAGAACTCACACAACTCCACTCCAGGAAGACAAAAAATTCAAAGCTGGTCAAAGGACGTGAACAGACACATCTCCAAGGAGGTCATATGCAGGGCCCAGAGACATATGAAAGGATGCTCAGCATCACTAGCCATCAGAGAAATGCAAATTAAAATCATAATGAGATACCACTTCACATCGGTCAGAATGGCCATCATAAACAAATCAACAAACAACAAGTGCTGGCGAGGTTGTGGAGAAAAGAGAACCCTAGTACACTGTTGGTGGGAATGCAGACTGGTGCAGCCACTGGGAAAAAAATCCGAAAGTTTCCCTGACCAATCAGAGCCATGTAGCTGTATCCTCATCAGCAGCTTCACCACTGATCAGAGTAGCTCCATTCTTACCAATCAGGACAGTGCCTTTTTGACCAATTGAACTGTGAGAATTTGGAAGCCCACTTTTCATGAAGATGGATGAATCAGGGACCAGGTGCAGGGACTTTGCATATGTCAGCTTTCTGTGGAGCAAATTTTTGCTTTCCATTGGAAACTGAAGGCTACGTTTTTGAGGCTGGAGCTGAGACACCAAAGACATCTTGACAGAAAAGAGTAGAGCAGACAGGAAGAGAGTGTAGTAGCGCAGGCAGAGTGGACCACAGTGGAGTAAAGCAGGTGGAGCAAACTGAAGCAGAGTAGAGCAGGTTGAGTGGACCGGAGCAGGCCAAAGCAGGCCACAGCAGACCAGACTGGGTAAAAAGGAAGTAGACATGTCTGGCTAGCCAGAGAGGCACCTGCCTGAGGACTGCCTCACAGTTGTACTGTCCCACAGCCATGTTGTCTTACTATTGAGCAGTAACACTATTGAGCTATTTCACAGACATGCTATTCTGCAGCTGTGCTATCTCACAATTGAGCTGTTTACCCTGAATAAAACTTCCTCTTCCACTTCAACCCACGTTGGGGATTCCTGCTGGCCTTGAATTGGCACCAAGAACCAATGGTTGACTATCTTATAGGCTATATAAGCTTGGTCTTGTTTCCTTCTTTTCTTTGTCTACCAGGCATCCCATATCTAGGTTTGTGATCTGTTTTGTAGCATTTTAGCATACTGTATAACTTTATTTTCAGTTTCATTTTTTCCTAACTATATTTTCCCTTGGTCATGAATTTTATCTATTGATTATTTTTTTATCCTGTTATGTTACATGACTTGTATGTGACTCTCTTTACATCCTCTTTGGAAGTAGAGAGTATGTAACTGACTAAACTACCACATGAATTACCTATTAACAGGGGAGGCAGTATGAGCATAACAAATATTACTCCATGTTGAAAACACCATCCCTGCTAACCATTTTTAGAGAAAGTGAAGGGGGAATGGACTCAAGTTCCACTTGGCTTTACCAGGTTACTGGCCCACAATGATCTACAAGAATAGGTCTGCATATAACCACTGTACTGAAATATTCAGTAGGATATCTGTGAAATATTAAAACCAAGGCTAATCTATTATGCTTTCAGATATTTCACATTTCAGACATTTCACCTGTACCCATCTGCCTAATGAATGTTTACAGAGAAAAAGCCAGTGTGGAACAGAAAACCAAGAAAGAGTAGACTAAGAGAGGGACGCCCAAAAAACCAGAATTATCTTCTGGAGGGCAGGCCCCTTGTGGTACAGGAGTCCCCTGTTAGATCAGTGTTCTAGGAACCCATCTATATCAGTGTACCGACTGGTGCTGTGAGAGGCTGCATTCAGCTTCGGTGAATTTTTTTGATAGCTCTTTCATTATTTGCCATTTCATGATGGGTGATTTACGAGTGCATGTGCCCATACCACACTGAGTGTTCTGCAGTTTTTGACCAAAAACGGCATGACCACCATGCCCCACCCACTCTATTCATCTGATCTCTCCCTGAGCAATTTTTTTTCTGTCCCCAGATGAAAAAAGTCTTCAAAAGGAAACATTTTGCCAATGTGGAACAGGTGAAACAAAGCACGGGCAGAAGCACTAACAGACGTCAAAATCAACAAGTTCAAAAACTGTTTTGAGCAGTGGAAAAAACATCTCGACAGGTATATTGCATCAAATGGGGAGTACTTTGAAGGTGACTGAGGTTTAAACATGTAAGAATAAGTACACAATTATATAAATAAATTCCATTTTTGCAGGTCTCCTTTTGTATAAGCAACTTTTTCATTTTATCAGTTCATAGAATAACCCCACTCCTCCCTGTGGACAACAGATGGCCCTTGTCAGTTTGTTCACCCTCATTTCCTTCCAATCTGTCTTTTGATCACTAGGCCACACTGGCCTCCTTTCTGGAAATGCCCATTATTTTCCCATCTTGGAGAGTTCAGATTTTCTGTTCCCACTGCTTGCAATGTTCTTTCCCCAGCTCTGGGCCTGACTAGTTCCCTGTCACCCAGAAGACCTCAGCTGAAACAGTACCTCCTGGGAAAGGCCTTCTCTGAGCACCATTTGTTCCTTTGTTTATTACTTTTTATCAAAACCCACAATTAGGTTAATTTTTTTTTTGTCTACTTGTTTTTAGTCTATTCCCCTCACTGGACTTAAAACTTCTCAGGGTAAGGCTGTCTTATTCATATGAAAGATGTTGACCCTCCATAGTAGTCTTCTCTTCAGTGACTTTTACCATACCCCCATTTATTTCCATCAAAGCTCTACTCACAACCTGAAATGTTTTCTTGTTTATGGTCTGGCTCTCCCCACTAAACTGTGAGCTCCACAAGGGCAGGAAACAGGTCTGCTTTATTCACTTCTGTATCCCAGTGCCTAGCACAGACCTTGACACTGGATAAACAATAGAACCTTAGTGTTTATGTTTCATATAAAACATCAAGTCACCTTTTCCTGAGTAAACACTGCCCACTTGTAACTGTCCAGTTTAGAATTGCCATATTTTTGGCAGCAAATTCCAAAGGTATTTTAGTTTGTCTGAGCTGGTGTAACAAATTACCACAGACTGGGTGGCTTATGAACAACAGGAACTCATTTCTCACAGTTCTGGAGGCTGGAAGTCCAAAATCAACATGCTGACAGATTTTTGGTATCTGGTGAGAATCCCCTTCCTGGTTCATAGACAGCGTCTTCTAGCTGTGTCCTCGTATGGTAGAAGGGGTGCTGGAGCTCTCTGTGACCTCTTTTAGAAGGCACTAATCACATTCAAGAGGGCTCCCCTCCCATAGTCTAGTCACCTCCCCAAAGTTCTCACCACCTAATACCATCACATTGGGGAATAGGATTTAAACATACAAATTGGGGAGGTGGAGACACAAACATTCAGTGTATAGGAAAAGGAATAAGAAGAAATGAAATATGATCTTTCTTATCCCTGTTGTGCACTGAAATTATGGAGGACTTAGACAACTTAGAATGGTATCGTAGGAATGCTGAAGTAGGTAAGCACATGTTTAGAGGCTGGACAATCATTTGTGTTACTTAGCACTGCAATGTTGAGAAGCATTTTATGCCTTGTGTGCACTTTGACACTACAAAGTCTCCCTCTCTCTCTTTTTATAGCATTCTCCCAATTCTTAATTTAAAAAATCTTTTTCATATTATAAAAGTAGCAATGAAACCAAACTATATAATACAAACTACGCTGACAACCTTAGAAATTTCAGAGGTTAACAGGAATAGGGTTAACTGATACAAGTTGGAGCAAACTACGAGGATCCCAAATTTTGAAGGAGAATTTTTTTTTAGGAGGAACAGCCATTGAAAGTTGTGGTGCAAAGGACTTGGGTGGAGATATTGGGAAATCAGTAATAGCAAGTAGGGAGAGAGAAAGCAAGTGCAATCCCTACCTTGCACCCCCTTGCCACTAACATAATTCCTGTTTTCCTCTTCTGCATCTGTCTCCTTGCCTTGGTAACTTGTTTTTGTGCAGTTAACCAATATGTTTTATTTTATAGATACAATATCATGTCATACTCAAATAATAAGGTTCTAAACTCAAATGTCTAGGGATTTGAAACCACTACACATAAATGAAATAATTTAGGCAATATAACCTGCTTTACAATTGCTGAGATGGTGGGGCTTATGTAGAACCCAGTCTTGCTTGTGTCTTTTACCACTAGAATTTCTGTTTAAAAGTTAAAGAGTCATAGTTCGAAGAAGATTCAAGAAGTAAACTTGCAGATGAAATATACACTGTTGTTTTTATCTAGGGAGTTACCATCATCTCTTATTTTCTAATATATTGATGCACAACTCCATTGGCACTGCTTGTAGACAGCTGTATAACCTGGTCTAATACTTCTCAGGTGCTTAGCCTCTTAAACTATTTCTTTCTCAAATTCCAATTAAGCCTGTGGGGATTCTATACAAAATCCTGTTCAAGCACCTTGTTTGAAAATATCCTATCATGGTTTTTCAACTCTGCATTTGATCAGGGTCTATTTGCTAAAGACAAAGAGAATGGAATCTTGGAAACGCTGAAGCTCTTAGGTCCAAATACAACGAGCCCCACCCACCATCCACCCTATCCCTGTACCTGGGAACACACACATCAGCATTACATCTCTTGACTGTGCTCTTGAAGTGAGCTGCTGCCATGATTCCCATAAGATTAAGTGAGTTTCACTCTATTCTGACTTTTCTTAGGAAAGGAGAGATAAGAGTAGTATGGCTATTGTTTTGTTGCCATCTAAGAAAGATTTCATTTTATAAATGAGCATCACCATCAGAAATTGCAATCAGAAAGAATGCAATTCGGCCTTACAAAAATGTGTCAAGATTTATTTATTCATTTACTCAACAAATATTTATCAAGCTTCTACAGGTGCCAGGAACTATGACAGATGCTGGGGATACACCAGTGAAGAAAATAGACAAGGTCCATACTCTGAAAATAGTTTACTGAGACTCCAGAAAAAGGTTTTTGTGAATATAAATTGAATAAATCTGGTTTGAACATTTATTGCCAGACTAGCCTAGTTCAGACCCTTATTTTCTTAGGAATATTGCACTACCATTCTAATTAAGTTTCAACCCCCTGCAGTTCAATCTTCACAGAACATGCAGAGTTAGCTTTTGTATAATTGAAAATATGTATTAATATATGAATATTATAAAACAAGAATTCTGATTCAAATATCATATAATAACAAACCATAGTTCCCCTACCCACCTTTTTCTACACCATAATTCTGCTCCACAGATGCAACCACTTAAATACTTTTAGCTGTTTCTTCTAGTTATTATGACCAAATTTCTTTAGTATGATTTTACTGGTATTCCTAGATCCATCAGTTTCAGACATCACCTATTGACTTCTTGATAGGCAAGAAAATCACTAAATAGGTGAAGATCTAACAATCTTACACTACAGAATTGTATTAAAATTGCAGTTTAAAATAAAACAAGCCTTTACACTATTATAACTATGTTTTTTTTAATTTTATTTGAATTTATTTTTTTCAAAAACATTTGTCTTTGCTTACCCCTCACCACTTTCCTTGCCGCCTCCCTCCTTCCCTCCCTCAGCTCTTCCCCTTTGGTTTGTCCATGAGTCCTTGCTGTATGTTCTTTGACTTTCCCTTTCCCTTCCTTTTCCCCACTCCCCCTCCCTCCTTCCCTCTTGTCTCTGTTGATTTCTTTTCCTTTCAGTGTTACTGGTCTTACTTTCCTTCCATCTTTGTATTGTTGGTTAGGTTCCGCTTATAGGTGAGATCATATGGTATTTGTCTTTCGCCCCTTGGCTTATTTCGCTTAGCATAATGCTCTCCAGTTCCATCCATGCTGTTGCGAAGTGTAGTAGTTCTTTTTTTCTTTCTGCCGCGTAGTATTCCATTGTGTATATGTACCACGACTTTTTGATCCAATCATCTACTGATGGGCATTTCGGTTGCTTCCAACACTTGGCTATTGTCAATTGTGCTTCTATGAACATTGGGGTGCATAGGTTCTTTTGTATTGGCGTTTTGGTGTTCTTAGGGTATAGTCCCAGCAGGGGAATCACTGGATCAAAAGGCAGTTCCATTTTCAGCTTTTTGAAGAAATTCTACACTGCTTTCCACAGTGGCTGCACCAGTCTGCATTCCCACCAACAGTGGACTAGGGGTCCCTTTTCTCCACAGCCTCGCCAGCACCTGTTGTTTGTTGATCTGTTTATGATGGCCATTCTGACTGGTGTGAGGTGGTACCTCATGGTGGTTTTGATCGGCATTTCTCTGATGGCCAGTGATGCTGAGCATCCTTTCAAATGCCTCTGGGCCCTCTGTATCTCCTCCTTGGAAAAGCGTCTGCCCAGGTCCTTTGCCCATTTTTTGATTGGATCGTTTATCTTCTTGGAGCGGAGTAGAGTGAGTTCTTTATATATCTTGGAGATCAAACCTCTATCTGATGTATCATTAGCGGATATATTTTCCCATAAGGTTGGCTCCCTTTTCATTTTCCTGATGTTTTCTTTTGCCATGCAGAAGCTTCTTATTTTGATGAGGTCCCACGTGTTTATTCTTTCCTTTATGTCCCTTGCTTTAGGATACATATCAGTGAAAAATTGCTGCGTGGGATATCTGAGAGTTTCCTGCCAATGTTCTCCTCTAGGACTTTGATAGTGTTACAACTTATATTTAAGTCTTTTCTCCATCTTGAGTTTATTTTTGTGTATGGTGTCAGCTGATGATCCAATTTCAATTTTTTGCATGTAGCCGTCCAGCTCTCCCAACACCATTTGTTGAAGAGGTTATTATGGCTCCATTTTATGCTTCTGTCCCCTTTGTCAAATATTAGATGTCCATAGAGACCTGGGCTTATTTCTGGGCTTTCTAATCTGTTCCACTGGTCTATGGGTCTGTTCTTGTGCCAGTACCAGATTGTTTTGAATGAAGTGGCTTTGTAGGAGAGTTTGATGTCTGGTCTTGTGATCCCTCCTACTTTGTGTTTCTTTCTCAAAATTGCTGTGGCTATTCGGGGTCGTTTATGGTTCCATATAAATTTTTGAAATGTTAGTTCTATTTCTGTGAAATACGTCATAGGTGTCTTAATAAGGATTGCGTTGAATCTATAAATTGCTTTGGGTAGTATGGACATTTTGAGGATATTAATTCTTCCAATCCATGAGCACGGTATATGCTTCCATTTATTTGTGTCTTCCTTAATTTCTTTCTTCAATGTTGTATAGTGTTCTGCATACAGGTCTTTTACGTCTCCGGTTAAATTTATTCCTAGGTACTTTATTTTTCTTCTTGCTATATCGAATGGCATTTTTTCTCTGATATCTTCTTCTTCTATTCCATTGCTGGTGTACAAAAATGCCTTTGATTTCTGAATGTTGACTTTGTATCCTGCTATTTTGCCAAATTCACTTATTTGGTTGAGGAGTATTTTTTAGAGTCTACAGGGTTCTCTATGTACACTATCATGTCATCTGCAAACAATGATAGTTTTACTTCCTCCTTTCCTATTTGGATGCCTTTTATCTCTTTCTCTTGTCTGACCCCTGTGGCTAGGACTTCCAATACGATGTTGAAAAGAAGCGGTGAGAGCGGACATCCTTGTCGTGTTCCCGATCTTAGTGGGAAAGCTCTCAGTTTTTGCCCATTGAGTATGATATTGGCTGTAGGTTTTTCATATATGGCCTTTATTACGTTGAGGAATGCCCCATTGATTCCCATTTTGCTGAGTGTTTTGATCATAAATGGGTGCTGTACCTTATCGAATGCTTTTTCTGCATCTATCAAGATGCTCATGTGGTTTTTGTCTTTTCTTTGATTTATGTGATGTATCATGTTTATTGATTTGCGTATATTGAACCATGCCTGCATGCCTGGGATGAATCCCACTTGATCGTGGTGGATAATCTTTTGAATGTATTGGTGGATGCGGTTTGCCAATATTGTGTTGAGGATTTTAGCATCTATGTTCATCAGCGAAATTGGCCTGTAGTTTTCTTTCTTTGTAGGGTCTTTATCTGGTTTTGGGATCAGGGTGAGGCTGGCCTCATAGAAAGGGTCTGGGAGTCTTCCCTCCTCTTGGATGTTTTGGAATAGTCTGAGAAGGACAGGGGTTAGCTCTTCCTTAAATGTTTTGTAAAATTCTCCTGTGCAACCGTCCGGCCCCGGGCTTTTGTGTGCTGGGAGTTTCTTGAGGAATGCTTCATTTTCCCCAGCAGTTATCGGTCTGTTCAAGCTTTCTGTTTCTTCCTCCTTCAGTGTTGGAAGATTATACTTTTCTAAAAATTTGTCCATTTCATCAAGATTTTCAACTTTCTTGGCATATAATTGTTCATAATAGTTTCTGATGATACTTTGTATTTCTGTGGTATCAGTTGTTATTTCTCCTCTTTCATTTCTGATATTGTTTATTTGGGTCCTCTCCCTTTTTGTCTTGATGAGTCTGCTTAAAGGCTTGTCTATTTTATTTATCTTTACAAAGAACCAGCTTCTGGATTGGTTGATCCTCTGAATTGTTCTTTTTGTCTCTATGTCATTCAGTTCTGCTCTAATCTTGACTATTTCCTTCCTTCTCCTTGCTCTGGGATTGATTTGTTGTTGTTTCTCCAGTTCTTGAAGTTGTAGTGTTAGGTCTTTTATTTGAAATGTTTCTATCTTTTTAAGGTAAGCCTGTATTGCTATGAACTTCCCTCTCAGGACTGCCGTTGCTGTGTCCCATAGGTTTTGTCTGTTCATTTTCATTTGTTTCCAGAAATTGTTTGATTTCTTCTCTTATCTCATTATTGACCCATTCATTGTTTAATAGTGTACTGTTCAGTCTCCATGAGTTTGCAAGTTTTTGAAGTTTCTCTTTGAGGTTGATTTCCAATTTCAAGGCCTTTTGGTCCGAGAAAAAGTTTGGTATTATTTCAATTTTCCTAAATTTGCTGAGGTTTGCTTTGTGTCCTATCATGTGGTCTATCTTTGAAAAACTGCCATGAGCATTTGAAAAGAATGTGTATTTTTCTTCTTTGGGATGTAAGGTTCTACATATGTCAGTGAAGTCTCTTTGATTCAGTGTGTCATTCAGCGCCACCATATGTTTATTAATGTTTTGTTTGGAAGATCTGTCCATTTTTAACAGTGGGGTGTTGAAATCCCCTACTATCAGTGTGTTGCTGTCTATATCTTTTTTGAAGATATCTAACAATTTCCTTATAAACTTGGGGGCTCCTATATTGGGAGCATATGAGCTTACAGTGTTGATGTCTTCTTGATAGATTCTTCCTTTAAGTATGATAAAGTGCCCCTCTGGGTCTCTCTTTATGGCCTTTGTTTTGAAATCTACTTTGTCTGATACAAGAATGGCAACCCCGGCCTTTTTCTCATGCCCATTTGCTTGGAATAGTTTCTTCCATCCCTTTACTTTCAATCTGTGTAGGTCTCTTGCTCTGAGGTAGGTCTCTTGTAGGCAGCATATGTGTGGGTCATGTTTTCTTATCCATTCAGCTACCCTGTGTCTTTTGATTGGGGCATTTAGTCCATTCACATTGAGAGATATTACTGATAGAAACTTACTCATCTTTTCTCTTTGTACCTGTGTTCCTCTCTGTCTCATTCTTTTCCTTCATCTGCTTAAACCAGTCCCCTTAGCATATCTTGGAGTGATGGTTTGGTAGAGAGAAATTCTTTTAGCCTTCTCTTGTCTGGGAGACTCTGTATTTCTCCTTTTATTTTAATTGAGAGCCTCGCTAAGTTGAGCAGCCTTGGCTGTAGGTCCTTGCTTTTCAGGACGTGGAATATTTGTTGCCATTCCCTTCTGGCCTGTAGTGTTTCTGTTGAGAAGTCAGCTCCTAGGCGTATGGGGGCCCCCTTGTATGTTACTTTCTCCTTCTCCCTTGCTCCTTGAGGATTCTCTCTTTGTCTTTGACATTTGCCATTTTCATGATGATGTGTCTTGGAGTGGACCTCTTTGAGTCCCTCTTGAGTGGGGTCCTCTGTGCCTCCTGGATCCATGACACCCTTTTTCTCCTCAAATTAGGGAAATTTTCCATCATTACTTTTTTGAGGAGGTTTTTCTATCCCTTGCTCCTCTTCTTCTCCTTCTGGTGTCCCTATTATACGGATATTATTGCGTTTCAGGTTGTCCTGCATTTCCCTAAATGCCTCTTCATTCTTTTTGAGCCTTTTTCCCATTTCTTGTTCTTCCTGGGAGCTTCTTTATACCTTGTCCTCCATCTCACTGATTTGATCCTCGGCTTCATCCAGCCTGCTTGGATTCCTTCTACTGTGTTCTTTAATTCAGAAATGGTATTCTTCATATCCTCTTGTGTCTTCTTGATAGTTTCTATGTCCTTTTCCAGGGTGATATAGTTTGCTGTAAGATCCTGATAGTTTCTCTGCCGTTTCTCATCGTTCTCTTTGAGCTGGCTGAGCTCATTGAGCTTCCTTAGAACCATTGTTTTGAATTCAATATCTGGTAGTTCCCTTGCCTCTATTTCATTTAGCTCCCTGTGAGGGGAATCCCCTTTTCCATTCATTTGGGGGGAACTTCTTTTTCTTCCCATTTTTGTGAGAGTCTGTTCAGTATTTTTGTCCTTTACTTTTCTTTTGGGCCTGCCTCTGATGATGTCAGTTGTTGACCCTATAGGACCTTGGGTTGTTTGTTTGAGCCTTCCAGGAGTCTAATGTCTGTGTCTGACTCCTGCTTGGAGCAGCTCTGTGACCTCTTCGGTCAGGGCTGGGCTATTTTTTGTGATCACTCTGCACTCTCACGATGGCTCCTTGAGCCCGCTCCCGGCGCGGCTGGTTCTCTCGCCTGCCTGGGCTCGCATGTGCTTTCCCCAGACCAGGGGGCTTATGCGCGACCTCCCGTTCTCATCTGGCCCCCTGGCCGGCGAGCTCCGTTGCACTGGTCAGTTTAGGGTCTTCTATTGTGTGTTTTCCCCGCTTTTGGCTCTTTGGGTGCGTTGCTTGCCCTCGCCAAATGGGGACTACAGAAATGGGAGGAAGTCAGCTCCAGGACTCTCCTGTTAATCCTGTCTCTGGTCTCTTCTCCAGGGACTCTGGGCAGCTCTGTGTCCCCTTTGGCCGGGGATCTACTAATTTAGTGGGCCTCTCTGCAATGGCCGGCTGGGCGGGTCCATTTATGCCTGCCCTTGCCGCTCAGTGCACTCCCTCGCAGGCCATATCAGTGCCAATATGTGGGTGGCCTTGCCAGCCGGTGCAAGCGTTCGCCAGCCTGCGCAGGTCACGCACACACTCGCCAACCCTCGCCGGTCACTCGGAGCAAGTGCGCGCGCCTGCACTGGGTGCTTTTGGGGTGTCTATGTGTGCTTTTCAGCTTTTGGCTCTTTGGGGGTGTGGCCTCTTCCCGCGTAGTGGAGACTATGGCAAGAAGAAGGAGTTGGGACTCCCCGGTTCCTCCTCCCATTCTTTCCCCAATGCCTCTGTTTCTAGTTTCTCCTCAGGGGTCTCTGGGCAGTTCTGTGATCCCTTCGGCCAAGGATCCACCACCTGTGCGGCCTGCGTTTCAATCGCAGGCAGTCTGGTTCCTGCGTGCCCCTCCTCTGCCTCTTTGGGGGCGCGCCTTTCCAGCCCACAATGGAGACTACGGAATGGGGAGGGAGTTGGGGCTCCCTGGTTCCTCCTCCCGTTCTTTCCCCCAATGCCTCTGTTTCCAAATAACTATGTTAATATTGTTTATTGTGGAGTCAAGTAATATACTTTCTTTCTGTAGTATATTTTTCCTGGAACTTCTAATTACCTTTCTTTTCTTTACTCTCACCTTAATCTATCATCCACGTACCCCAGATCCTTTATATTCTCCATTAGATATTTCAGCAAATCCTAATTTTTTCTCAGAAATCACCTTCTAAGGCTCTCCCATCTTCCTGCACTAGTCTGTTGCACAGTCGTCACACCACTCTCCTAAGCGGGATCAAGTTTCTGAATCCCATTTCATCTTTAGTCTTATTTTATTCTCTTATTTTGCTAGTGTATCCTCCAGTCGTTTTTAAGAAAGAAGCATGAAAGGTGTTTCTGATCCCTTGTATTTATCATTGAATTCACTGTTGAACATTATTTTTTTCTCACACTTTTATGGCATTACTCAGTCATCTTCTAGCATCTAGTGTTGCTCTTGAGAAATGCATTACTGTCCTGATTCTCCTTTGTATCACACGTAACTGGCTTTGTAGCAGGTTTGAGTTTTTCTGTAATCCCTATTGTTCTGACATTTCAGCCTTTTTTGTCTGTTCCTGGTTTCTTCAAGTCATGAGCCTCTCTAGCTCTTTTGCTCAGATCTCTCACTTGAGGATAAGATGTGGAGTTGGCACTGTGTGATTCAGGGTAAGGGTGAAAGTGGAGGTGGAGGTAGAGTGAGGTGGCAAGGGTGTTTGTCTAAACCACAGTTCTGATCATGTAATTCCCTTGCTCAAAAGCCTTCATGTTTCTCTTTTGCCCAGTGAGTCAAATCCAGACTCTAGCATGGCATTAATGTCTTCCAGGATATGACCCAATCTACCTGTCCTGCCTTCAAGAGTAACCATCTTCCAGTTTTGTTTTGTTTTGTTTTTCACCTTTAGGCCAACTGAAGTAATTGACATTTCCTAAAGGCAATTAGTATTTTCACTTCCATTGTTTCTGCCTGCATTGCTACCAGATCCAGCCCTTACCTCACCACACACAGCTAGAATGTTTTTCTCACTGAACTATACCTGTTAAAATCCCAATACCCTTCAGTGCCCCAAATGGAACCTCCCCCATTAAGAATAGATCTTATCCCCAACATAACTTTTGGTACGTCTTGGGGTTCAGTCTTCACTTACTTTCTGCATTATAGTCATTGATGCACAGACACTGTATCCAAAGTTCTTTGAGACGGTTCTGATTTAAATGAAGTGTTTTGGCTCCAAAGGAACTAGCATAGTGCATGGCATATAGTAGGTACTCTATCAATGTTTTTAAAATAAATAAACCTGCCATTTATGTAAATGTGGAAGAATAGCATCACATTTTAACAGCTTTGTTTAGATATAATTAATATACCAGGCAATTCACCCATTTAAAGTGTACAGTTCAATGGATTTTAGTATATTCATAGAATTGTGAAACCATCAGCACAATCAGTTTTAGAATATTCTCATCACCCCAAAAGGAAACCCAGTAGCCATTAACAGACATACCCCATTTCCCCCCAAACCCCCAGAACTAGGAAAACAATGACCTATGTTCTGTCTCTAAAGACAAGGCTCTTTTGGATATTTTATGCAAATAGAGCCATAAATATTTGTTTTTCACAGCTGATTTCTTTTACTTAGCATGTTTCAAGGTTAACCCATATTGTAGTATGTATCAGTACTTCATTCTTTTCACTGAAAAATAATATCCCATTGTATGAATATACAATATTTTATTTATCCATTAATCAGTGGAATGACATTTACTTTGTTTCTACTTTTTGGCTACTATGAGTAATGTTGCTATAAATATTTTTTTTGGTGGACACGTGTCTTCATTTCTCTTGGATATACTATATCTAGGGATAAAATGGATGAGATATGTGATGACTTCATGTTTAACTTTTTAATTTTATTTTTCAATTACAGTATGCATTCAATATTATTTTATATTATTATAATATGTACAGCATAGTGGTTAAATAATCATATACTTTACAAAGTGCCCCCCTCGATATTTCAAGTATCCACCTGGCACTGTACAGTTATTACAATATTATAGACTACATTTCCCATGCTGTACACCCTGTAAATATTTTGTGACTATGAATTTGTACTTCTTAACCCCTTCACCTTTTTCACCCAGACCTCCAAATCGCCTCGCCTCTGGCAACCATCAGTTTTATCTCTGTATTTATGAGTCTGTTTCTATTTGATTGGCAAAAAAGTTTGGTCATTTTTTCCATAAGATGGCTCTACTAGTGCTTAGTTGTCTTTAATTTCATTTGAAACAATTGTACTAGATTGTATTGTGACAGCTACCATATCAGCGTGCATTTAAAAAAACTTATCAAAATAGGTGAATTAGTCTGTAGCCATTTTAATATGGAAGCTAGTCCCTAGATGGTGTGGCTCAGTGGATTGAGTGCTGGCCTGCAAACCAAAGGGTTGCTGGTTTGATTCCCAGTCTAGGGCACATGCCCAGGTTGCAGGCTAGGTCCCCAGTAGGGGGCATGCAAGATGCAACCAGTCATTAATATTTTTTCCCCTCTCTTTCTCCCTCCCTTCCATTCTCTAAAATATATAAAATCTTTTAAAAATATGGAAGATGGAAGAAAATAAGCAACATTTTTCAGAATATTATGCTTTATTATTTCAAGAAAGATTAAAGTGCAACTGAAATGCAGAAAAAGATTTGTGCAGTGTATGGAGAAATCGATGTGACTGATCGAATGTGTCAAAAGTGGTTTGCAAAGTTTCATGCTGGAGATTTCCCACTGGATGATTAAAACATTGATGTTTCTCCCCCTCTCTTTTTCCCTCCCTTCCCCTCTGTATAAATAAATAAATAAATAAATAAATAAATAAATAAATAAATAAATAAATAAAATTGTGACTGGTGATGAAAAGTGGATACTTCACAATAATGTGGAACAGAAGAGATCATGGGGCAAGTGAAATGAACCACCACGGACCACACAAAAGGTTAGTCTTCATCCAAAGGTGATGTTGTGTATATGGTGGGATTGGAAGGGAGTCCTCTATTATGAGCTCCTTCCAGAAAACCAAACGATTAATTGCAACAAGTACTGCTCCCAATTAGCCAACTGAAAGCAGCACTTGATGAAAGCATCTAGAATTAGTCAACAGAAAATGCCAGCCAGGGTTGTTTGTTGATTTATTGATAGCCGTTCTGGCGGATGTGAGATTATATCACATTGTGATTTTAATTTGCATTTCTCTGATAATTAGTGACATTGAGCATTTTTTCATGTGTCTATTGGCCATCTGTATGTCCTCTTTGGAGAAGTGTCTATTCACGTCCTTTGCCCATTTTTGAATTGGGACTGTTCGGATTTTTCTTATTGTTGAGTACTATGAGTTCTTTGTAAATTTTCGATATTAGCCCCTTACGGAATATATAATTGATGAATATCTTCTTCCATTCAGTAAGGTATCTTTTAGTTTTGTTTATGGCTTCTTTTGCTGTGCAAAAACTTTTTTTAAAATTTTTTTTCTGTTTCCTTTGCCTGAGGAGATATATCCAAAAAAATATATTGCTAAGAGAAATGTTTAAGACTATGTTTTCTTCTAGGAGTTTTATGGTTGTGAGCCTTACATTTAAGCATTTAATCCATTTTAATTTTACTTTTGTATATGGTGTACTAAGCTGGTCTAATTTCACTTTTTGCATGTATCTAATTTTCCCAACACCATTTATTGAACAGACTGTCTTTATCCCATTGTATATTCTTGCCTCCTTTGTCATATATTGAACATATAGGTGTGGGTTTACTTCTGGCCTTTCTATTCTGTTCCATTAATCTATGTGCCTGTTTTTATGCCAATACCATGCTATTTTGATTCTTATGGCCTTGTAGTGTAGTATGATATCAGGTAACACGATACCTTCAACTTTGTTCTTCTTTCTCCAGATTGCTGTGGCTTTTTAGGATCATTTGCAGTTCCATATACATTTCAAGATTATTTGTTCTAGTTCTGTGAAAAACACCATTGATATTTTGATAGGAATTGTGTTGAATCTATAGATTGCTTTGGGTAGTACAGACATTTTAATGATGTTTATTTTTCCTATCCATGAGCCTGGTATATACTTCCATTTATTTGTATCTTCTTCAATTTCTTTCTTTGATGTCTTATAATTTTCCAAGTACAGGTCTTTTACATCCTTGGTTAGGTTTATTCCTAGGTATTTTACTCTTTTTAAAGCAATTGTGAATGGTATTGTATTTCCCTTTCTGTTAGTTAGTTATTGGTGTATATAAATGCAATTTATTTCTGGATATTTATTTTGTATCTGGCTACTTCACTGAATTCATTTATCAGTTCTAATAGTTTTTGGTGAAATCTTTAGGGTTCTCTATATACAGTATCATGTTATCTGCAAATAATGACAGTTTCACTTCTTTTCCAAATTGGATAGCTTTTATTTCTTCTTCTTGTCTGATTGCTGTGACTATGTTTAATTTTTTGAGGAACCAACAAACTATTAATATTTCCCAAAATGGCTGTACCATTTTACAATTCCACCAGTAATATTAAAGGGTTCCAATTTCTCCACATCCTTGCAAATACTAATTATTGTCTGTCTTTTCTATTATAGCCATCCTAGTATGTCTGAACTGGTATCTCATTGTGGCTTTGATATTCACTTTCCTGGTGATTAATGATGTTTAGCATATTTTCACATGCTTATGTTCCTTACAAAATATCTGTTTAGAAGCCTTAGCAATTTTAAAAAAATGTTTTCTAGTTGTATAAAATACCCATAAGATAAAATTGACCATCTTAATCATTTTTAAGTACAGTTGAGTGGCATTAACTGCATTCACATTGTTGTGCAACTATTATCATCATCCATCTCCACAATTCATTTATTTTGTGAAATCGAAACTCTGTACCCACTAAAGAATAATTCTTCATTCTCCTCTACCCCTAACATCTGGCAACCACCATTCTACTTTCTGTCTTTATGAATCTGACTATTCTAGGTATTTCATGTAAGTGGAATCATACAGTATTTTTCTTTTTGTGATTGGCTTATTTCACTTAGCATAATGTCTTCAGTGTTCATCCATGTTGCAGCATGTGACAGAATTTACTTCCTTTTAAAGGCTGAATACTATTCTATATTATGTATATACTACATTCACTAATCAATGGACACTTGGTCATTTCCACCTTTTGGCTATTGTGAATAATGTTGCTATGAATATCTGTGTACAAATAATCTCTTTGAGATCCCTGCTGTCAATACTTTTGGATATATACTCAGATGTGAAATTGGTGGATCATATGATAATTCTCTATTTTTTTGAGGAATTGCCATACTGTTTCTTATAGTGGTTACATCATTTTATAAGCCTACCAATGATGTACAAGGTTTACAATTTCTCCACATCTTTCCCCAATATTTGTTATTTTCTTTTTTAAAAGCGATGTCTTCTTTATTCCAGTTTTATTGAGATGTAATTGGCATATAACACTGTATTAGTTTAAAGTGCACTACATAATTGTTTGATACATGCACATATCACAAAAAGATTACCATAATACATTTAGCTAATAATATTCATTACCTCACATAGTTATAATTTTTCCTCATAATAAGAATTTTGAAGATTTACTACTTTCTCCTTGTGGTTTTGATTTGCATTTCACTAATAATTAATGATTTTGAGCATCTTTTCATGTTCTTAATGGTCATTCGTATGCCTTCTTTGGAGAAATATCTATTCAACTCATTTGCCCATTTTTAATTGAGTTGTCCTTTTATTATTTAGTTGTAAGTGTTCTTTATGTATTCAGTATACAAGTACATTCCAAGATACATGATTTGCAAATGTTTTATTACATTTTGTGGGGGGTTTTCACTTTCTTGATGGTGCCCTTTTGAAACACAAAAGTTGTTCATTTTAATAAAGTCCAATTAATTTTTGTCACCTGTGCCTTATTTAAGAAGGTTTTGCCTAACTCAAAGTCACCAAAATTTACCTCTATGTTATCTTCTAAGAGTTTTATAATTTAACTCTTACAATTTGGTCTTTGATCTATTTTGAGTTAACATTTGTATATGATGTGAGGTCGGGGTTCAGCTTCAGCCTTTCGCATGTGGTATCCAGTTGTCCCAGCACCATTTGTCAAAAAGACTATTCTTTCGCCATTGAATGGTTTTAGCACCTTTGTGGAAAATGAACTGATCATAGGTGTATGAGTTAATTTCTTGACCCTCAATTCCATTCCATTGTCTTGTATGTCTATCTTTATGGCAGTACCACACTGTTTTGATTGCTGTAGCTTTGTGGCAAGCTTTGATATTGGTAAGTGTGAGTTTTCCAACTTTATTCTTCTTTTTTCAGTATTATTTTGGCTATCTGAGACCCATTGTGATTCCATATGAATTTGAGAATAGGCTTGCCATTTCAGAAAGAAAAAAAGGCTGTTGGAATTTTGATAGGGCTTACAATTAATTTGTAGATCAGGTGGGAAGTACTACCATCTTAAATTTTATTGCCATATTAAATCTTCTGCTCCATGAAAGTGGAATGTCTTTTTTATAAGTTCATTATAACATTTTTTAAAAATTTATTTATTTTTAGACAGAGGGGAAGGGAGGGAGAAAGAAAGGGAGAGAAACATCAATGTGTGGTTGCCTCTCACACGCCCATACTGAGGACCTGGCTTACAATCCAGGCATGTGCCACAACTGGGAATCTAACCCACAAACCTTTGGTTTGCAGGCCAGCATTCAATCCAGTGAGCCACAACAGCCAGGGCAGAATGTCTTTTAATTTATTTAGATCTTCTTTAATTTATTTGTACAATGTTTTGTACTTTACAGAGTGCAAGTTTTACACCTTTTTTGTTAGATGTATTCCTGAGCACTTTATTGTTTTTGACATTATCATAAATATAACTTTTCTTAATTTTATTTTCATATTGTTATTATAACCTTTTGAATAAGAGGTTCAAAATCACTAAGATAAACTCTAGGTTTAAAATCAAAGGTTGTACAGTATCATGTAAATAAAGATAGTTTTACTTCTTTCTTTCCAATTTAGATACCTTTTATTTCTTCTTGTCCGATTGCTGTGGCTAGGACTTCCAGTACTACATTGAATAACAGAGGTGAAAGCAGACATCCCTGTCTTGTTCCCAATCTTAAGGGGTACTCTTGCAGTTTTTGCCCCTTTGAGTATAATGCTGGCAATGGGTTTGTCATATATGGTCTTTACTATGTTTAGGTGTGTTCTCTCTATTTCTACTTTGCTGAGAGTTTTTAGCATAAGTGGGTGCTGGATTTTATCAAATGCTTTTTCTGCATCTATTAATCAGGTAGTGTTTATCCTTCATTTTGTTTATGTGATGAATTACATGTTGATTCATGATCACATGCTGATTTGTGAATGCTGTACCAACCTTGTATTTCCAGAATAAATCCCACTTGATCATGGTGTATGATATTTTTGATGCATTGCTGTATTCAGTTTGCTAATATTTTGTTGAGAATTATGGCATCCATGTTCATCAGGGATATTGGCCTGTAATTCTATTTATTTGTAGTGTCTTTATCTTGTTTTGGAATTATGATAATGCTGGCCTCTTAAAATGAGTTTGGGAGCCTTCCCTCTCCTCTTGAATTTTATGAGTTTGAGAAGGAGTGGTGTTAGTTGTTCTCGGAATGTCAGGCAAAAATAACCTCTGAAGCCATCCAGTACAGAGCTTTTGTTGGTTGGGAGTTTTCGTTTTGTTTTGTTTTGTTTTTTATTACTGCTTCAATTTCATTAGGTGTCATCTGTCTATTCAGATTCTCTGATTCTTCTTGATTTAGTTTTGGAAGATTGTATGTTTCTAGGAATTTATCCATTTCATCCAGGTTGTCTAGTTTGTTGGCATATTGTTGTTCTTAGTATTTTCTTGCAATCCTTTGTATTTCTTTGGTGTCAGTTGTTATTTCTCCTATTTCATTTCTGATTTTATTTATTTAGGTCCTTTCTCTTTTTTTGTTGAGGAGTATGGTTAAAGGTATGTCATTATTGTTTATCTTTTCAAAGAACCAGCTCTTGGATTCATTGATCTTTTGTATCTTTTTTTAGATTCTATTTCATTTATTTCTGCTCTGATTCTTATTATTTTCTTCCTTCTAATCACTTTGAGCTTTGTTTATTGTTCTTTTTCAAGTTCCTTATATATAAAGTTAGATTGTTCATTTCAGCTTTTTCTTTTCTTTTCTTTTTTTTTTTTTTTTTTTTTTTTTGGTTTGTTTCTTTTTTTGAGATAGGCCTGTAATGTTGTGAATTTCCCTCTTAGGATTGTTTGCCCAGTGTCCCACAGATTATGGATCATTGTGTTCTAATTTTCTTTTGTTTCTAGGTATCTTTTGATTTCTTCCTTGATCTCATTGTTGACGCATTTATTGTTTAATTATGTGTTATTTTGCTTCCATGTCTTTGAGTGTTTTTCAGTGTTCTTCTTGTGATTGATTTCTAGTTTTATAACATTGTGGTCAGAGAGGATGCTAGATATGATTTCAATCTTCTTAAATTTATTGAGACTTGTTTTGTGCCCTAACATGTGGTCTATCCTAGAAAATGTTCCATGCGCACTTGAAAAGTCTGTATATTCTGCTGCTTTGGGGTGAAATGCTCTGAAGATATCAATTAAATCCATTTGACCTACTGTGCCATCTAAGACCGCGGTCTCTTTGTTGGTTCTCTGCCTGGAAGATCTATCCATTGAAATTAATGGGGTGTTAAAATCCCTGACTTTGACTGTATTTCTGTCAATCTCTCCTTTTATGTCCATCAAGATTTGCTTCACATATTTAGGTGCTCCTATGTTGGGTGTGTAAATCTTTTCGAGGGTTATATCCTCATGTTGGATTGCTCCCCTTATCATTATGTAGTATCCTTCTTTGTCTCTTGTAGCCTTAATTTTAAAGTCTATTTTGTTGGATATAAGTACTGCTACCCCAGGTTTTTTTTCTTTTATATTTGCATGAAATATCTCTTTCCATCCCTTTACTGTTAGCCTGTGTGTGTCTTTCAATCTGAGATAGGTTTCTTGGAGGCAGCATATCTATGGATCTTGTTTTCTTATCCATTCAGCTACCCTCTGTCATTTGATTGGAGCATTTAAGCCATTTACATTTAAGGTGAGTATTGACAGATAACGTATGTAGTGCCATTTTATTCTTAGACTGTTTTCCTCTGTTTTTTTTCTTTCTCTTTTTCTTCTTCTTCTTAAAGCAAACTCTGATACTGTACATAGAGAACCCGAACGATTCCACCAAGAAACTACTAGAACTGATCAATGAATTCAGCAAAGAAGGATACAAAATTAATATCCAGAAATCAGGTGCATTTTATATGCCTATAATGAACTAACAGAAAGGGAAAATGAGAAAACAAGCCCATTCACAATTGTTTCAAAAAGAATAAAATACCTAGGAGTAAATCTAACCAAGGATGTAAAAGGTCTGTACTCAGAACATTATAAAACACTGAAGAAAAAAAATTGAGGAAAATACAAATAAGTAGAAGCACGTACCTTGTTCATAGATAGAAATAATTAACATCATTAAAATATCCATACTACTCAAAATAATCTATAGATTCAATGCAATTTCTATCAAGATTCCAATGACGTATTTCATAGAACTAGAACAAATATATCAAAAATTGACACAGAACCACAAAAGCCCCTGCATAGTAACAGCGATCCTGAGAAAAAAGAACAAAGTTGGAGGAGTCATGCTACCTAATATCAAACTATACTATAAGGCCATAGTAATCAAAACAGCATGATACTGGCATAAAAACAGACACTTAGATCAATGGAACATAATAGAGAGCCCAGAAATAAACCTACACATTTATAGTCAATTAATATTTGACAGAGGAAGCAAGCACATATGATGGCTAAAGATAGTTTATTCAATAAATGGTGTTAGGAAAATTGGACAGATACATGTAGAAAAATGAAACTAGACCACCTTCTCACAACACACACAAGAATAAATTCAAAATGGATCAAAGACTTAAATGTTACACCTCAGACTATAAAAATCCTAGAAGAAAACATAGACAGCAAAATCTTGGACATTGCTCATAGCAATATTTTATCAGTTATATCTTCCTGGTCAAGGGAAACAAAATATAAACTAAACACATGGGACTACATCAAACTAAAAAGTTTTTGCACAGCACAGGAAATCTTCAACAAAATAAAAAGACAACCAACCCACAGAATTGGAGAATATATTTGCTGATACATCTGATAAGGGGTTAATATCCAAAATTTGTAAAGAACTTACAAAACTCACTACCATAAAAACAAAGAACCCAATTTAAAAAGTGGGCGAAGGACCAGAATAGACACTTCTCCAAAGAGGACATAGAGATAGCCAACAGACATATGAAAAGATGCTCAACAGGGATAATGGGGGAAAGAAAGGGAAGGAGCAAGCAAAGGAACATGAATATGGGACTCATGGGCATGGGCAATAGGGGAGGGGACTGACTGTGAGAGTGGGGGGGACAGCGTAGAGGTGAGCAATGGGAAAAAAGGTAAGACTGCTGTAACTGAAGAACAATAAAAAAAGATGCTCAATGTCACTAATCACCACAGACATGCAAATTCAAACCACAATGAGAGACCATCTCACACCTGTCAAAATGGCTATGATCAATAAATCAACAAACAAGTGCTGGTGAGGATGTGAAGAAAGAGGAACGCTTTTGCACTGTTGGTGGGAATGCAGTTTGGTGCAGCCACTGTGGAAAGCAGTGTGGATCAAAAAATTAAAAATGGATCTGCCTTTTCACCCAGTAACCACACTGCTTGGAATATATCTGAAGGAACCCAAAACACTAATTCAAAAGAACATAAGCACCCCCATATTCATTGCAGTGTTATTTACAATCTTCAAGATATGGAAGCAGCTCAAGTGCCCATCAGTAGATGAGTGGATAAAAACAACCGTAGGACATTTACACAATGCAATTTTACTTGGCCGTAAAGAAAGAAGTGAATTTTACCCTTTGCAACAGTATGTATGGGCCTGGAGAACATTATGCTAAGTGAAATAGCCAGCCAGAGAAAGACAAATACCATATGATTTCACTCATATGTGGAATCTAAAGAACAAACTGAACTAACAAGGAAAATGGGGACAGACTCATAGGTAGAGAGCAGATGACAGCTAGTGGAGGGGGGAGGGTAGGGAGTGGAGGGATTGAGCAAAAAGGAAAAAGGACTCAGGGACATGGACACCATTGCAGTGACAGCTCGGGGAGGAGGGTACAAGGGGACTAAATGGTAACGGAAAAAATACAGTAAAGATTTTTTTAAAAATCAGAAGTTGTTAATATTTTTAGGTTGCTGTTTTTATGGGTCCCAATGTTTTACAATGGCCTTCACAGTAATAAGCTTAAAAATTATCCCATTAGTATGTTTTGGTAATGCAGAAACAATTGACTTCACTAATGGACTTAATATTATCATAAAAACATCAAGCCAATCCCATCCTCTTTGAGAAAAGTTAATGTGCAACTGCTTACTTTGCTTCTTCCAGAAACTTGCCTGCTAATGGTGAAATTTTTATTTAATATGCTTCTTGGATGAGTGGGTATTTCTATATAGTTCTTTTTCTAGAGGACATGAAAAATTTCTGGGTGTCGGTATTAATCTCCTACTTTCTTTAATGACTGGGAACCTGATCCAATGTGATGAAATTTTTCTCAAAGACCAAGATAGGACTTGTCTGTTAAAGTTCTGGATGAATTTTGTTTTTTGCACTAGACATAAATTCACATCAATTGCTCACCTACAGAGGTTAGGGTGTCCATTTCTTCTCCATCCAGGCCTTAAAATATCACAGGTAGCATACTCTCCTCACTTTAGATTGCTGGCTCCCCTTGTTCTGTGCTTAATTAAATAGTGAACAACTCTATCAAAACATCTAGTATATTGGTCAGAACTCAAGTACACCTTGAATATTAATTTATTTTACTTAAAATAATGTCTTCTTTTGATCTTAAAAAAGGTTTCTATGTTAATAAGGGTTTTTAAATGTTTATCCAGATTTTGTGTCAACTTTCAAAAAGAAATTTCATAGGCTGGAGGTATTTGAGAAGTTGGAAAGAACCTTACAAAGCTAGGACAGGAGTCTGTGAGCCAAGTTCAGCCTGTAGACATGTTTTATTTGGCCCCTGTGGTACTTTAAAACTATTTAGATTAGTTGCCAACATTGAAAAATCAGGCAGTTTCACATAAAAATCTGTATTTCTGGCTTATCCTGGGAAAAAAATGGGTAAACCTGGCCATATCAGGCCCACACTGCTGTATGACACATATGAGGCAAGGCGTGCTCTAGTTTGTCAAGGTCCTTCCTCCATGACCCACCTGGCCCCAGGAGGCCTCTGTGTCTGTGATTCCTGAGCTAATTGAACCCCCTCCTAAGGTTTGGGGAAATCATTACTGCTCAAAATTAGTCTATAGCTAATTAGTTATCAGTTTCCCAATTTGTTTGGACTCAAATGCCAAAAGTATTATTTATAAACAGATAAAGGTAGGAAAGGGCTGATTATTCTAAATGTTGAAAGGATATGTATAAGAAATGTTTTCTTGCTCAGATGGTGTATCTGTTGACGTATTTAGGCTTTTTAAATATAATTAACTAACAGAGGAGTTAAAGGAGCCATAACTAAATAAAGATTAATCACATCTCAAAACAATAAAATGTGGTCTGAATCATCATTTTTTAAAACCTATCTCCCAGTTTGACTCTCACCTCCTCTTTAAAATTTTCTTTCATTTCTCTTCTCTTCTTCTGAACAGTTATGATTTTATTTACCTATCTAGGTAACCAGTTAGCACTTAATCATTCATTTATTCAATAAATATTTATTTGAGCACTTGCTAGATACCAAGTGCTGTTCTAGGCACTTGGGGTAAAACAGAAAATATGGGACAAAATCCCTTGTGCAGCTTCCATTCTAGTGGGAAAAAGAGACAATAAGTAGATAAACAAGACCAGTTCTGCCAATTATAGAAACTAGGAAGATATAAAAACAGGATAATGTGACAGTGACCTGGAATTGGATGCTATTTAGATAGGGTGATTAGAGAAGAATACTTGATGACAAGGAACCAGCCATATGGAGGTATGCAGGAAGATTGTTTTAGGCACAGAGAAAAGCAAGTGCAACAGCCCTAAAGTAGAAATAAGTTCAGTGTGTTTTGCCAGTGGAGCTGGAGCACAGGAAAAGAAGGAGACTGGTAAGAGCTGAGATGGGGAAGGCAGGCAAGGGCCAGGTATGCAGGGCCTTGTGGGTTGTAAATCAGGACAAGAAGTCTAGATTTTATTCTGCTATTGGCAAGGTTTCCAGTATATTGGCTATGCCTTATTTTTCTTCTGAGTCTTGCACAGCAGACTGCACAGCATTAAGGCATTTGGTAGTGAGTGAATAAATACTTATTAATTATTGACCAATTGATTATTGGGTTAGAGACCCATGATAATCTCTTAAGAGCAGGCTGTCACTAGGAGAATCTGGTATGGTAGAGTTAAGAGCAGTCTATTTGCAAGAGATAACTTCCCTAGAATAACTCAGGGGAACAGAAGTAAGGATGAGTTCTTTAGTCTGCATCTTGTATGATGTCAGGATAACTCTGTAATGCCTTTGTGGAAAAAAGAGCAAACCTGTAACTCAGAGCCTCAAACTAGAAAGAAGCTGTAATTGGATGTCATCAGTGTCTGTCCTCTTGTGTGTGAATGATAGAAACAGGTCTCCTGAAAGAGGAGCAGCATTGATCAGGTGGGGCTCAAGTGTTTGGCTGTGGACAAGCTTCTTCTCATCTGTCCCTCAAAGGACTGCAATCAACAGTTTGGGTGTGTATTTGTGTGAGTGTGAGTGTGTGTGTGAGAGAGAGAGAGAGAGAGAGAGAGAGTGTGTGTGTGTGTATGTGTGAGTGTGTGAGTGTGTGTGTGTGTGTGTGTGTGTGTGTGTGTGAAGGGGGTTGGTCTCTGGAATCTGCTCAGATCTTTGAAATAGTTCAGAAGTTTAGACAAACCTCCCAACAGAGGTCAAATAAATCAATGCTGGTCATAGGTGATGATTATTAAATAGTATCTTGAATAAAAACTAGAGGGGGTCCACTGAGAACTCCTGGCTGCATTCTTTGTGTTCTAAACCTTTCATTCACTGATTCATTAAAAGTGACAAGGATGAGGGAATCTAGCCGATCTATGATCAAAACTTTCCCTCATTGAACAACAATAAAAAAAGAAAAAAAGAAAATGATATTCAGGGGGAAAAACTTTCCTTCAAACAATTATGAAAGTCAATGGCAAATAATGATCCAACATCTCTAAATATATATATGCCATAGTGAGGAATGCATATATGAAAGGAATTCTATCTATGTAAGCATAGCGGAGTCAGAGTGCCTGGGCTTGAATGTCAGTAACCCCTCTTAATAACAGTGTGCCCTTTGGCAAATTGCTTAACTTCTCTGAAACTTCAGTTTCCTCATCTATAAAAAGTAGTTTTCCTATTTTAACCAGGGTTATTGCAAAGGAGTCAATGAGACTATGCAGTAAAACTCTTAAAACAATGGCAGGCACACAGTGATCAACAAATATTAACTATCTTTATTTCTTTCTTAATTCCTGAACTGTTTTTAAAAAACACAAAGGATTAAGGCAGTTAACATTTGCATTGAATTGGAAGCAATTAACGATGTGCTATCTGAGCTAAGAAATTCAAAGGATTGGGCAGAAAAGAAACAGTACTCCTTAGACTGATGGTAATTTCAGTTGCTGTCTTCTACTTTGTGGCTGTCTTCATAATTAGCTTTAAAATTTTTAAATTTTTCTTCAATTACAGTTGACATACAATATTATATTAGTTTCAGGTGTACAACATAGTGATTTGACATTTATATAACTTATGAAGTGATCCCCCCATAAGTCTAGTAAGGTCTGACACTGTACATAGCTATTACAATATTATTGAGTACCTTCCCTATACTGTACTTTATAGAGAATCACCATTTACTCAATTCCCAAATATAGACCTAATCTCAACTGAAAATGGCCCTCACTCCTAAAGCATTCCAGTGTAAAAAAGAAGTCAAAGATTCATTTGCCTCCATTTTTATTCAATTTTGCCAAAGCCATTAATCCACAAACAACATAAAGTATCTAGCTCTTCAGAATTCAACTGATGTTAATGTTCAGCTGACTCTAAGCTCAATTTAGACCCAGGCTGAGAGGAGCTGTGCATATTCATACCATAAGCATATATATGGTAGAAGTCTGCATGTGTCAATTGGAATAAGAAAATAATTACACTGACATGATTTAACCCTAAACAGAAGAAACCTCCCAAGCCTAAGTGGGCTCTACCTCAGTGGGCCTCTGTCTTCCCTCAGCTCTCATAATTCTATAAAGGGAATATTAGCCTATAATGTATGTGACCACATTTTTTAAAAGAAGTTTTACAATTATCAGTGGCTTTCAGTTCTGAAATAACAGAAATATGGTTCAATATTACATTTAAATATTCTGAAAATGTATGTATTTTTGTTTTGAATTGCTTTTTTCTTCAATGATATTATTTGCACTTAAACAGTGAACTACTGAAAAATTAATGGATGAAAAGTAAAAGCTCTTATCAAACACTATGTCCACTGCTATATTTAGCAAATGAACTAATAGAGAAAGCTGCTGCAGAATTAGTCAGCATATCAGCCTGTTAAATATCAAAGAGCAGAGGAGGACTTTTGTCTCAGCATTGAACCAGAGACTGAAAATGCATCTAATTTTAGCGTTTCCAGAGGAGGATAAAAAGATGTGAAACACAATAACCAGGAAAAATATCATGCACAGCCTAAGTACACATTCGTCAGAGGAGAAATGCTGGGAGGGTGGCAGCATAAGTAAGAGGTCTGCCTGGAAACCACAATTAATCACAAGTGAATTCCTTAAAACAATTTATCATTAAAAAAAGCCAAGACTCTCATCTACACAAGAGGTCCAAGGGAGTAATACAGAGTATTGAGTAGGTTGGAGAGTTTTTTTTCTAGAAGCAGTTTCAGGTGGTCTGCTTTAGCATTTAAGGGCTCTGGGGTATCATCAGTTCAATTGGAGGGAAGGATTAAAGGAATAAAGGAATATCTTTTTTTTCAAGGTGAATTTTTATTTTCTATAAAGCTCCTATTTTTTATTAATTTTAGAAAGGAAAGGAGAGAGAGACAGACAGACAGACAGAAAGAAAGGGAGAGAGGGAAAGAGAGATATCAATTTGTTATTCTACCTAGTTATGCATTAGTTGGTTGATTCTTGTATATGCCCCAATAGAGAATTGAACCTGCAACGTTGGCATTTGGGACGACACTAACAAACTAAGCTACCCAGCCAGGGCAGCTTCTTTTAAATAGAGAGTGATATCCAGGTTTAGGTGAGAGGAGGAGGAAGTGGGTGAGATGGGTGCTCCTTCAAGAGAGCCTAGCAATCCTAATATATATTAAAGATTTTATTGTATTATGAAGGCAGAGTGTACATTCTTAATAACGAGAAAGAAATGTGAGCTTTTATTACTTGTGACAATTTTAAGAATTTATTTTGATGGCCCAAGACTCTGGATATCACGTGCTTTCTGATGTGATGAACTAAGGAGAAGACATCAGTTATGGTGCATTTCTGCCAAAATATAAAGTCAGAAAATACAGATTAAGAAAATTCTAGAGAAAAGCTGACTTGGACTCTTCAAAATGTCAACATCATGAAAGCAAAAATGTCTCAGAAATGGTTCTAGATCAAAGCAGACTAAAAAAGATATGATGTGAAATGCTTAATTCTTGATTGGATTCTGGATTAAAAACCGCTATAAATGATATCATTGGAACAACAGGGGGAAATTTGACTATGGATGCAAATCCAATGATACTATTATATCAATGTTAAATTTCCCAGGTGTGATAATTGTACAGTAGTTGGGTAGGCATATGCCCTACTTTTTAGGAAATTCATGTTAAAGTATTTAGAGGTAAAGTATCATGTTATTTGCAACTACAACAATCAAATAATTAAGATAGATAGACACAGCTATACACAGATAAAGCAAATGTGCATAAATATTAACAATTGGTGAATCTAGGTGAATGGTATATGGGGTTTCATTATACTGTTCTCACAACTTTTCTAAAGATTTGTAATATTTCAAAATAAAAAATTGATAAAAACAAACAAAAATACAAACAAGAACAACCCTAATATTTCATGAGATAAAAAGGAAAATTGGCATACATAAAATTATAATAATAGATTATAAAATCAGAACATGCACTGAAAATCAATTTAAAAAAACAAGAAACTAACAAATTGGTTGAAGAATAATAGACAGTACAACAAAACAAAAAGATATTTCCTTGAAAATATCAACAGAATTAAAAGGTTTTAGTTAGACTGACCAAGGGAAAAACAGAGAAGACTCCAATTACTAAAATCAAAAATTAAATAAGGTACATAACTACTGATCTTACAGAAATTAAAAGGATTATAAGTGAATACTATGAACAAATATATGACAACAAATTAGATAACCTAGGTGAAATAGAAAAATTTCTACTAAGACACAAACTCCTGAAACTGACTTAAACAAAAAGAAAACCTGAATACAACTAATATAATAGGTAAAGAAATTGAATTAGTAATTTTTAAATTTCATACAAAGAAAACCCCAGGACCAGATGGCTTCACTGGTGTATGTTATCAAACTCATAAAGAAGAATTAATATCAATTCTTCATAAACCCTTCCAAAAATAGAAGAGGAGGAAACCCTTCCTAACCCATTCTATAAGGCCAATATCACCCTGATACAAAAGCCAAATGAAGAAATCTCAAGAAAATAAAACCATATACCAATATTGCTGATGAATAGAGATGCAAAAACCCTCAATAAGATGCTAGTAAACTGAATCGAGCAACATATAAAAAATATTATACACCTGATCAAATGGGATTTATCCCAGGAATGCAAAGTTAATTTAACATAAGAACAATTAATGTAATAGAACAAATCAATAGAATCTATAGAATTGACAGAGAATGTTTATATTAATAGAATAAAAGACACATGATCATCTCAGTACCCTCAGAAAAAGCATTTGATAAGATCCAACATCCTTTCATGATAAAAATCAGTCAACAAGCTAGAAATAGAGAGGATCTTCCTCTATTAAAAAAAATCCACAGCTAACATTATATTTAATGATGAAAACCTGAAAGCTTTCCCTCTAAGATCAGGTACAGGACAAGGATGTTCATTCTTACCACTTTTATTCAACATTGTACTGGAGCTCCTAGCTAGTGTAATTAGGCACGAAAAAGAAACAAAAGGAAACCAGATTACAAAGAAAAAAGTATAACTATTACTATGTGCAGATGACATGACATATATAAAAGAGCCTACAAAACTCACCAAAATACCTTATTAGAACTAATAAATGAGATCGACAAACTTTCAGGGTACAAGATCAATATGTAAAAATCATTTATAATTCTACACTCTAGCAATGAAAACCTAATGGTGAAATTAAGAAAACAGTTCCATTTATAGCAGCATCAAAGGAATAAAATACTTAGGAATAAATTTAGCACAAAGTATAAAACCTATACTCTTGAAAATTATTAAATATGGTTTAAAGAAAGCCTACCCCTGGCTGGTGTGGCTCAGTGGGTTGAGCACTGGCCTGCGAACCAAAAGGTCACTGGTTCAATTCCCAGTCAGGGCACACGTCTGGGTTGTGGGCCAGGTCCCACTGGAGGCGTGCAAGAGGCAACCGATCAACGTTTCTCTTCCTCTCTTTCTCCCTCCCTTTGCCTCTCTCTGCAAAATAAATTACAAATCTTTTTAGAAATTTTAAAGAAGGCCTAAATAAATGAAAATACAGCCATTGTTCATGGATTAAAAGACTTAATTTGTAAAGATGGCAATACTTTCCAAATTGAGCTACAAATTTAATGCAATCCCTGATCAAAATCCCAGCTGGCTTTTTTTCCCCCCCGAAACTGACAAACATCATTAGTCATCAGGGAAATGCAAATCAAAACCACAATGAGATACCAATTCATACACACCAGCATGGCTATACTAAAAAAGACAGACAATAGCAAGTGTTGGTGAGAATGTGGAGAAATTGGAACCTTTACACATTCCTACTGAAAGTGTAAAATGGTACAGCTGCCTTGGAAAAAAATTTGGCAGTGTCCCAAAGCTTAAACTTAGAGTTACCATTTGATTCAGCGATTCCACCCCTCGGTATATATCTAAGAGAACTGAAAACATATGTCCAAACAAAAAACTTGTGCACAAATATTTACAGCAGCATTATTCATAACAGCCCAAAAGAGGAAACAACACAAATGCCCTTCAACTAATGAATGGATAAACAAAATGAAATCGACAAACAAAATATCCATACAATAGCCTATTATTCAGCAATATAAAGAAAGGATAGAGATGCTCATTTCATTGGAATAAATGATATAAATAGAATCTATAGCTTCTAAAATGGGAAATGGGAGAGGTAACTGGGATAAGGTAAATTAGGTCAAACTAGGTTACGAATATCACTAGGGATACATGAAGAATGGCCAGGAGCTGGTGGGCACATTCAGTTGTAAAGAAATCAATTTCTAGACTCTCAATTTCTTAAAATTGATCTCCTGAGAACACTGAGTCTCTGGCAGGTGGGCTCTCCTTCCCCACCTCCTCTTTCTAGGGTGAGGTGAAGGTGGGGCAGAAACCTCTGGGTTCCAAACAAAGGAACGAGCCAAAATAAGGGTGATGGTGTGGAAAAAATGGATGACCCTAATCACTGCTTAACAAGACCTTTTGCTTTTCTTTCAAGAAAATTGCTGAAGGACGTAATGGAATTGCCAGCTAATAAATCATTAAAATTAATTTTTGAGGAAGGAGCACAACTGGATTTTTGATACACAATTCAGAAGAAATACAAAGAATTGTGTGACAATGCTGTGAGAAATATATTTTCATTTCATTCTACCCATTTCTGTGAACAAAGCTTCTTAGCGTTTACATTTTTTACAGTAAAAAAAAATCTAATAGAATCAATACCTAACCCTGTCTCATTCTAGCAATAAGTATTATTTATTCACAAATGCAAAAACACCTCATCCATCTTTAAGAGATATAGTTCCAAAACATTTTTACATCATATGTTATTTTTCAAGTTTTATAAAATATTTAAGTTCTTTTTTGTGTGTACTAAAGATAATTCTATCCAAAAAACTTTTTAAAAAGATTTTATTTATTTAGTTTTAGAGAGCAGGGAAGAGAGGGAGGAAAGGAGGGTGAGAAACATCAATGTGAGAGAAAAATATCAATTGGTTGTCTCTCTTAAGTGCCCCAACCAAGGCAAGGGCCCTGACCACGGACTGAAGCTGCATCCCAAGCATATGCCCTGACTGGGAATTGAATAAGTGATGTCTTGCTTTGTGGGCTCATGCCCAACCAACTGAGCCACACTGGTCAGGGCTCCAAAAACTGTTTTTAAACATGTGGAGACTTATGGTGGTAGGAAATTTTAAAAATTAATTTTAATTGCTATGACTATGGGTGAGAATATAGACTGGTGCAGATACTAAAAAAAGTGGTATGGAGGTTCCTCAAAAAAATAAAAATAGAAATACCATATGACCCAGTACCCCTACTTTTGGGTATTCATCCAGAGAAACCTAAAACACTAATTCAAAAGAATATATGTACTCCTATTCTCATTGCAGCATTATTTACAATAGCCAAGATATGGAAACAACCTAAGTGTCCATCTGCAAATGAATGGATAAAGATGTGAGATATGTGCCCTGACCGGTGTGGCTCAGTTGGTTGGGCATCATCCTGCAAAGCGAAAGGTTTCTGGTTTGATTCCCAGTCAGAACACATGCCTAGTTGCCAGGTTTGGTCCTGGGTTGAGGTACATACAAGAGGCAACAGATTGACGTTTCTCTCCCTCTCTTTCTCCCTCCCTTTCCCTCCTGCTAAAAAAAAAATTAAAAAAGAGGTGAGATGCATATACACAATATAATTAAAAAGAATGAAATCCTGCCATTTGCAATAATGGATGGACCTTGAGGGCATTATGCTAAGTGAAGTAAGTCAGACCAAGAAAGACGAATGCCGTATGATCTCTCATATGTAGACTCTAAAAAATTAAATAAATAAAAACTAAGCTCGGAGATACAGAGAATAGATTGGTTGTTGCCAGAAGCAGGGGCTAGGGGCTTGGGGGTGGGTGGGAGAAATGCATGAAGGGGGTCAAAAACTGAAAAAATACTTTTAACTTATGTTCACATTTTTGTTTCAGATATGTATATAAAGTGATCAAAAACAGACTTATAGGCATAAAATAATTACAATAGGAGAAATTCTGTGGCAGAATTCGAATGGAGATGAGTTTAAGGTGAAAAAAGGAATTATTTCAAATTTTCAAAATTCCAATTGTTAAAGATAAATTAATCATGTGGTTTTTAAGTAGCTGATGGTGGGCATGAAAAGCCTATTGTATTCATATTCAGTTGGACAGACTGAAAAAAGTGATGTAACCACTTTATTTTAGAATGTTGATATTTACTATATACCAAAAATAACTTTCTTTGTACTATTTAAGCATGGAATGAAAACATTTACCTATGAACTTACAAGATGTGAAGGAATAAACAGGTTTTCAAAATTATTTTAGAGACCATGTTAGCAAACACTTTTCTGTTTTTAATCTTTAAAAAGTCTTCTCTCTTCCCCCCATTTTTACTAAAGTCCTGAGCAAAAAGTTTGAAGATACTTGACTTTTTAACTTGCCCTGGGCCACGCAACCATTAAGTGGCCAAGCTCAAAGTTAACCCCATGTCTGCAAGAATCCAAAGCCCATGGTCCTTTGACTACACCCAAGGAAGACAAAGGATTTTATGCTTCACACTTCGAGGGTGCTTTAAATCTGTTGAAATCTAAAACCCTTCTCTTTATGCTTGTTTCCTTACTCAAACAGAAATGAAAAAAATCATATCTGAGATCACCCCATCTGAACTTAGTCATGCTGAAAGAAATTAAATTTCTTTTTTGCTTTCTGATGCTGGAAACATTACCAGAATGCAACACACAAGTGCACAATTTGGGCAGCCTCTTTCCTTCTATCCATTTTGCTTATTCTGCAACACAGTCCTCCACATATTTTAAGTGGAACAATGTGTTCCACTGACCCACAAAAGTTGAGCTGAAATCCAAGGAGATGAAGTGTTAAGAAGCAGGCAGTACTGACCTTCAGTGTAGACCAAGCCCAAGCAATATGGGAGATCCATGACTGGCACCTAGTAGGAGAACATAATGAATGGAGGAAGGGATGGACGAAGTCGGGGAGATGGGAGCCAAAAAGAGGGGAAAGTAAAGGTGGAAAAGGAAGGGGTAGGAAGAAAGGGGTCTTGTAAGAAATGACCCACAACTAACACTGACTGAGTGCCAAAGGATGGCCAGAAGTTTCCCTGGAAGAGGGCCTTTCATCCGGAGCCCTTCAGCTTGGGTGCCTATTGGGTATTTTGGATTGAATGCTGGACAGGTATTCTATTTCAGGAATCCCTGCACCTGGAAGTAATTGTTCTCAGGATCAGGGTGGGGCAGATCAGCTGATTCTTTTCCTAGCAAGTGTGGAGAGCCTCCCTTACCATCCATCCAGAAAGACCAAATTTCAGTGCTTCTGAGGGCTTTGAGTGGGGAAAGGCTGGAAGCATTACCAGAATGCAACACACAAGTGCACAATTTGGGCAGCCTCTTTCCTGGTCCAGATCCCTGGTGCTAGGGAGAGAGAAGGGAGCTTTGCAAGGGCTTATGTTCTCTCCTGAAGGAAGCCAGCACCCAGTCTATGAAGGGGGAGGAGTGTGAATAGAAATCAGACTGGATTTGCTTGATCATTACATATACAGTTGACTGCCCCATATTCCATCCCCTGTTCAGCATATATCTTCATGGTCTTTGCAAAGGAGACCGCTCTTGAGCAGGTGGAGAGCCCATCCTCCTCCTGCAATCTAGCTCTAATTTCATCTCAGCTAGGCAGAGGCTCCTTTAGTAAGCCCTCCCTTCAGATTTTGCCTAAACACACTCTCATCTCTCAAATTAAAAAGGGAGAAAGGAACCTTTTTTTGTCCCTCCTGTTCTACTCTGCTTCTGTCTCCCTTAACACTGAAATGTCTCAAAACAACTGTCTGCACTATGTTGTCTACTGCAGCTCCAATTTCCTCTTCAAACCCTTCCAATTCCCTCCACAGGCACCATCTTAAACTAAAACACCATCAGGTTTTTATAAAGATTTTATTTATTTTTAGAGAGAGGAGAAGGTAGGGAGAAAGAGAGGGAGACAAAATTCGATGTGAGAAACATTGATGGTCTGTCTCTCCTACACACCCCACCAGGGATGAAACCAGCAACCCAGGCATGTGACCCCACCAGGAATTGAACTGGTGACCCTTTGCTTTGCAGGATGATGCCAAACCAACTGAGCCACACAACCAGTTTTGACAAGGACTATTGGGAAAACCTAACTACTTCTTTGATTCTCATTCTCCTCTGAACCTTTCTCTAATGATAGTCAAGGTGGTCTTTGAAAAATGTGTCACATCTGGAATACTACTCAGCAATAATAGTAAAAAAGAGAAGCTGAGTGGGGGCAAAAAGCCAATCCCCAAAGGTTACATACCGTATGATTCATGTACATAACATTCATAAAATGACAAAATTGCTGAAATGGAGGACAGATTACTGGTCGCCATTGGCGAGGGATCTGGGAGGACGGAGGAAGTGGCTGTGGCTATAAAATAGCAACAGGATGGATCCTGGTAAGGATGAAACTATTTTATATCTCGACTGTGGTGGTGGATACATGAGCCTAGATGTGATAAAATTGTATAGAACTAAATACACACACACGTACAAGTAAAGCCAGGGAAATCTGAGTAAGATTGGTAAATTGTACTAATGTCAATATTCTGCTTGTGGCCTTGTATTATAGTTTTGCATTGGGGGGAAATGGGTTAGGGGTATCTCTGTTTTATTTCTTACAAAAGGATGTGAATCTACAATTACTCAAAAAGAACAAAGAAATATAAATCAGATGTATTGCCCCAGGGTAAAGCCATTCATCCAAAGGCCTCTCATTTATTTTGGAACAAAATGGTCTGCCCATTGACTAGGATGCAGTTCATGATCTGGTCCCCATCAATGCCCAACCTTTTATTATGCTACTCTCCCCAGCTGTTCTGGTGCCAATTATAATCACCACCTTAGTTCCAAAGCATCAAGATTTGCCCCCTCCTTCTGGCTTTCCTACATCTGTTACCTATTTCTGAAGACTTTTTCCCTGGCTGTTCTACGATTGCTCCTTTCATAATTTTCAGGGCTCAGCTTAAATTCCACCTGCTCCTTTTCAACCACAAAATTTGCACCCTCTTCTTTTCCTGCACAGGTCTTTCCCAGGTTTGATTATTTTCTCACTTATTTATCATCTGTCTCCCCGACTAGATTGCAAGCTCCCAGGTCAGGGTAGAGAGTGTTCTGCGGGATTCTGCACTGTCTTACCAGCGCCTGACACAGTGCTTGGCACATGGTGAGGGCTCAGTGAACTGAGCGTTCAGTGAATGAATGAGTAACCACGTGCCGCTACCATCAGGGGTTTTCTGAGTGATATAAAGCAACCTGGCTTGTGGCTTTGGACTTAAGGATGGGGCTCCTTTCGCTCCCTCTCCTTCCTGTTACTAAAGAGAAGGGTCTCTGGTGGGTCCCTGGGTGCCACTCCGAACCACGCGGTTCCACAGTCGGGGCCAAACGGGGTACGTTCCAGAAGCGATCGGCTTTGCAAGGAGTACGCAGGTTAGCGGAGGCCCCTGGCGTGGCCACCTTCTCTGGGCTCTCTTTGTTACTCCCACCACCCCTGCCCTGGGCGAAGCTGCCCGCAGTGACTCGTGATTCCTTAACGGGCTGGAAGGCTGCGACGCTAGGGAGGAGAGCCCCGGGAGCCCCTAGACCGCCCTCCTCTCCAGGCCAGGGCCGGCCCTACGGGGAAGCGCTCGCCACCACCGCCCCACAGCCACCTTCTCCGCGCGCCCGCGCCTTGCAGGCAGCGCCGCCGCTCCCGAGACGCGGGGCACGTGGGCGCGTGGAGCGCTTGGCGCTCCAGCCCCAAACCCCCTGCCAGATCGGCCCCAACGCGCTCGCTTCGCACAGCAGCCCCACGGTCAGAGCCCCGGCTGGCGCGCGCCCCGCCCCAGGCCAGCCGCGTCTGCCCCTGCGCGCGCTCCCTCCCCCTCCCCGCCCCCCGAGCGCGCCCCTCCCCTCGCGTCCCTCCCGCGCCCTACATCTCGCGCCCGGCTGAGGGGGCTCAGTCCGCTGCCACCACCACCGCTGCTGTCGCTGCCGCTCTTCGGTCTCGGTGCAGGTAGCGGCCGCCTCCGGGACAGCTGCGCTGCCGAGCATCCCCAGGCAGTAAGCCCGCTTTCTCGCCGCGTGTGCGTGCCGGTCTGCCTCCCGCCCACCGGCCCGCGTCCCCGGGGAGCCGCTGCCCTATAGCCCCGCCGCAGTCGCTTAGGGCTGCCGGGCCTTTAGGAGCCCGCAACCTGCGGCCTCTGGCTGTGGCCGCCGGGCCGGGGGTGGGGACTGGGGACGCAACGGGCTGCAGGTTCCGGGACGCCCACAGGGAGCTCTCCTCTGGTGCACGTTTAGGCCTCCCCAGGGCTTTCGCCAAGGTGGTGGGGGGTGGGGATAGGGAGGGAGCGGGGTGGAGGTGGGGGAGCGGGCTCTCCACGTTCTTCTCTGCGGAATGGTAGGGAGGACGGAGGGGGAGAACGGGGCTTTTGGTTTTCTCACCCAGGATGTCCGGCAGTTGGGGTGGGGCGAGGTGGAGGCACCTCTTGGTTTTCTCAACAAGGATAGCTATCACGGTTTATGGGAAGCGGGTGAAGATGAAGTGGGGGGGTCTCCCACTGGTTTTCTTACTAAGGATGGTGGAGATTAGGGAGGGCGTGAAGGGGGACCTCCCTTAGTTCTCGCCACGAGGATGGTGGGGGTGGGGATGCGAGGGAGTGGAGGTAAGGGACTCTCCAGGTTTTTTTTCCGCAGGGGGGCTGGGGGCGTTGGAGGAGTGGGGGAGTGCACGGAGAATGGGGAGGGAGGGGGAGAGCCCGCTGCCCTTTTAAGTGGTTGTCGTGGGGGTGGGGTCGGTTCGGGTGGGATGGGATGGTTGGCGAATTGAGGGGGTAGTGGTGGATTTTAGCTCCAGAGTGGAACCTAGAGAAGCTATAGGAAGGTTCTATCACGTGGATTGATCCTAGAAGGTAGATTTTTCAAAAACTGTAGGGTGTGACCTTTCCATCTCAAAAAACTTGAAATCCCTATAAGGTACCGTCTGTTCTAGGCTCTGGGAGAGCGCTTTCTGCTTTCGAAGTTTCTCTTTCTCTTCCATTCCTCTCTTCCTCTTATCGTCCAGGACTAGGTGGACTTTTGGAAATCAGCAAGGGAAGACTGTGTATGGTTCGGGTTCAGCGCTATATTATTTTCTGCAGTTGGGACTGCATTTGAGTTTCTCGGGTTTGTTTTGATCTTGCCCTTTACAAAAAAAACCCTGTACCAGGGAGACCCCTTGGGAAAAGAAGAGACTACGGCGGAACTACAGGTTTGGTTTTTGAATTTCCTGAAGGGCAAGAGACCCGTCGTCGTAGCATTTTGTTTGCCTTTCAGAAGGAGTAGAAATAGAATAAACGTTGTATGTCTTTGCTGGAAGTCCCCTATATTCATTTAAATTATTCCATCGGGATTATCCGAGCCCCCTTTGATTTGAATTTGGAATAGATCCAGTTTTCCTAATTGGAGCCATCATTTTGTGATTGCCTGTAATTCTTCCCTGGGTTATCAAATCTATGGCAAGCTTACAGAGGAGCAGGAATAATTTTTTGTGTTATTTTGATTAAGACAGTTTTAATGTGTTTTATATTGTTTCTTGGAAATGTGAACATTTGCAGAATAGCATAAATTTAAATTATGGGCCCCTTGGAATTTTGCAAAGCCTTTCCTTCCCCAGCTCGTCTTCTCCAGAAACAGAACCCTCCTCATTCTTTACACTGAAGAAGCAAGGGCTTCTGGGATGGTAGCTTTGCCTTTGGAAACTCATGCTCTTGTTTGTTTAAGAAGAATACATATTAAAGAGGCTAAAGCCTTTAATGTGGTGAGGCCATATACTGCTTTCCCATTTTGGTTACATAAGGTTCCAATCTAGTTTTTATCTTCAGTCTTTAAAAATGCTTATTTAACATTTTTAAAGAGCAAATATAATCTTTACGCAACAGGAAATTGGTCAGATAGGCTGTGATTTGTACAAACCACCTCCCAATAATTACATAGTCTGATACTACAATATAGGTTCTGTAGCCATATCTTTTTGAAATTCTAAGCTACCATTCCCATATTGAGTTTTTGGAGAAGGAAAGTGTTTTGTTTTGTTTTTAACCAAGTCTAGTTTTTTAGTGAAATGTTAAAAAATATGTGTAAGATTTAAATTGGTAAAAATTCCTCTTGTATGATACCAGTGTATTGGAGCTAATTTAATAAGTATCAAACTAATGAACCACTGAAATAAGATTATTACTTGTTTATTGGAAATGCTAACCTGGAAATGTTTAAATGGAAGTAGAGATTTGGGTCTCAAAGATTAATGAAAATACATTTAAATAAACATTATCATATGCACCATTTGTAATGTTAATATGATATGCATTCTGTGTATAAGCAACAGTCTAAAAAATAGTACAGTTGAACAACACAGGTTTGAACTTAAGGGATCCACTTATATAGCAATTTTTTCCCCAGTAAATACTTGTACTGTTTTCCATCTGCCCTTGGGAGTCCGCAGATGTGGAGGGCTGACTGTGTTATGCATTGATCTGCACCATTTTATACAGGTGACTTGAACATGCATGGATTTGAGTATCTGTGGGGTGTCCTGGAACTAATCTCCTGAGGACACCCAGGAGCAGCCTTCAGGAAGTCAAAAATTATATGTTGATTTTTTTTCCTACAGGATTTAAGTCTGATTTTTTTTCTTATGAATAGAATGCTGAGACAGGTAAATCTTTTACAGAGAGAAGCATGTTGATAGGTGGTGGGCCTCAAGTTTCTATAGACAAAAATTGTACATGGAGTGTCTTTTTACCCAGCTTTTTGAGAACCTGTTGCCCTGTGGGACTGGGGGGAAGATGGCATTTCAGAAATCAAATATATGATAAAATATCTTTCTAAATAGCCTTGAAGATTTTGCTACCATCCATTTGAAAAGTAATTTGTAAATCAAAATTTGTGTTAGAAATTACCCCACACTCATAAAGTCTTGACATCTAAAAAAAAAATAACAGTTAGTTGAAGGAATGAAAGGTAACCTTCTGAGACTGATCCCTGTTTTCCTGCCCTCCACTTCCTGATTCTCTTCTTCCCCGAACCTCTCCCTTTTTCCCCTTCCATGCCAATAATGCCAAGCCTTTTATAACCTTGTGGGAGTTGAACAAATGTTGGCACTTGGTTGAACTTATCTCTTTGGCTGCCTTCCCCAACTTTTGCCTACAAAAATTTTTTGGTTAATTGAACTTTCCAGTTGTTGGGATTTGGGGTAAAAGGGAGTCGACTGTAATTATTTTCTCTTAAAAGAGCTTTTCTTTGAGCTCCTGTTGGATGAGAGCAAAGAAAGCTTTATTTTGTCAGTGGGGTACTTAATTAAGCAGAATATATGACCATTCATTTATTCAAGAAACATTTACTGAGTTTTACCACCTCTGTCAGAGGCTGTGTGCTAGGTGCAGGGGCGCACAGTGGATAAGAAATGGCTTCTGCTTTCTGGTGTAGTTACTAAATGAAAGCTAGAAAATGAATTTGTTGTGGATAATCAAGAGTTGTCCAGAGTCTTTTGGAAATTAACATAGTACTTTATATACCTTAAACATGCTTTAGCCATGCAAATTGTGGAGCCATTTTTTTCCAGGGAATTGTTCATTGCATAAATTTTATCTCAGCTCCCCAGCTAAGACAGAATTCTTCATCTTGGGTAATAATACAGTCTCTAAGTCATCTTAAGGTCTATGGTCTTTTTTTTTAAGTTAAGCTTTATGTAAAATAAATAGGACATAGCAGAATTCTTGATATTTAAGTTCAGCATTTTGTATCCCTGTACAGAATAGTGAGAAGACAGCCAGGCCAGCATTCCTTCCTGTGCCTTCAAGCATCTTCTGACAGCAAACTGGGCCAAAAAATATTTTTCTGTGGTTAACTTTGAATTATAGATAATAATGGATGGTGGAGCCCAGAAGAATAGCTAATGCTAACTAGTAGCTCCAGTAAACCTTTGCCCTCCTGCAGGGCTACCTCCTGAGAATTTTGAGAATTCCCCTTTTTGGGAAGAGTTCTGGACCACTGGTTTCTAACTGGGGCAGTTTCACCCCCGGAAGACATTGAACAATGTCCAGAGACATTTTTGGCTGCTACAGCTTGGGGCTTGGCATGCCTCTGGGAGGCCAAGGATGCTGCTTTAACATTCTAGAGTGTACAGGGCAGGCTCCCCACCCCCCACCAACAAAGAATGATCTGAACAAAAAAGTCATTAGTGCTGAGGTTGATGTAATTTCCTGTACAAAATGCAATAAAATGTAACTTCAGGAGAGTAGAGAACAATGACAGTGCCTTGATAGGACTTGAGTAGTTGGCTGAGCTCACTTTACTAGTCTTAAAAGTGACTGGTTCCCATACATGGACCTGAATAATTAAAAGACCAATAACAGGTACCATAGATGGTAATTACTGTGTGCCAGGGACTTACGTACATGGTATATTCTCTTCATTTTACAAATGAGGAACCAGGCTCAGTGTTAAAGTGACTTGCCTTAGGTCCCACAGCTGGTCAACTTTAGAAGTAGACATCAAAAGGTTGTTTACTCCTCAGAAGTTCATGGTTTTAAGCACAATGTCATACTGTCTCCCTTGGGGTGTGCTCTATTCAAAATCTTACTTAACAAAATTAAAATTACTACATGTCCTACATACCATTGAGCCTGCTTGAGAGTAATTAAAACCATGAATGTTAAATTTGATCATGTTTGGAGTAAGTAGCCAGGAGTAGGGGAGAAGGGGGACCAATATTACTTAAAGGCCTATTTCTAGAAAATACACGAGTTGTATTTATAACCTTTATGTAATTTTATCCTCATAGCAACTCTGCAAAGTAGTTATGCACATTTCACAGATAAGATTAGTTAAGTTGTTTAAGATTGTGCAACTAATAAGCAACAGAGTTCAGTTTTGAACTTAAGTCCCATGACTAAGCTACTATCCCCTGCTGCTTGATCTAAAACTCCGTGTTGATGGAAGGGGGTTGAGTTGAATGGTGTGTTGCAGAGAGGCGAGTAACCAGTCCTATAAAAAAGTAATTTCAGAGATAATGTGTTATAGGTGCCAGGATTAAATTTAGGTAGAGAATGAAGAACTGAGTGCAACATGGAATTTGTTCTGGAGATCTACGTGAAGTAAGCCTGTCATTATCATTTTGGAGAACTTCATTTTCTGTCTTACTTGAATCTTTTGGACACTTATATGATAACCATAAAACTGGAAGTTACTGAATTATGTTTGGATCCTTTCTGCAGCTCACCTATCTTTCCTCAAGCTGTGGTAGGATTTAGTAATGGCAACATTTGGTTTTGTTATCTTTTAAACATTTGTCTCTTTTCTATGGAAGTTGTTTTTATTTTAAAATCATCAAATTCATACTTGTGTTTTTCATATGGGGGGTGTGTTTTGTTTTGACAGCTAATATTTAACTTTTGATATGTTGTGTTTTAGAGCATAAAAAGAGGAAAAATAAGAAACAGCCCATTAGCAATTATATTTTGTCTGGCAAGCTTTTTTTGTGGGAAGAAGAAGGACCTCATGTTTCATTTCATTTACTTTAAATTGGAAAGGAATTTTAACCATGATTCTCAAGGGCCAGGATGCTGGGGCAGGGGGGAAGAAATGTTATTTAGACAAAATGTACATTTTGATTTCCACATAGGACTGTGAACCATAGATTTTGATTGTAATAATAATGTCCTGATTCTGACTACAACAGTCAGCCGCTTGGGCAATCAACTACTGTGTATAAACACTCACTGTGATACCATCTGCTTTTTGTGCCCCCTTCCCAGTGATTTCAGGGTAAACTTGAGAGATCTGATCAAACTTGTAAAATTACACTAATCTTTTTGAATATCTAATTTTTGAAATGATAAGTGTGGTACTTTTTCATTGTAGGGAACTTCAGAAAATAAAGAAAAGCCTAAAGGAGAAAATAAAAATCAGTTATAATCCACCACCCAGAAATTAGTGACAATGTTTTGTAGTTCTTTTTGAAATGCAGTGATTTTTTTTAAATGAAGAACTCAAGTCCTTTGCAAATTCTCCAAACTATAAGTATAGTCTAAGTTATTTTTTTAAACTTTACCAAAATATTTTCTGAATTAGTGTTGCATTTCTAGAGAGAAATCATGGTTATAAGGAATGAAGTGAGAATGCTGCTAGGGAGTTGGAGAACTGTCCTGTGGCTTCTTTGTGTAATCCCCCCAAAATTTCTCCTTCATTGTAAGTGATAGAATTTCCTTGCTAGAAGGGGCTGTCAGTACTCCTCCTCCTTCATTTTACAGATGAGGATAAGGAGGCTCAAAGAGGCACCTGATCCAAGGTCACAGAATGTGCTGTTGTTGAGTTCCAGTTTGAAGTTGTGTAGATTCTTCGTAGTAGGTCAGTTTTAATTCTCTAATTACAAACTTCTCATAGTTAATAACTTTCTGTTAGCCTGGCCCACAAAAGAACAGCTATTATGGTGGAAGTATAACAACTATACTAAAGGATACCAAAAAGACCAAGTATTTCCTTATTTCAGAAAGTGACCAAAAGAGTTGTGAGCAGTACAGGAATTTTTCATAGAATTTGCTTTACTGAAATTGAAGATTAGTAATGGGAAACCTCTTTTGAGCATCTGGCCCTCAGTTTAATTGTCCCTGGCCTATGGGCAAGTACCAACACATATCAAACATGCCTATGGTCACAAAAATGAGAAACAACTTTATATGAGTCTTTACACATGGAAGCCTGGAAGACCACAATTAGTACTATTGCTGCACAAAATTATTATTTTTCCTTTATAAAATTAGATATCTGTTAAAATTGTGGGAAAAGAATTTCAAAGATTGCACATGCTTCCAATAGGTAGGAAGTTAAGAAATTGAGGCAAATGCCGGCAGAGTGGCATCATTAATTGTTGTTTTGATTTGGCACTATTAAAGTTCTTCAGCTTTTCTCCTTCTCTTTCCCTGCCCTTTCTCTCTCTCTCTAGACATGTGGCGCGCGCGCTCGTGCTCTCTCTCTCTCTCTCTCTCTCTCTCTCATTGTGTCTCCTTTGCCTGTGTGTCTGTTCACTGTTAGGGTGACTCTTTTTTCAGTACAGCTGACTCTGTGCACTTTCCTTTATTCAGTTCTCAGTGTATCCACATCAACACGTTCATCTGCCACTGAGTCTCCTGTACCCCTGTCACCAGTATTACGGTTACCCCAACCTGGACTGGGCCAGGTCCTTTTTTCAGCCTAGGATGGGCAGGGAAGGTGCTGTCCAGAGTAGGTGTGGGCTTAGAAGAGCTAGTGTCACTTGATACAGAAATGTCACTGATAAAAAAATAAATAAAACAAAATACGATCAGAGAGGACATAGGCCACATATACAGGGTGAGGCAAAAGTAGGTTTACAATTTTAAGTATGTGAAACAGAGTTTGTTTTGTATTATTATTTATTAATTATTGAATTGTTTTGCATATGAACAACTGTAAACCTGCTTTTGCCCCACCTGTACATGTAAACCTGTGAACACGAAATCATCTGTACAGTGAGGGCCCCAGCAAATGCTAAAGCTATGTGAAGTAGTGAATATGGATACCATTGCTAAGGGCTTACTATTTAAACAAATGAGGAAATTTTACCCTTGCCTAGGGATGTGTTCTTAAGTAGTTGTGCCTGTTTCTCCTTATCGTCTGTTGATGAGTATGTGTATTGTCAGGAGCAACCAGCTCTTGCAAGTTTCCTGTAGCACACTGTATACTTCTTAGAAAATGGGTGTTTTCTTCTGTATTTAAACTAATGAGATTTGCTTGTACTTTATTTTTCAACTACTATAGGTAGAAAATGCACAGATAGAAGATATGTGTGTATTTTTTTTCTTTTTAATGCAGTTAAACCTACAAAAAGAAAAGGACAATCAATATGAGTTTTTTGTAGTCAGCTCTTTACTGCTTGTAGAATTTATATTTTCTTTACCCACTAAAAATTCTCTGGATCTTAGATATATATATTCCAAGACACAAAATGACCCATGGATATTCTACTTACAAGAATTTGTAGTATCCACAAACTTTTGCATATACTCTTCAATACTGAGGAAATTATAGCTGAGGATGCAGAGGTTTTTATCATCAAGGTTGTTTTGACAAGAATGATACAAAACTAAATTTCTATGCTTGATTAATTAATAAGTTTTGTCATTCACTCTCAATTTTAGAGCGTGGATAAGGCTGCTTGAATCCTGTGAAGTTTAAAAATGTGTGATTTATTAGGAAGACATTACACACCATTCTTGCTTGTGAAACAGATTGTTAGTGTGTGCCTATAGACATAAACAGTCATCTGGCCTCTCGTGTAACCAGGTAAACTAAAGTAACAGGTACCCTCCCAGATTTCTTAGAGATTGAAGAAAACATACACATGAATTGTAAAGTCTCAAATTTTATATCACTAAGTCATAGTGGATTTAGACATCTGAATTAACAAAATTCTGTTTCTCAACATTTTCTAAGAAATACCCTGTAAAAAATAGTAGTTTTCAATACTTGAAATGATAAAGTCCTCAGCCAGGTAGCTTCTGGAAGATTAGGAGGCACTAAATTCCTTGTCAAAGATCCTTCATCTCTAGATGGCAGAGTCAATTCAAATTTTCAAGACCTAGAACCATTCTCTTCTAGGCTACAAGAAGCTCTGTCTCTTTTGTGTGTGTGTGTTCAAAATGTTTATAAACTGAAATTAAATTTGGTTGTTACACAGTTGTATTAAAAGTCTCATGAGTTTCAAACCCAAAAACAAAAGTGATGATGGTCACGAATTTAGGATTTGATGTCGGAAGATTCTTTCAAATGCAACTGGTTAGAGATAAACAACAATTCTTTGTTTCATGCATAGCCCCTGGTTTCATATTGCAACTTGGCTCAAGATTTTTATACAACTTTACTCTAAACCTGCTTCACTAATGGGTACCCTAAAAACAGAAGGGTTGATATTTAGAAGTGCTGTACTCAATCAGCTCAAGAAATAAACATGTAAGTGAAAGGATAGAAAAATGTGCTGTAGAAGAAGCAGAGCTTCAGTAACCACTGTGCTGTACACCTGAAGAACTACCTCTTTTTAAGGAAGGAACTGGGGAGGAATTTTCCATGTAGTATAAGCGCACCTAACCACATTAACAAAAGAAACCAAGCAGCTAAACTAAGAGCTGGTGAAAGTTAATACTTGCATCTATAGCAGCAATTTTCAACCTTCTTTCCCCTCCTGGCACACGTAAACTAATTACTAAAATTCTATGGCACACCAAAAAAAAAATTTTTTTTTTTTTTTTTGCTGATCTGACAAAAATAGGTATAATTTTGATTTGTTCACAACTGATGGCTGTTGTTATGTTGGCTGTTGTAATTTTTCTGTTTGACAGTCTAAGGGAAAGGAGGTCAGTGCCCCTGACTAATAGTCAGGTATTGCATGTTTTAAAAATTGTGTCAAAGTGGTTGAAAATCGCTGATAAGCAGTTAGCCTTTGTTAGAGTCAGTTCTTTTTTAATGTTTTTTAAAGACTTTATTTATTTTTAGAGGGGAAGGGAGGGAGAAAGAGAGGGAGAGAAACATCAATGTATGGTTGCCTTTCATATGCCCCAAACTGGGGACCTGGCCTGCAACCGAGACATGTGCCCTGACTGGGAATCGAACCAGCGACCCTTTGGTTTGCAGGCTGGCACTCAATCCACTGAGCCACACCAGCCAGGGCTGTTAGAGCCAGTTTTCAAATACCCACTTTTCCCCTATTTTATTAAGGAATAATTAACAAATATAATTTATATATTTAGAGGGTACAACATGAGAATTTGATGTACACACACATTGTGGAATGTTAATATCAAGTTTATTGAGTATCGTTTACATGCAATATAAACTGCATTTTCTTAAGGCATATAATTTGATGAATTTTGGCAGATGTATATACCCATGAAACCACTGCCACAATCAGAATGTAGAATATTTTTATCACTCCTGCAAAAGTTTCCCCAGGCCCCTTTTACAGTACATTCTTCCCTCTGCCCATGTCCCCACTGAGCTGCCCTTGAGTAAGAGCCAGTTTTATTGTTTTTTTTTTTTAAAAAAAAAAACATTTATTTTTAGAGAGAGGGGAAGGGAGGCAGAAAGAGGAGGAGGAAAATATTTATCAGTTGTCTCTCACACTTGCCTGGACCAGGGGCCAAACCTACAACCCAGGCATGTGCTCTGACCAGGAATCGAACTGGGGACCTTTTGCTTTGCAGAGTGATGCCCAACCAATTGAGCCACATTCGTCTGGGCATGAGAGCCACTTTTTAAACTTAGATTTGAAAATTAATGGATCCTTTTCTATCCAAAGACTATATATATATATATATATATATATTCGTATATATATATATATTCGTGTGTGTATATATATATGAATGAACAGGACAAATAAAGTAATTTGAATTTTATTTCCTGTTTATTTGTAAAATGAAAATGAAAAAATAATATTTTAATCTGTATATATCTGAGATATATATAGACGTGTGTGTGTGTGTGTGTGTGTGTGTGTGTGTGTGTGTATCTCAGGACCTCCAGCTAATGTATGTATATTATTACACAGGAATAATCCTATCCCTTGAGCTTTCAAAAAGATTTGAAACAGACTCAGAAGGAATTTTCTGTGTATTGGTCGTATCTTTACATACTTACATAAAAGGCAACCTTTTAATATGCTCAACATTCATTTCCTGCTGATATATTCAATTGAACAATTATTAGCCAATTTTTTTATTGTTTAAATACATTTGTCTCCATTCTCTTGTTAGCCAATTTAAGGGCTATACTGTTGAGATGTAATTTGTCCCTTCCTCATGCAAAAAATACATGTCACTGCTTTTCTGTCTAGCTAGCTCTCTGTTCCACTGCTATCGCTCTGTCCTGCCTCCAGTCTCCATTACCACTCCTGACTGCCACTGTCTTCCTTCCCCGGTTTTCTTCCTCGTCTTTTCTTTCTCCTCATGCCACTCCTTACACTGCTGTGCTTTCTTATGATACAGCTCTTTATTTGTGGGGGAGAGGTTGTAAAAGCCCTTTTATAAAACCATTTTAAAACAAAAGTTTACAAAAGCTGAAAATACACAGGAAAAGAATATCTTGCTTCATATGTTCCCGAAAAGAGAAAAAAATAATGGGGTTGATGCCAGCATTCTCAACAACAAAGGGTTCTTTTTTTTTATCACAAAATACAAGCAAAGGATGCACATACTTAAAACAGAGCTCAGTTTTGGAAACCCTTCAATAAATGAAAGCAGGAGTTTGTTCTTTGTCTGTGCAGGTTCGTACAGAGACTAGGATATGTAAAAAAACTAAGTATCACAAAAGATTATTACACAAGTCTACCAGTGCATGTTGCATATATAATTCATGAACATGGTCAACAAAATCATGTTCACTTCAACCCCATTTCATTTACATTTAAAAAAATCTTTTAATGACACAGCTGTTTTTTATAAACATCTCCAGACTGAGTCATCAACAGACTTAACTTCCCCATGTCAGATATTGTACTGGAGGTGTTATCTTACTTTTTGTTTTGTAGTCCAAAAATTTATTTAGACTCCTTTCTGGTTTGGAGCCAGGCTGGAGGTTTAAGAGTTGTGAATGGTTGGTTTTTGATGATCAAAGTCAAATATGTTTGAGAGCTGTGTTATAGAGAGTCTTTGAAACCATGAATCATTAAAAAGAAATGAATGATTTACATTATAAAATCCCTATGAAACTTCCTTTTACAAAGCTAAAGCAATAAAAATTTCCTTCAGATAAAGTGGTTTATTGCTCCTCAGGATGTACTGTAAAGGATTAAAAAAAAAAAAACCTTCAACACTTGTCAAAATCTGTGGAATGTACAACACAAAGAGTGAACGCTAATGTAAACTTTGGACTTCAGTTAATAATAGTATATCAATATTGGCTTATCAGCTGTGACAAATACACTTCAGTAATGCCAAGATGTTAATAATAGAGGAAACTGGGAGGGGTGTTGAGTATATGGAAACTATTTTCTACTCAGTTTTGCTGTAATCCTAAAACTGCTCAAAAACATTAATTTAAAAAAAAAACTTTGTACATTGTGATTCAGAAATACAAATAATATATCAGGCACTTTTTATTATTAACTTGTAGATGAGAGTACAATGTTTGTTTTTAAATACTAGTAAAATAAGAGAAGTGCTTCATGAGTGATGTAAGTTTGTATCATGGTTCCCCTGAAAAGTGAAATTGTGAGCTTCTGAAAGAGCTGCCCAGTACTGCTAACCACTGTCTGGTTGCACAGTAGTTACTAGACAGGTCATCTTGACTATCGGGTTGGGACTTTGCCACCACTGGGGCATTGTACCATCTTTGCAATAGAGTGGATCTCCAGATTTGATAAATCCCCTGCCCTAGTGTCCAGTAAGCCCCTTTACCCTTGCATTTGTTGGTGTCACTAGCAACAGTGACCGTTGGTGAGCTCATGCCAATTTTTTGAGCCAATATCCAGGTCAGAGTTTGATTGCTTTGGGCCAAAGGCTATTGCAAGGCTTGTAGAAGCACTGACCTCTAACACCAGAACCTCCATACAGTTACTCATTGTGGCCAACTCTGCACTAAACCTGTGTAAAGAGATTAGCTTTTAAATGATCTTATTGTAAATGTTGTTTTTTATATTGGAGCTGGGTGATTATTATGAGCAACTACAAGTATGTGTTACTTTCTTGAGTGAGTTGGCTGTGAAACAACATTCTATGGTAGGCAGTAGTAAGCAGGGGGGACAAGGGGGAGGAAGATTGGGTCTGAGAAGGACATTGAGACTGAGGGAGATAAACATGGTGATGTTAAAGACAGAGAAAAAACTGACAAGGCATTGAGGATTAGAACATAAAAATGAGGGTGATCACTCAAGGAATGGATATCTAGGGGATATGGTTGTTCATGGAATGTGTCCATCAGGTCTGTAATTAGACCTAGGGTTAGAAACTTCATACAATTACCTGAAAAAATACTAATTAAGGGGTGGTGGTTATAGAGTTCACCTGTTTAACTTATAAAAATTTATTTTGTATATCAGAAGTGATTTTTAAGGTATGGATTGGTTATGTATACTCATTGTTTCACCTGTAGACAAACTTTTACATGGTTTTCCTTGGCTTCATTGCTTGCCTGATTGACTATACTGTGCATGCGGTCCTATGTCTGTTAGAAGCAGTAGATTTTAATGGGGAAGGAGAAAGAGACAAGACAGGAATAACTTCTCCCTAGAGGTACAATCCATGATGGAGGATGGAGATTCCACTTCAGTTGCCAAGATCACGGGTTACTCTGTGACAGTGGTGAACCAAATAGTGGCACAGCCAGTGCATTCCTGTGGTCACCTTCACAATTCATACCAAGTTCTGTAGCTGACTTGCTTATACAGCAATTTCTGTCCATTGCAGTAATGCAACATTATCACTCTGGTCAAATCATAAGGTACAGATAGGCTTAATCATGAGGCCTCGCATAGTCATTCTCCTCCCAGTAAAGCTACTGGAAATAGCTGGAAGGTCTGGGTAGGTGTAATGGCAATGACATGCATGGCCAGGTGTGTGACAGTCCTCTTGGTCCTCACCCAACTGCTTCTCAGACCTTTGGCTTCTTTTCATCTCCCTCCCTCTCTGTCTCCTCTTTACCCTTAATTCAGTTACCTGTGGAATTTCCGTTAAGGAATAGCAATGGCCTCAACACAAAAAAGTTGGGGGATCATTGGCCTAAGTATTCTAACTACCAAAGCAGCATACTTTATTTTTTTTAAGTTTTCTTCTAAAGATTTTTTATATATTTATTTTTTTAGAGAAGGAGAGGGAGGGAGAAAGAGAAACATCAATGTGTGGTTGCATTTCACACGCCCCCTACTGCGGACCTGGCCAGCAATCCAGGCATGTACCCTGCCTGGATCAAACTCACGACCCTTTAGTTCATAGGCAGGTGCTCAACCCACTGAGCCATACCAGCCAGGGCCAAAGCAACATACTTTAAGCTTCCCTAACTAGTCAGATTTTTACTGCTGTACTGGTTTGTTAGGTATAAAATGGAATTTAGGGTATGTATTAAATCTTGAGAGTTCAATTGTGTCACCTTATAAACTTATTCCTTCTGCTTTTAAAACCCCTATAATTCGTTTGTCTTTATGTATGTGCTTATTATTGTCCTTATAGCAGATACTAGTAATGTGTGTGTTGATGTGAAGGATTTACTCTATGGCTAATTGATTGGAGCAGAGCTGCCCAATTGCCAGCATTGTGCCGAACCTAGCTTATAAATAAGTATGAGGCCGAGTATTTCATAAAATGAAATAAGCAAATGTTTATTGAATGCTTACTCTGTGTGCTAGGCACTTTGCTAGGCTTGCTAGCTGCTGTAGGGGATATTAAAAACAAAAGTGATCTCTTTAAGCAAGGAGTGTCCACTCTAATTGGAGAGGCTGTTAGAGATGCATTAAGGATGTTGTGGAAAGAGTATTGAACTGAGGGGGAGGAGGAGTTGGGAATTTTGAATCTTAGCCCAAGTTCTGCCAATAATCATCTGATCCTTTGGGCAAATCACTGCCCCTCTTGGGGTCTGTTTATAAAAAGGGAATTGGACTAGATAATCTCTAAAACATTCTGAGGGCCGGTTCATAAACAAATGTGTTAAAAAGTTAAACTAGCACTACAAGGCAGTAATAGAAGAAAGACCCCAGAACATGCTACATTTTCATTTGCTAAATGAAGTATACATATAATACTTACGTGCACATATAACTATTATACATATAGTAAGTCCTCACTTAATGATGATAGGTTCTGTGACTATAAGTGAAACAACATATAACGAAACCAATTTTACCATAGGCTAATTGATATAAATAAGAGTTAAATTCCTATGGTGTCTCATATAGCAGGACAATTTTGAATGAAATGTTATACCTGCTGTATATGGTACATATATTGACACTATATAATTATATTGATCACAGCTATAGAGCAGCAGTTCCTCTAAGTGGGATCCTTGGTCAGCAGCATCAGTATCATCTGGGAACTGGTTAGAAATCCCAATTCATGGGCCCACCCCAGACCTACTGAATCAGAAACACTAGGGGTGGGGCCCGGCTATCTGTTTTAATAACCCCCTTGCCCCCAGGAGATTCTGATGCCCACTAAACTTTGACAACTGTGGATTATAGGAATTTGGAGCAGTGGTTCTCAAACTTGGCTGCACTTTAGATTCATCTGGGGGAACTTCAAGCACCCAAGTCATCATTAGTTGCTCTGGCTCCCCAGGTACAGGCAATTTAGGAATATTTGGTTTAGGGGAGGGTGGCATGAGCACTTGTTATTCTCCAGTGGTGACCAGCCTCAGTGGCAGGGAGCTGGCCAAAGCTGGAGTTGAGTATGGTGGAACGTGAAAAGTGGGTTCGGGTCTGACTGGAAGGCCTTGAATTTCATGCTAGAAATGTGGCCTTTTGATTATGGTGGAGGGAAGGTCTTGGGGAAAGGAAGTGGATACTGGCAAGGTGCTGTGTTTGAAAGGTTTTTCTGGCAGCTATGTGAAGGAGGGAGTACACCCATAGTTAAATTTGATGAAGTAGTCTGTGAAGTGATAATGGGTTAAATAAGTGTTGTAGAAATGAGATTATAAGGAAGAAAAAGTATGAAAGCTCTTTTGCAGGACAAATGGACAGGATTTGGTGATGGTTGTGGGAGTGAGGGGCAGTGTTAGAATGTCTTTGACTCAGGAGTTCCTCTCAGAATTCTGAGGCAGCTAGTACTATCAGAATTGTCACATTTTTACGAGTCTGTACTTATTTTTGCCCCCCCCCATTGCTTTGATTTAAGAGTTCTAATTTGGGGAATGAGTGTTCCCCAGTGAGTTACATAAAAATAAAGAATTGTAGTCACCCAGAAAGTTACTCAGGGTCATCATGGCAGGGGGGCGGGCAAAATCCCTATTTCTTTTAACGAAAGAATGCTTGGAGTTGTGGGAAAGTTGTAAACTTGGCAACGACTAATTCAAACCTATCAGTCAATTAAGTGAATTTTTATTTTATCATTTGTTTGATTTGGGAGCTGTTGTAATTGTCATTGAAAGGACATCAATCTCTGTATTTTAAAAACAACACAAATACCATTGAACATTAGGGCAAAGGACAAGAATTTCAAGGTTGCACCTTTTGACTTTAGCAAATATTTGCTTCTCCATTTTTCTTGTTGGATTTTGCCCTTTTTTTGGCATTGCTTTCATTTGTTCCTAATGATGATAATTTTAGTTTCTTCTGTTATTGACAGCTTTTTAAAGTATTTTTAATGTTCTATTATTTTTTAACTTTTCTATTTTTTCTTTATTCTAATAAAGCTTATTAGCCAGAAATTATGCAACAATATACACAGAAAAAAGTCCTTTAAAAAACCTTTTCACCCCCTTCACCCATTTCTTCCATCCTCCTGTCTCTAGCAAGCACCAATCTGTTCTCTGTATATATGTGGTTGGTTTTTTGTTTTATTTTAGATTCCACATATAAGGGAGATCATATGGTATTTGTCTTTATCTGACTACTTTTGCTTAGCACAATACCCTTAAAGTCCCTTTATGTTGTCAAAAATGACAAGATTTTCCTTCCTTTTATGGCTGAATAATACTCCATTTTATCTCACAAATTTTTTTATCCATTTATTTATCGATGGGCTCTTGGGCTGTTTCCATGTCATAGTTATTGTAACTAATGCTGCAATGAATATACTGAAACATATATTCTTTTGAATTAGTGTTTTGGGTTTATCCAGCTACATTCCAAGAAATGGAATTGCTGGGTCATAAGGCAGCTCCATTTTCAATTTTTTAAGGAAATTCCATTCTGTTTTCCACAGTGACTGCACCAGGCTGCATTCCCACCAACAGTACATGAAGGTTCCCTTTTCTCCACATCCTTGCCAGCACTTGTTCTTTGTTGATTTATTGATGATAGCCATTCTGACAGGTGTCAGGTGATATCTCATTGTGGTTTTAATTTGCATTTCCCTGATGATTAGAGAAGTTGAGCATATTTTCATGTGTCTGTTGGCCCTCTGTATGTCTTTTTTAGAAAAATGTCTCTTTAGACCTTCTGCCCATTTTAAAATCAGATTAGTTTTGTTTTGTTTTTTAAACCATTGAGTTGTATGGGTTCTTTATATACGGGGTGGGGTAAAAGTAGGTTTATAGTTGTGAGTATACAGAGTTTATTCTTGTATTATTATTTATTAGTTGTTATGTTATTTTCCATGTGAACAACTGTAAACCTACTTCAGCCCAACCCTGCATTATGGATATTGGCCCTTTTGAAGATACAGGTTTTCAAATATTTTCTCCCATTCAGTAGGCTGGCTTCTTTTTGTAGGTGGTCTTCTTTGCTGTGCAGAAGTTTTTAGTATGATGTAGTCCCTTTTGTTGCAAAAGTATTCTCAATGTTTTAATACTCTAGTCAAAAAATAAATATACTTTATTGCTTATCCCCCCTTTCTGACAAAAAAAATTCTTTAAATTTGCATCCAGAAATGACCCATCAAAAGAGCTTCTTAGTGTATACTTGGGACATGGTGGAGGCCCTGTTCATCTTTCTGTGTTCAGTGACTTTTTGGTTGTGCCATATCCAGGAGTAAAGACACCTTATATTTACTAGTATGGAAAGCAATAAAAGCAAAGTCACTATTTTAAATTCACAGGGCTGTCCAACCCACAGCCCTTGGGCCACATGCGGCCCAGGATGGCTATGAATGAGGCCCAACACAAAATCATGAATTTACTTAAAACATGAGAGTTTGCCCTGGTTGGTGTGGCTCAGTGGATTGAGCACTGGCCTGTAAACCAAAGGGTCGCCATTTCGATTCCCAGTCAGGGCACATGCCTGGATTGCAGGCCAGGTCCCCAGTATGGGACGCATGAGAGGCAACCACACACTGATGTTTCTCTCCCTCTCTTTCTTCCTCCCTCCCACTCTCTAAAAATAAATATATAAAACCTTTTAAAAAATAAAATAGGAGGAATCAAGATGGCAGAGGAGTGAGTGGAAGTCACACTGACTTCCTCCTAGGACCAACCCGGACTTACAACTAAATTATGGAGAAATCACCTGCAATGAGCAACTGAACAATAGTGAGAGAGGAGCCTTTTAACCTCACACAGACAGAAGAATCAGCTTTAGCACAACCTAACTCGTAAGGAGTACGGTAGATACTCGAGAAGGTAGGTGGGGCACCCATGGGCAGCAGCACCAGAAGGATACTGAAACAGACAATTGGATCCCCCTGAGAAGAGCAGGGTCTAAACCATAAGCAGGGATCTCCAGCCTACAGCACCAGAGCCCAAAAAGTACACTGATAACAGCCATCTGCGAAAAGCAGATAGGATGTTCTCTGCCAGAGACAGGCAGCTGGAGACACAAAGAGCCGTTTAAAGGGCCAACATATATATTTTTGTATGCAGCCACTTACCCTGGTCTCCGGCAAAGGCGGGGGCAGAGTGAGCTAGAGACACCTGAGGAGAGACTGGGGAAGGAGTCTTTGGGGAGAGAACAGAGAAAGTAGCTGGCAGGATCTGGTGCTGACTCATTCCTCAGACGGCAGCAGCCATCTCGATCAGGCAGACCACTCCCCTGAGTGGCAACAATATGAGAGGACCCAATAGCCCACCCCCGCAGGAGGTACTCTGGCCCTCTCTGTGGTGTCTCTAAGCTGACCTGATGAGTTCAGAGTGACTAGATTAACACCTGTAGGAGACAGCCACAGACAGTAGATTCCTGGAAGTGTTGAACAGACTGAGGTCAGACAGGGTCAACATCTGACATCATCAGAGGCAGATCCAGAAAGAAAAAACAAAACAAAACACAGTGGTCTCCTGCCATAGATGTTCACACTACAAAGTCAGGAAGTCAAGACAGATCAATTTAAGAAGCAGAAGCAAAAAAAAAAGTCACAAATAATGGGAAGACAAACACCCCTCAGTTGAAGGGAAAGGAGGAATCCACATAAAGAGAAATAAATGAAATTGAGGGAAGTAAACTATCAGATATTGATTTCCAAACAACAGTTCTAAGGAAGTTCAATGAACTCATGAGCTCAGACTGAACTACAAAAAACTACAGGGAAACTATGAGGAACTTACTGCAAACTATATCAGCATGAAAAAGAACATAGAAACTATCCATAAGAGACAAGAGGAAATGAAGAATACAATTTCTGAATTGAGTAGAAGGAATCAAAAGCAGGCTAAATGAAGCAGAGGATTGAATCAGCAGGCTGGAGGAGAAGGTAGAAAAAAGATCCCAGAAAGAGCAAGAAAATGAGAAAAGACTCAAAAAGAGTGAAGAGGGATTAAGGGAAATGCAAGACAACCTGAAATGTAATAATAATATCCATATAACAAGGATACCAGAAGAACAAGAGGAGCAAGGGATAGAGAACCTGTTTGAGAAAGTAGTAATGGAAAACTTACCTAACTTGTGGTGAGAAAAAGTCACACAAGTCCAGGAAGCATAGAGGGTCCCATTCAAGAGGAACCCAATGAGATCCCCTCCAAGACACATCATCATTAAAATGGGAAATATCAAAGACAAACAGAGAATCCCAAAGGAAGCAAGGGAGAAAAAGGTAGTAACATATAAGGGAGCCCCGATACACCTAGCTGCTGACTTCTCAACAGAAACAGTACAAGCCAGAACGGAATGGCAAGAAATATTCCAAGTATTGAAAAGCAAAGGCCTGCACCCAAGACGGCTCTACCCAGCAAGGCTCTCAATTAAAATGGAAGGTGAAATAAGGAGTTTCCCAGACAAAAGAAGGCTAAAAGAATACACCTACCCCAAACCAGTGTTGCAAAATATGCTAAAGGGACTGCTTTAAGAAGATGAAGAAAAAGAGTCTGTGAATACCCAGTACTTTTCACAGTCACCCATACTTGATAGTACCAATACGTTTAATATATATTAATCTGATTGTGACAAAGATTTGTTATTTTAATTGTTCCTTTACTATTTGTTGAAACTAAACCTGGTTTTGTATATTTCTTGCCTATTTCTGTTATGTTTTTAAAAAGCTTTACATGACTTTTTGGTATTCTTTATCCATTTTTTGATTAAATATTTGTGGGGTTTTTTCCCTAATAAAACAAAACGAAACTATTAACCCTTTTTTAGATGTGTTGCAAATACTTGCCTTTTCTATTATTTGTCTTTTAACTTTTTGTATATGTATATTACTATATAGTCTTAAATGTTTAATAATATTTTCAATATTTTACTTTATAGCTTATGGGTTTGAATATGTTACTTCATGGAAGGAAAAATATTATTTTGTATTTGCTCCTAAAACTCCTTAGATTTTACATATTGATTTTTAACTCACCTGAATATTTGTTGTAAAATATGTGAAATAGGGCTTTATATTTGTTTTATTTCAAGTAATAGTGATCCATGCACCTTATATGTTGAATAAACCTTCTTTTCCCCATTGATTTGAAATATCAATTTAATCATATATTTCATTGTTAGACAGATATATACATTTGTTTCTAGAATGCTCATTTTATTTCATTGATCTACTTTATTATTTCTGTGCAGGTATCATGATTGCTGACACTTTAAAATGGATTTAAATTTTTAAATATTTTTTATTGGTCTTGACATTTAAAAAATAAATAAATAAAATCAATCTGCATTAAAAATAAGAAAGAAGGAACTCCTACCTTTTGGGACAACATGGATGGAACTGGAGAATATTAAGCTAAGTGAAATAAGCCAGTCGGTGAAAGACAAATACAATATGATCCCACCTATAAGTGGAATCTATTCAACAAAATAAACGAACAAACAAAATAAACCACACGCATGGAAACATGGAGCAGACTGAAAGTGACCAGAGGGGATGGGGAAGGAGGACAATGGTGAAAAGGAGGAGAAGGAACGAGACAAAGAACATGTATGAATGACCCATAGACATGGACAGCAGAGTGGGAATTGAGTGCGGGGTGGGGGTGGGATGGGTGGAGGAGGGCAAAGAGGTAAAAAATTGAGACAACTGTAATAGAATAAACATGATTTAAAAATTTTTAAAAATTAAAAAAATAAGTTAAATCTTTAAAAAAAATAAGTTCTTACCACAATAAAAAGTAAAAAAATAAATTAATAAAAACAAACATGAGTTTTTGTTTTATTTTGTTTTTGTGATTACATGTCACAGTGTAATGTGTGGTCCAAGGCAACTCTTCCCATGTGGCCCAGAGATGCCAAAATGTTGGACACCCCTGTAGGGTTACCTATATTCCAAATCAAGTTTTAAAAATGGCTCGGCACTCTAACTTTGGTAAATCCATTCACTTTTTAGTTTTCTGAAGATACTGTAAAAATCTAGGGAGAAATCTCGGCTAATCACAACTTCAAACATGTAGTATATCTAGTAGGTATCTTTTAAAATGTAGCTTATCTTTTCCCAGACCAAATAAGTATAAACATTTCTCTTTCAAATTGTGAAGAATATTATGACTTTTATCATATAAAATAAATACAGAAACTTATTTGGAATCAATGATCTTCTAGACATACTATACAGCATATCACCAGATATACATCACCAGATATATTCTATACTAAATCTTAATATAAGGACACAAACTTAGATTTTATTATATTGCTATAATGTAACATCCTCTTGGTTTTTGTTTATTAACATATTGTTAAAGATTTGATTTTGCAGATCTTTTTCTTTGCTTTTTTTATATTAGCTGTATTTTTATTTAGTTATATTATGAATATGGAAAAAAGGACAATGTTTAAAAATGTACTAGCAATTAATAAGCAATTTACTAAATTTGTTAGTTTTGTAGCATATAAGATACAATGTAATTTTTAACAAAATTCAACCATATGTAAAGAGCACGTGTAGAATGACAATTTTATATATAGCTTTACTTTTACTTTTTTTATTTTATTTTTTCAAATACATTTGTCTCTGCCAACCCCCCACCACGTTCCCTTGCCCCCTCCCCTCCTTCCCTCCCTCAGCTCTTCCCCTTTGGTTTTGTCCATGAGTCCTCGCTATATGTTCCTTGACTTTCCCATTCCCTTCCTTGTCCCCGCCCCCCCTCCCTCCTTCCCTCTTGTCTCTGTTGATTTCTTTTCCTTTCAGTGTTGCTGGTCTTATTTTCCTTGCATCTTGATTATCTTGAAATTATTTAAAATGAGGCATCTTTAATCTGAACCATTTATACCAATACATTATTTTGCCTAATGAGAGCCAGTTTATCAGTTCTTCTACTAAAAGAAATGAGCCAATGGCCATCTTATTTGTATTTGTTACTGCATTTTATGGTAACACTTAAAATGTGTTTTGAAAAGCACATATGCCAGTGTTTGTGACTACCATAGTGTAAGTATTTGAATAAAATCAGGATAGATGAGAAGTCTGTGCCACCTGTTACCATCACAAGTGTACCTAATTAAGATATTTGGGGTTTACCACTCTGGTTTCTTAAATGGGAGACAATATTCTGAAGGACAAGCTTAAGGAATGGTTACCATGACAGTCACATTAAAAGAATTTTGAAAGAGACAATGAATCTGTGGGGCTCATCCACTTTGATTGATTCGCCTGGTCCTTTAGGCTCAAATAGTTGTTGTCTCTGGATTTTATTTTCTTCACATAATTCACCCAGTTGATTGCTGATTTGGGGACCATTTAAGCTTGGCTGACAATAGTGATAGGGTCGCCAGTGTCTGTGACCACAATACTATTGTTAAGCCTGAAGGAGAATGATCATGCATGTTAAATGTGACAAGAACATAGCTACTGGCTTCTTCTGGAATTATATAAATGATTTGTCTAATTTTACTTATTAATGCTGTCAGGGTAGGATAAGATTAACATGATTTATTTAAAAGCATGACTGACCCTAAAGTGTTTGGGTTTTATTTTGGATTACTTTGCTGTCATCACATTTTATCCAGTGTGTTTGGCTACTGTCCTGTTTTTATTCTTTGACTTGCGCAATGTTGTCAACACAGTTTGTATTATGCCTGGTCAGAGGCATACAGTTACATACTGCAGATTCAGAAGTATATACAATTCTACCTGCCATGAGTGTCTTCATCCTTCCAATGCAACTAAATGTTAAGTGGAATACACTAGCACAGACAATAAAGTGAAACAGAACTACAAATGCTGTTACAGTCTTGCAGTCCAGTTTTACCCTTCTTTGTGGTCTAGCTCTTGATGATGAAACTAAGAACTATGGAACTGAAGACTCCCCTGGCAGGGGCCCAAGTTGGACCCCAGTGTGAGAGCTCTTGCATTTGGGCCTTTCTCTCTTCTGCCCTCTGGAGGGTGTCAGAGAGCATGACATGCAAGAACTTCTCCAAAATAGAGAGCGTGTCTTGTGGTCACTAGAAGACAAGTTCTCTGCCACCTCGCCCCCTAGGGGCCCCTCAAAACCTGAATTTTTAGACATGGTGAACAGACAGAAATAAGTAGGGGAAGGTACTGGCAGGGATAGGGACTTAGAGAGGAAGCTATTCTGGTTCTTTAAGTAGAGAATTGAATTCCTTCAAGTAGAGCCCAGTATATATCAAATCCATCTCCAGGAAAAATTGATTCCAGAAGGGTGAGTAACATGAAATAGTATACTAAATCTAGAGTGTCATGGATGAAGGTTTGAAGTTTAAGTTGGGTTGATTCTCAAGAGGGGTCTCTTTGGTGCCAAGCATTTGTGGAAGCATATGATGAAATCATTATCTAAGTTTGATAACATTTTACTCTGTGCCTGCTATAATTATAATGATAATTACATGTCTGATATTAAGTGAGTACCTTTTATGTGTGAGGCACTGTTAAGTGCTTTACGTGCAGGGCCTTATCACCTTAGAGCCTCTCTGTGAGGGAGGTTACTTAACCATTGTGTGACTGAGAGAGGTTATAGAGCTACTTACAAGGTAGGTGCCAGTATTGGAACCTAGGCATTGTGACTCCTGCGCCCTTGCTGTGAACAGATGTGTCATGTGGCATTCTCACCACAGCTGCAGAAAGGGTGTGGCATCTTGGTTTCCATATAAGTGGGTTGTGGGTGTTGGGAGATGAGACTGAGCAAAGCCTTTTGTATACATACTATTGTGAGTACTGGAAGATAGAAAAGAGATAGGGGATTCTGTCTCTGCCACCAAGAAACTTGAAGTCTTGTAGGACAAAAGAGACATACATGAAAAAAATACATATTTATATGATAAATATGCAAATACTCTGTCTACTTAAGTATGGGCTGGAAGAGAACTAGAAGGTGTTTCTTTGAAGTCATTCACTTTCCAACAATTGCTTCTGAAAGTTAGCTCTTCACCACTGGCACAAATTCACCTTACTTACAAATTCACTTACAAAAGCCTACTTTGGGCTTTTGACCTGGTAGACAAGAACCCTGACTCTGTAGTCAGCAGACTTGTCCATTTTGAGCTTGGAGAGTTATCTTCAGCAATGACAGTTGTCATTAAGATCTCTAAACAAAGGAATCCATTAGCCTATTGAGCTAACCAGACCAGCTATTTATTTTCTAGTACATTAACATTTTTTAAAAATCTCTAACCACTGCTTATATGATGGTTATCCAGGAAACTGTTGGTTGGAGGCTGGTGGAGGGTGGTTACAAGCCTGTTTAAAATCCATGGTTTATGTTTGCCTTATTTCACTCAGTAGATACTCCCCGAGAGCCTCCTGTATGCCAGGCACTGTTCTGGGCATGGGATTAGGTCAGTAAACAGAACAGACATAGCCCTCTTCTCAGGGAGCTGTCTTTTCCTCAGATTTCATTTGCTCTGTGTACATTTCAAGGTTGATATAAAAGTGCTTTTGGTGTAAGTTTCAGAATTGCACACCTTGGGAATAATACAGTGATCACACTTCCTCTTTCCTTAGCCCCAGCCAGTCCTTTCTGAATAATGAGGAGCGGGTAATAAAGGGTATGACTGGGCCTGTGGGGAGGTCAGCAGATCGGGGTGTGCTGTCTTTGTGTTGTGATGGGAAAAGCACAGGGTACACCTGTTTCCTAGCCATGCGATGCGCAGCCATCAGCACTGGGATGAGCCTGCCCACCAGCCTGCCTCCTAATCCTGTTGTTGATTGGAGATAACTTCAGAGGTCACAGGGCACCTCGTCTCCATGGCAACACCTCTAAATATTCCTCTGGTGACTTGTGCTCTACATTCTGTCTGGATCTGAGCCCTCCTGTGGCAAAATATCCTAAAGATGTTAAAAAGAAGGGAAAAAAAGACTCAACTAATAAATCTATTCTAAAAGACTGAGTCATTTGTTTTGATTACCCGGGTGATTGCCAAATGTTAATTTAAAACTGAAATAGACCATGAGCTCACTCCACTAACAATGCTGAGTGTTTGTGCTAATACAGCTTGATAATGAGGTGGCCAGATCCACTGCCGGCGCGAATGTTATATGATAAACAGATATTTGAGAAAATATGCAGAGCATCTTGGCAGTTTTCCTTAAACTTTAAAGGTTGTGAATACAAAGTAAATAGAATGCATTACCATGAATCATTTCAAAGGAAGTTAGTTGACCCTTTCGTAGGAATTTTAAACTTTTCTTCTGAAAAGGTAACTTTGCCTCTTGATTTTCATTTTTTCCTGACTTAGGCACGTTGGAAGTTACTGACATCGACATCCAGCCCTTGCCAAATACATTGCATTGTCCACACATCCAGTGTGAGGTAAGCACTACTAATAGTCCCAAATTCTTACACTGATCTCTTGCCTTCCAATTTGTGGTGGTAGGGTCACCATTGTGTGAACTGCTTTATTTGTACAGTAGACTTAAGAGGGTTCATTTTAATTGACCCAGCCATTATCACTGCTTATTCTAAATATTAGCTCTCTGGGAAATGCCTTTTCAAGGGGGAAAAATATTACATCTTTTCCATCAATTTGGGGGCATGAAAAATGAATGTGCCAAGCACAACAGAACTAGGTCTGCTTGAAAATAAAGATCTGCTAATGTCACAGCACGAACAGTAGGGAACAGGAAATCTGCATGGAGCAAATACTGAGGTAGAGGGAAAAGACTCTTGCTGACAGCTAGCTGTGAGGAGGTTGGGCTGACCCAGTTAGCTAGCAGGGAAAGGAGCTGGGGTTCAGGACACCTCTGTAAAATCTCGTGGTAGGAATGCCAAAAAAAATGCTTCCATTGGGTTAGATTAACATGGGCCAGAAGACATTTTCTGATTAGTACTAAAGTTCAGAGCGTTGCTGCACTAGTGGGAGCAGCCAGATTGACCAGCCTTTTCATTTAATACGTTAGATAGGTGTCCTTTGTCCTCTTCGTTTAGCCACAGTGGCTTATGTCATCTCCATGATGATCCAGAAGTAACCATCTCTCTCTTTGAGACTGGATGTTCACCTTTGAAAATAATGAAAGGAGGACATCTCAAAGATGGTTCATCCAGGCACAATGGAAGGGGCCCCAGTCTTTTCTGCTTTTGTGCCCTACTCTCCATGCACTTACGAGAGAGGATGTAACACTTGCCATCACCAGACCAGCCAGGATTTCCAGTTTTATTCATCAACGGGTTTTTGTCTTCACCTCCTACTGCCCTGTCTCTCTGCACAGCCCCACATTTAGCATGGGTCCTTGTATTTCAGTTAGGGTACACACTCACTAGGGGGCAATAGTTGCATTTGTTAACATCTACTTTCTGAAGAATAATTCATAGATTTAAAAAAGAAGCTCCAGTAGGAGGTGTGACTCTCTGACCCTCCTGAGGAACCATTCTCAGGGCTGGTAGAAGGCACTGTGCTCTGCCTAAAGAGCAGGGGCTCTGAGCCCTTCCACAACTCTTATTTTTATTTTCCCACAGAAACAGAGACTAGATTATTCAAGGAGATATATAGAAGGAGAAAGCGCCCTCCCACCAATTTAGTTGGAAATGGTGGTTACGTGAAACCTGGCCATTCACATACATTGTTTGTCCTTTGTCATTCCACAGCATTCTGCTACTTAGACAAGCTTCAAGAGTAGAAAACTTGAATACACAAATAGTGTATCATAGAATTGTACACTTGAAATTTATATAATCTTACTAACCATTGCCATCCCAATACATTTAATTTTAAAACATTTTAAAGGAAAACAACTTAATAGAAACGATGAGTTACAAGACCGTATTCTTAAAATGGAACCTTTTTAATTAAAGCTTTTTGAACACATATTTAAAGTGGTTTTGTGATATTAAGAATACACTGATGAAATCTTTAATTTGACGAAAACTTAAGTTTTCTTTTAGAGCAGAGAGGTTCTTAGCTGAGTTATTAAATATAATCTGTTAAATTCTGTTTCACCATGACAGAAGTACATAGGATTGATGTAAAACAGTTCAAAGTCACAATACAGTTTTATCTTGTGATCTTTCTTTTTTTATTTCTTTCACTTATTCATTCATTCAGCCCTACTATGTAACAGGTCAGGAGTGTGTAGGAGTGAACAGAACAAAAATAATAATACATTTTGGTCTGATATTCTTCAAGTGTAAGACATCTCTAGATTATTTTACCTATTACAGATGAGGTAACTGAAAATTGATTTACCTTTTTAAATTAAATCACCCAGTATTGAGTGCACAGTTTGGGTTCAGGGGTGCAACTCAGAATCCCCATATCCAGTCTGCTTTTTGATCCTATGATTTATGCCACCTCCATAGACACATGTGCAAATGATAAAATATGCAGTGATTGCTGGAGATGCAGCTGTGCCCAGGATCCAAACGCCCCTAAAATGAAAACAAATGTAAATGGTATAATTCACACTCTATTTTTTAAAAAATTGTTTGGAATAATTGAACGGTTTAGGAAAATGGACTTTGCAGGTTGCACAGGAGGAGATTTGGTTTTTTTAATGATGTGTTCCATTTTATGTTTAACACAGCATGTATCACAGGTAAAGTTTACAATTCAGGAGTTTGAAATTATTTCATTTGGCTGCCTTTTTAGTTATGGAAATATTTGGAACAAAAACTTGAATACAGCATAATTCTTAACACATACTTGAGCTGGGTACTCTATTTGCTTCTGTGGTAGGCACATTATTGTTAATTAAACACATATTTCACATTTAGAAAATAATTTTATTGCTGACATATGATCACTTCCATTATTGATTTGGCAGTTTCAATAATCACAAAACACAAACATTTAAAATATAGTAGTCAGAGTGATTTGATTTGTACCATTGATGTTGATGTGACCTCTCTCCTTGGTGCACTAGCAATAAGCATGAAAATCAGCACAAATGGGTTATGCAAACTTAAAGAGTTTGAAAATTATTACTCTGGAGCCAGAGTCTCAAACTGGTGCACTGGATCTGGCATACAGAGGTGTTCTTTTAACATTTTAAGTTGATTGCCAGCATTTAAAAATTGAGAGATTTTACATTTTCAAAAATCCAGATTTTCAGCTTCTCTTGAAATATCAGAAGGTCTCGATAGCCAGCATTGAGCCAGCATTCCTATTTGGTAACACTAGGCTGGAGCCAAATAGCTGCTATATCTTTAGGTGGAACATGACTCTGAAATTTGCCAGTCTTCACCATTCCGTTATCTCTTTGACACTAAGGACAAAGGCAGTTGCCATTATCTGAATGTTTTACTCATTTTTAAGAAAAACCTGCTTAGCTCTTACAGGTCTACATGAAACTGAGGCTACAAACTTAGACCTATCCTTCCTGTCAAAATTTCAGCTTGTTGCTTTTCAGGGACATAATGTTGGATAATGTTCCTTTTAAGGGGGCACATTCAGTGGGCCAAGGCTAACCACTTGAGGGGAGGGATAACTTCTGGTGGTACTTGATTAAGAGAAGGAGCACCAGCAGACTTTGGAAGATCCCTGTGGTCTACCCCAGTGCTTCTTAGACTTAAACATGTAGATCCTGATGGCAGCAGGTTTGGGGTAGGGCATGAGATTCTGCTGTTCCAACAAACTCCAGGTTACACAACTGCTAGTCTGAGGACCCACCTGTCTTTGAGTAGCAAGGGGACTCTACCCTAAAGTGATCCTAAGAATAGGGAGTCATGCAATGATGGTTATACCTTTTTTTTTTTTTTGGCCTGAGAAAGAAGGATTTCTTAGCCAGGATACTTGGGGTTGAATCTTTATAGATAAACCTATGTTCACTTCTAGTTGCAGCATGGTAAGTTAAACAAATCTATTATTTTTAATACCACATAGCCCATTTAAACAATAAACCTAATTTTTATTTTAAAACTTCTTTCAAATTAAGTGCTTCTAGTAAAAAGAAAAAAAAAAGCCAGACAATAAAGCTCAAAAATCACGAAGTGGGGATTAGAGCTTTTTATTTTATAATTATAGAAGAATGTGTGTGTGTGTGTGTGTGTGTGTGTATGTATATGAGACTCTTAGAAAACTATATATATATATATATATATATATATGAGACTCTTAGAATATATAGGAGAAAATATGTATATATATGAATGAGACTCTTAGAGAACTTATAAATAAGACTACAGAAAATAGATGATTATCAAATCCCTGGATATATGATAACCTTGTACACTATAAAATGATAGAAGAATTCAAGAAGGAAGAGTTGAACACATTCAAACATCTAAACATTTGCTAAGACAGTAGATCTTAAGTATTCTCACCACACACACACAAAGGTAACTCTGAAGGGGTGGGTGTGTTAATTAACTTAATTGTAGGATTTATTTCACAATGTATGCATATGTCAAATCACCATGTTTTACCTTAAATATGTACAATTTTGTTAATTATACTTCAATAAAGGTGGAAAACACACCAGGAGAACTTTGTGGTGAATTTGACAAGATACTTTCCATATTATTGCAGGGCTCATATAGATCATAAGGCCTGGCACAGGCCTGAAATATGGTACATGTTCCATAACTGTTAGCTGAACGAATTGTGCAGTAGGTAAACATGCCCAAAAAAGTCACTTGTGTTAAATCACAAAGTAAATAAATGTATTTTTTTCAGCCTGTCTGGTGTGCAAAAAAACCCTATTCAGATGCTATCAAGAGTACATTTTGTACATATTAAATCAACAGAAAACAAAAAGAAAAACCCTTTACTAATAAGATTACCTTGAAACTGATAAATATTGCTCACTGCTGGTAATATTGGAAGTTGGTTAAAAGCCTTTTGGAACATTATTTGGCAATATATGTAACAAAAGTCACACTGATTGGTACCCCTTGATCCAGTAATCCTATTTTGGGAAATGTATTCTAAGAAACAAATTGTCCTAAAAAAAAAAAAAAGAGGGCAAAAAGCTAAATGTGGGTATTCATCACAGTGTTATTTACAAGGACACAAAATTAGGAAGAATTTAAATATCCAGCATTAATGATTCATTTAACCACTAAATATTTTTTGGGGGGGATTCTATTTTTATTTATTTATTTTTTTAACATTAATTAATTTATTTTTTCAAATACATTTGTCTCTGCCTACCCCCCACCACTTTCCCTTGCCCCCTCCCTCCCTACCACCCTCCCTCAACTCTTCCCCTTTGGTTTTGTCTGTGAGTCCTTGCTATATGTTCCTTGACTTTCCCCTTCCTTTCCTTTTCCCCCGCCCCCACCTCCTTCCCTCTTGTCTCTGTTGGTTTCTTTTCCTTTCAGTGTTGTTGGTCTTATTTTCCTTGCATCTTTGTATTGTTGGTTAGGTTCCACTTATAGGTGAGATCATATGGTATTTGTAACCACTAAATATTTTTGATTAAGTAATTATGAGACTTGTGTGCAATGGAGTTCCATGAATCTATTCAAAATTATAATCCTGATGCTTGCAGAGCAAAAATGAATTTGTATAATATAGTCGTACTAAAAAATCTGGGACACAAAATTGTGTATGTGCTTCCTGATTTATATCTTTATAAAGAGATATGTACACATAGACAAGAACTTTATGGACAAATGTAAGTAATACTTTATATGAGGTTTTATTTGTACTGTTGTCCTATTGTTTGTACCATAAGTCTATACTCACTTAGAGGTTGAGGATCTTCAGCTTTTACCTACTTAAATCAACTCCATATTGCAAGCAGCAATATTCGCACTGGTCACACAGTGCCTGTTTAGTATGTGGAGTGATGCCCAGAGCCTAAACATGGAGCTCTGACGATACAGTTCCTGCTTGCTGCTTCGGTCTATCATCCTTAGCTCCTTCTTTTCTTTCTTCTGTTTCCTGTGGTTGGTACAGAGGCATCGGGGCATCCCACATGACAACGTTTAAATATTTGTCTCAGAGCTCTTCATTAATGTATAGAAGTGCCAGGGAGTGAATCTTATGTCTAAAGACTCAGTGTACATTGAAGTAGAACCATAATGGAGCTGTAATTCAAAGCATTATCTATTTCATTTTCTTGTTTCATTTCAATAAATAACAAAAATTCCCTCTAGTGTCACGAGCCTTCTTTAAGCATCCCCTCCCTTCCAATTGTAGTCCTTGTTTCAGATATACTTGTTTCCCTGCTGTAAGTATACTTTTCTCCTTTAATTAGGTCAGTTACTTCATGTCTGTTTTTCTTTTTTGACATGGTTTCCTCTGGCTTTAGCACCACATATTTTCCCCATATGTCATTGCCTCTGGAGCTTCATGTTGCAATCGTTTTTCAAGGGGAACAGAGAGCACATTACGAAGGGGGTAGTTCTTGACTCCTTGCCTGCCCTTTGCCTGCTTGAGAGTTCCTATTTCTTTTGGGCCTAGTTGTATTTGGTTTTGTCGTCTTCCTCGTCAGTTATGTTTGGACTAAAAGATACTTAAGTAAAAATAATGGTAAGTCAAAGATATGTCTGGCAAAGGTGCAGGACATTTGTTAAGGTTACTGGTTTATTTATCTCTCCTGTCTCTATGGTGACTAAATCCCGGGCTGGGATTTAATGGACTTAATTTTGACCTCTTATACATCTCCTAACTTTCCCAGCATCCGATGTAGAAGGAATTCATTTTCACTTTAGTTTAGAAACTGCCCTGCTTAGAGAAAGGGTTCTAACTGTACTCCTGAAAAGTGGAACCTCTAGAGCCTTCAATTTTTATGCCGTCTTCAATCAGCATTCATATAGCACTTGTAAAGAAAGCTGAGAAATCTTTTAGATAAACATACAGACACATACACTCACTCACAACATTGCGAATGGTCCCAGGAAATAATTTTCTTTTCAATGAAATAAAATATTTAGTTAACACAGCTCTGACCAGAGTGGCTCAGTTGGGTGTTGTCCCGTAAATCAATAGATCGCACTGAATTTCAGGTCAGGGCAAATGCCTGAGTTGCGGGTTCAGTCCCCAGTGGGGGCATATATGAGAGGCAACCAATTGATGTTTCTCTCCATATATTTCCCTTCTCTCTAGAAATAAATAAATAAATAAATTAATAAATAAATAAATTTTTAAAATATGCAGTTAATGTCAATTAACTGTATATAAGAACTTTTTCTAATTTAACTTTTTATACAAATATTAAATCAATGGGCACATTGATTAATATATTTCAATTTTATTTTTAAAAAGGATTTCCTTTATTGACTACAGGGTTATAAATTTGCTTGCATATATATGTTCAAACCATATTTCAGCATTTAAGTGTATTAAACTGTGCTGTGGAAGTCCACAATAAAGGTTGGGCTTGACTCGGATTCCCATGAAGACAGATCTGACACTGAAATTAAAATCTAATGTTTCATCTATATCAAATTGATATGAAATGAAGACTTCTAAAGTAGCTAGACTCAAGTCATCTTGAATTTCAGTTGGTTTGAATGACCCTTTAAAACTTTTTATTCTCTCCTAAATGATCCTTTGAGATTTGCAAGGATATTCCAGTTTTAGAAATTCAGTAACTTATCCAAACTCAAGTCAGAGTGCTTTATTTTTTACGGATAGTGCATAGTGTGTTAGTTTACTCATGGATAATTGATGTATTTGCAGGTCCTTTCATCTTCTTTAGGAACAAACTCACATATATGAATTTTCTTTAAAACCAGAACAAAGGAGTCAGTAAATGATAAGGATTGCACAAAAGCTGAGACAAGAGAAGCAACATAAGTGCCCTTTTTCTTCTTTATTCCCCAATATTATGTTAGAGTTCAGATCTGTCATCAACTTCAGTTCAAGTCTAGTAGGAACTTGTGAATACTTATTTTATTAAGATTTGTTTAACATAATAAAACTCAATGGATATGGAAGTTAAGATTTTGTTCCTTGTCAACTCTTCTGTTAATAGGGCAAAGACATGAGAAGTCAACAACAGATGCTCGCTTGTAGAAGAGATCCATATTTGTGAGATGAATATGTAATGCTCATTAAGTTCTGGGGTTGATACCTTGACTGACATGTCTTGTAACTGTGAACTTAGAAAATGTACTAGGTTAAAGTCATAGCTAAATCATAAAGATTTTATGATTGTCAGTACAGTAAGCATAGATGAGGTCAAAACTCTTACAGAAATCAAAATGTTAAAGTCTGGAGCCCTTAATGCTTGAGAAAGAGTAGTGCTTTTCTCATTATCCTTGTCATCGTCATCATTTTCTTATCAACCTTATGTGTTGAAAGCCAGTGTGGAGAACTGTGCTAATAGTAGTTGTAATTTATTGTATTATTTCTTTTTTTAAAGATTTTTATGTACTTATTTTTAGAGAGAGGAGAAAGAGAGGGAGAGAAACATCCATGTGTGGTCGCCTCTTGTGTACCCCCTTCTGGGGACCTGGCCCACAACCCAGGCATGTGCCTTGACTGGGAATTGAACCAGCGACCCTTTGGTTCGCAGGCTGGCACTCAATCCACTGAGCCACACCAGCCAGGGCTATTGTGTTATTTCTTTAATTGCTGATATTTTAATTTTGTTTAAACAGCTCTAAGGATTAAATCAATTTAAGTAAAAAGGATTAAATACATAAAAATGTATTTAGAATAGTAGCCTCATTCTCTTGTCCTATCAGCCAGATAAGCTTCACACTTTGTGTAGCATCTGTCGATGGGGGATATTCACTTATTGGATAACAATTAGTTTAACAGTTCTTCACCTAAATAGTAAGGCACTGGTTTTAGGCAGTTTGGTGAGAATTTGTGGTCTCTGCGACTCTGTGGATATCTCTTAAACCACGTGATATGACCATTTTTTATCCATTCTTCAGGGTTATAAGTTAAAAATTTAATTATTTCCAGTGTTTCTTTCCCAGAACCAATGGAGAATTTTCTGTGGCTACTAATGAGAGTTTGCATATGTAGTTGTCAGTATACATGGGCTACCGGATTCATAATCCATAATGTTTGTTGCCCACTAAAGTGGTTCAGGTGCTGACTAATTGGAGAGGATGAGCTCCACCCTTGGCATTGGGCTCACACGATGGGTTTGAACCTGAAAGCAATACAATTTGTTCCATTGTTTTTAGCCCATCCTTTATGTTCCCAGCTATGTCCTCTGTATTGTCAGTCCTCATAGACTTTACACAGGATGTTGACCAAACCTCTTTGGTCCTCTCCTGGGTATTTTCCATTTTATTGAGGGGACAATCTAAGGCAAACTAAGAGAGAGCCAAGATTTGGTTGGGATTACTGTCTTAAATTGTACTTTGCTTTCCCCAGGAAGCTGGAAGCTCCTTGGGAACAAGAGTACTGATGTTTTCTCTGGTGTCTTCCCTATCATTTATTATTTAATACCAGGGGCTTAGTAGGAATTTACTAGAGATACAATTAATTAAGTGAAAGATATTTTATAACTTACAAACCACAGCATTACTGTGGTATTACACAGGACAGTCTCAAGATCTTTGTTTGACTCCCTGTTCCTCTCGTGTCAGTATTCTGACATCATCGGAGCATATTCTTGAATGGAGTGGTCTGTGCTACCAACTGGCATCATTTTTTCCAATATTTTATTGTGAAATTTTATAAACAGAAAAGTCAAAGTTATACAGTGAACACTCATTTCCACCATCCAGATTCTACAATTAAACATTTACTATATTTGCTTTATCAGAAATCCATCCATCCGCTGTTCTATCTTAATGTTCTGGATGCATTTCAGAGTAAACTGCAGGCATCTGTACACTTCAGCATGTATATGATTATATGGTTTCAATTTTGACATACCCGAGCCCTGCTGTCACATTTGCTGAGATTCTGACATTGATTTTGGTGGTGGCTAAGAACAGACGGTGTAAGTCGAATGTGAAATAATCTCTGTTTTCAGACTCTGGGGAGTTCTTATTTGGCTTTAACTACCAGCAAGCGTACAAACACATACATAATACTGCTCCTTTCACCTTTACCCCAATGTTACATGGTCACATTGTTTGTATTGTTGAAACTTGGAAGGCCAGCCTAAGCCATAGAAGGTCTTGTTTATATGTGTAAAAAACAGAGATTTGGAATTGAGGATAGAGGGACAGAACATTGGAGTTAGCTACTATAAGGGAGGGGGAAAGAGATTCAGAATCCGGAAGTTATCCACAGGATACCACTTTCTTATAAGTACAGAGAGATTTTAGTGGCCGTTTATAGTACCTAAGGGTCATAGATTTAATAAATAGTAACAGTACAAATAGTCCTTCTGCTTTAGTGGTTTTTACATTATAGTCCATTGGACCCTGGAATTCATAGAAATGTTTTAGAGGTCTCACCACCATTTGAATTTGATTTTTAAAAGTGTATTAAACTATTTTAAACAACTAATAAAACACACATACTTCAGCAGTGTTGTGTAGTAAGTGTTAGCATACTGGAGAACACTGATTGACTTTGAAATAAGTAAAGGTTATGAATGTCAGCTTAAAATCCAATTTTGAATAACACTTATCTGTCATCCATCAAAGCCAGGGTAATATTTCTGTTGTGGGAATAAAGACAAAAGGTCTTCAGCAAGACCATTGCACTAAAGCCCACAGCGTTAAGGAACCAGCCTGCAAAAGCTGAAGTTACATTTTGGTTTCCAGTTACCATGAGCACTTATCCATCTGTTATATTTAGATTTTTTTGTAGTACCTTTAGAAATTTGGAAACAGATGAGTATATGCTTTCAACTTGAAATGACCATAACAGGGGAAAGGTAGTTAAGAGGCTGGAGGCTGGCTCCAGTGTCATCCCTCAGATGGCTGGGTGAATGGATTAGGGAACCTTCAAAAAGGTCTTTCTCTTGGCCCGGAGCTCAAATTGCTCAACATAAGTCTGAAAATGTATGTGTACAGTATTGTTGTTTGTTATGAGATTTTTATGGCTTCTTTGGTTATGCCTGAAATGCCGTACAAGAGCTTTGGCAGATTACTTTCACTTGGAGACTGTGGTACTTCCTTTGGTCCCTTCATTCAGATTGTACCACATTCTGTGCCTGTAGTCTAAAATGCCTTTTGGAAGCCAGTACCTGCTTGCATGTAGTCACAGTCAGTTTTTCAAATGTTTGCTTATCTACATTTAATTTTCTCCTAACATTTTATTGTGCAGATTTTCAAAGTTGAAATGATTTTGCAGTGAACACATATATACCTATCATTAAGAGTCTACCATTAAAACATTTTACTACACTTGTTTTTATCACATCCATCAATCAATCTACATTATTTTTGGATGTACTGCAAAGTAAATGTAGATTTTAGTTAACTTCATGTATTTTATACACCGGGAGTCTGGCATTTCAAACATTACACAGATGTGCATACATTGTCTTAGAGTCCTGTGAAAGTTGTAAAATAAATGCCCATTTTATTGGGGAAAAATTTAGGAGCCTTATTTTAAAAGTAACAGATTTTTCTGGAATTCTGGCATGCAGTTGGATAAAATAATGGCTTATTTTAAAATCTGAAATTTATCATGACTCAGACATTGCTGACCCCTAAGAAAGAGCAGGGATATACTTGTAAATTATGTTTTCATCATTGAGACGGGGCCAAATAACTTCCAGTTCTTATAGAGAGACAGGATCATCTGTATAAGTGTTATGAACGTCAAGTATTGGTCGCTGTGGCAAAATGTATCAGATTTGGAAAGCAGAGGAGCACGTTAACTGAGAACTAAATTGGTCTGTGCTGGGTATGATGCCAAACCCTGGTGTCAAGGTGTTAACTGCAAATTATTCAGAAACACCCTCATTACCATTGGAACAGTAAGAGTGGGATGGAGATGAAAGATACTAGCATATGGCTTTTGCCCCTATTTATGCAGAAAGCACTCCCTGAGTTCTTGCAAAGCTGCGTTGTTGTTCCCTTTATTCTCAGTCCCCAGAGTCCTGTCCAAACACTCTCCTTTGGCCCTGGGCAGAAGTCGGGAATTGGCTGGGTATATTTCCTTCTGGAAGTCTTCACTTGCACTCTTGAGGTAGCTGGCAGGAGATCTCTTAAAAGCATTCCCAGGCTGTTTTTCCCACTCCCTTATAGGGGCTTATCCTGTAATTTCCACTTTGGTTTCAGTTGCTGTTGTTTGGGTAGAAACAGATCTCTGCTGTGTTCCCAATCTCTGGACCTTCCAAGAAAATTTAATGTATAAGAACAAAAAGTTAGAATAGAAAATCTTTGGGGCCAGAGGTTAGGTGCAGAATATGGATGGGGGACTCATTGATTAGGTATATTTTAAATATGTCAGATCATGAATTAAAAAAAAATATGTATAGGGAGTTGTAACTCCTTCAGACAAACACACTACCATTTAAAACCCATAAAAACTCCTTGGCACTGTGGAACAACATGTATTTTGTTCTCAGAAGAGACTATTAGGTTGTAAAGGTTTGATTCCTCTACCACTGACTCGCTCTTTGATCTCAGAAGGTGACTGAGTTCTGTGATGGTTTCATAAGCACTGATAGTAAAACTGATTTACTGCATATAGTATAATAGAGGAGTTTAAGACTATATATGGTTGCTGTTACACCTCAAGCTTTTGGAATTATTTTATAAATTTTTATATACTAACATCAGATTTAATATTATTTGAAAAAAGTTGTTTTGTACATGAATACTTTACATTCTATGGTTCATATACACAGGACCATTCTAAATTAGATATTTTGACAAATCAGTTTGGAAAATTCATTTTACTACAGAATGTGTTTAAAACACATAAATTGATTAGACTGTGTACTTATTGCTAACAGGAAGGTGGAAAGTGTCCTAGATTTATGATTAGGACAGGTGACAGTACTTGAGCTTCTATTCTTAGCTTGACCTTGCCCCATGTCTTAAGGCAAGACACTTAATCTTTTCCTGTCTCACTTTATCCACCTATAACACCTGTAGTCTTATTTAATGAAAACAGTACCTGGTTTTTATTTGATAGCATTTGAAGACTTGATGTAGAAAGTGGCATGGAAGTTCAAATTATTATGTAGAAATTATTTGTATATTGAATGATAATCTTGACAAATTAGTAATTACTACATTTAGAAAGTTACAACTCTGGAGGGAATGATATTTGATATTGTTGTCCTGTGTGTTCTAAGTTACCATCATAACAGTAGGAAAATAAACTCTATCTTGGCTGTGTTACAAAGGGATTAACTCACTTCTTCAAGTTGTTACTAAATCTTCAGCTCTTTAGACGACAGAAATAAAAAGTGCTCCTTGTTTTACTTAAATTTTCTGGAATAAAAGTCTTCTATCCTTAGCTTAATTTTTTCTTTCGTTGAGAGCTTTACAAGTTATTCTCTTTGTAAAGAACCATGTCAGTTATTTAAAACAACTAAAGTTACCAACTACAAACATGTAGAGGAGTATGCTTTTGATTTTTAGATCAAAGCAAAGAACTAAGATTATGTGGCGCTTACTTATTGTACATTTGTTCCCAGCTACTTACTTGTGCCTTTGCAAAGAATTTAATATTAACTTAATATCAAGAGGATTAAATAGCTATACCCTAAGCAAAACTAAAATACCCATATGACTGTTTTCTTAGTTCCATAGTCTTCTAAGATTGGTCTAAATTGAGAGAAAGAAAGTCCCTATCATGGAGATTGTCATTATTCTCACATTGATCTGCTACTAGATTTTTATGGTACATGATAAATATGTGTGCTTATTGTGAAAATTGTATGAGCCATATCAAATTAAATCCACTTGAAAAATTAGAAGACATTTACCTACTTAGATACAAAGCCTGATTTATATATAGTTGGCCCTCAGACAACATGGGTTTGCACTACACAGATCCATTCATAGGCAGATTTTTTCCAATAAATACTGTAAATGTATTTTCCTTATGATTTTATGAATTATTTTTTATTGATTATGCTATTACAGCTGTCCTGCTTTTTCCCCTTTGCCCCCCTCCATCCAGTGCACCCCACTCCCTCAGGCAATCCCCCACCATTGTCCATGTCCATGGGTCATGCATATAAGTTCTTTGGTGACTCCCTTTCCTATTCAGTACTTTACATCCCCATGGCTATTCTGTAACAGCCTATTTGTACTTCTTAATCCCCTCACCTTATGATTTTTAAATAACATTTTCTTTTCCCTAGCTTACTTTATTGTAAGAATATAGTATATAATACATATAGCTTACAAAATGTGTTAATTGATGGTTTTGTTATCATTAAGGCTTCCAGTCAAGAATAGGTTATTAGTATTGGGAGAGTCAAAAGTCATATGTGGATTTTCAACTGTGTGTGAGGAGGGTCAGCACCTCTATCTCCCATGTTGTTCAAGGGTCAACTGTATATGTATACCTGTGTATGTATGTATATATTCTTTTACAAATATATTACTTTTCAGTTCATACAGTACTTGGACACATGATTTAATTTGCATCCTAAAACAATTAATAGGAAAAACAGGACAGTATTAATGGCCGCATTTTATCAGTGAGGAAGAAAAAATTAACTTGGCTAGTGAGCAGCTCACCAAAGTGAAAGATTCCATCTGGGATTTTTTATTCTGTCTGTTGCTTGTTTCTTGAGTTACAAAAGAGTAAAGTCAATGAAACATTCACTGTTATTTCCATTAAATGAAAGCTTAAAATTCATTTAACTTTTATAGTGTTGTCTGAATTTATTTTTACAAAGTTAACTTGTAATTGCTTTCACACTTGCTAAAAATGTTTTAAAATTAAATGTCCTATTTCAGAGCTCCTGAATTAGTCTCTTCCCTGTACATTTCCTTGTCCAATATGATCGTTTATATAGGCTTTAGCATTGATTTGTGACATTAAATGAATAGATCGTTTGAAATGAATGAAAATGAAATTGGTTTTGTGAGTTTTGTAATAATCCTGGTTCAGCACACTGAACTTCCACAACACCATGATTGAGGATCCCAGTTTTAAGATCTAGCAAAAATAGCTGGCAGACATACTTTTCAAATGATTTGCACATACTAAACTGATTTACAAACATCAACCCCTTTTCCTGAAATCCAAAGAGTTAATTTTTTACATGTTATCTGTGAGATTGGAGTGAGGGTGCTAGTGACATTTTTTTTCTTGTTTGTTCAGAGAAACAGGGAGGCACGATCTCAGTTGGTAAATCAGTGACAAGTAGAACACGAGTCACCTGGCTTCAGTTAGTTATGTGACCTTTAAAAAGCAAGTGCCCATTTAATCAGAAAAGATTCATTTTGAGACTACAGACATTAAGATACCCTTCTGCTTTAAAGAAGGAACACTTATTTACAGGATTAATTAAAAACTCTGATAGAGATAGAGCTGAAAACTCCTTGACACATTTCTCATACTGAACCGGTATGGTGTTTTGTACTCCCAGCAGGCAGTTAAGGTCAGGCTTGTGAGTCAGAGCTGTGCACTTGGTTGGTGATACGCATCACTGACATGTTGCCAGTCTAATAGTCCAAAAGGACTTGTGTCCAGCTCAGGTTGCTCCCTTATAATCCCTAGCTGAGAAGCTGCCTTTCACTTTTTTTAATAGATAAAAAAGAGACCACAAACATTTGAAAGTCAAATACCATATGTACTTTATACCTTTTCACCCTGAAGATTTGAGAAACACTAAGTTTGAGAGACAAATCCGTCATTGCCACTAACTTGTCATGGCCCTGCACTGTATGAGCGTGTATGCACTTCATCAGGGTGTTTTACTGAGTTTATTGTTTTGTAATTCATTGGCGAGGCATTGTGGTTTGGTGCAAAGAGCACTAGACTTGGAATCAAAAGCCACTTCCTGTCTGGGTGGCTTATTAACTGAGCGTAACCTTAGCATAGTTGGCATAGGATTTCCAGATGGCATCTTCTCGGCATGAACAAAAATAATATGCCATTTCTGTAAGCTTTGGTGGGTGCCACCTGATCCACTGGAGGACCTTCCATCCTTTTCCCTTTTCTCTCTCCCTTTCCTTGTAAATTTCACAACTCTTTTCGTCTAGCACAGCTGACCCCTGTTGGGTGTAAGAGGAAGGCAGTCTGATTAAGTGCTTTTTTTAGTTCATCCATTCCATTGTTTCAAACTTCATATATTTCTTACAACATTGTTCATAATAAAAGACTGTAAGCAACTTTTACATGTCTGTAAATAAGGGACTTGTTGAATAAATTTTGGTGTATCTACACAGTTGAGTACTGTGTACATGTTACGAAGTAGAAAGTCTCTATGTACTATCCTGGAAAATTCTCTAATATACATTAAATAGAAAAGTCATGGTGTAAAAGAGTATGTATAGTATATTACCATTATGTTTTTAAAAAGGAGAAATGTATGTAGCTACCTATTTTTCATATGCCCAGTATCTCTGAAAACATAAGAAGACACTGGGATCATTGGTTACTGATGGAGGGGGAGAATCGGTGTCTGGACACAGGCAGGAGAGGAAGACTTTTCACTATATGCTCTTTTGTACCTTTTCCAAACAAACATATTTAAGAAGTAAATCCACACACAAAAAAGAGTGTTCACAACAGCATTATTCGTAATGGCTAAGAAGTAGAAACAACCCATGTCCATTAACTGATGAATGAATAAATAGAATGTGGTATATCCATACAATGGAATATTACTTGCTATAAAAACAAATGGAGTGTTGACATACCTACCACATGCACAAACCTTGAAAACATTTTTCTAAGTTAAAGAAGCCAACCACAGAAGGTCACAGCTTATATGATCCCATTTATATGAAATTCCCAGAAGAGACAAATCCATCAACATGGAAAATAGATTAGTGGTTGCGAGAGGGTGGGGAGGTGGGAGTAGGGAGTGACTACTGAGAGGTCCAGGGTTTCTTTGTCAGTGATGAAAATGTTCTGGACTTAGATAGGGGTGATAGTTGCACAACTTTATGAATCTACTAAAAACTACTGACATGTACACGTTAAATGGTGAATATTATGGTGTGCAAATTATATCTCAAAGAATAAAATTAAAACAACTCAGTGAAGTTATGAACATGGAAACTTTAAGAATCACTGTGAACATACAAAATGATAAACCGGTTTTTAAAATTTCTACCTGAGAAATATTTCCATTGTAAAATATTTTACATAGTATCACTGATAACTCCAGAAGACTTAACATCCTTTAACTCCTTTCACTAACACTCAACAGTGATCTTCTTATTTTATTGTTAACCCAAATGAAGCCCCGATGGATAGAATTTTAGGCAAAATAACCAAATAAAGGAGTTTGAAGTATATGGACTGAGATGTTGTGGCTGCAGACCTTGCCCAAACCTTGACACTGGGAGAGAAGCCTATGGGAATTTCAAAGGAACCTCAGATAATCTTTTAGACCAGTCTGTTCTTTCTCTCCCCACAACTGATCCCAGAGTTGCCCCCGCCCCTATCCTGCCTCCCTGGGCTGGTGAACTGCCCCTGTTCTTTTCTGTGTGTCCTGCTGTGTTGGGCTGTGTGACAGGATTTAAAGAGTCCTTTCTGATAGGGCATTAGGCGAGGGCTCTTGGGTAGGATCAGTGGACATGAAAATACAGCTTCTCTTCCCCAAGTCACTAACTGTTCATAGGTTCAGGGTCATCATGTTTTGTTGTCGAGCAGGACAGTTGCTATTATGGCATATGGCCTATCTATGGGTTGGTCAGATACCAGTCTTTTGTCAGTCTTTCCAACTCCAGGTGCTTTAGCTTAAATTCATCTTGGAGTGCGCATGACCACAATGTATCTTTGGTCAGTAGTGGGGTACATGATGCATATTTTAGTTTGATGCCCTAGAGACCTTAGTCATTACTGTGCCCACTGAAGCTAAGTCTCCCCATAAGCAACCTTACCTCAACTGGGCTGCTGAGTCCTTCCTGTAAATGGCCTAATAAGACAGGGTCTTTCAGATCTACATCCTTGGCATTTATTCTGAATTAACTTACATAATGCAAAACTAAGCTACATTCTGGCTGGAGCTACTGTTCTGATGGTATAGGTGGCCTCTTTTTGTTGTTGATCCTCACAGGTCAGATTGAGATCAGAGACATAAACCACAGATGGCATGCCTCATTAATTAGTCACATCACAGCAAGCTCTCATTCATTGTGTTGGAAAGTCTAATCATCCATTGGGCTCACTGGGTCTTACTTGATAGGAGGGATGTAGGGAATGAGCCTTCCTCACCCCAAGACTTGAGTAGGTGGCCTAGATCTAGCAGGTTTTTTGTTTGCAATAGAAGATCAAGAGAGAAAGTTTTGTTCTCCATAGGTTTTCATCATCTGTCCCTGAAGCCTCCTTATCTATGTGGGATACACAGTTCTCTGTTTTGGGCTGTCCCACTGTGAGAGGCTGATTCCTCTGAGGTACTAGGACTTTTAGAATTGCCATCTGGTGCCCTAAGCATTCTCAGGCCAAAAAGTCTTACAGCTGGACTATTGGCCAAGATCCTGAGCTCTTTTCTCCACATGTCCCCTTGTGCTTACTGTGTGCCAGCTACTGTCCTAAATGTTACAGATATTTATTACCTTATTTTTTCCAACAGCCCAAATAATATGGATATTATTGTTATCCCCATTCTACAGGTGAGCAAATTGAGTCACAGGGAAGTTAAGAAAAACTTGCATACAACTAGTAAGTGGTTGGAGGCAGGATTTGATTCTAGACATTCTGGCTCCAGAGTCCTTGACCTTAGCCACTACACTGTATTTCCTCGAAGCTTTATTTAAAAAATAGATATAGCCATATTAAAATCAGGGCAAATTCCATATTATTTGTCTTAGAACAATGTTTGCTGTTCAAATAATGTTATATAAAATTGACTTTATTTCATGGAAATCTTCAAAAATAGCTTTGATCTAAACCATTTTATCCAAATTCCATTGGATGCCGTAATCACCATCACTCTTTGTTTAGTTTTCCATACCTTAGACAATCTGGTCTCATTTACACTAGGTACCTATTTGCATATTTGTTGTCTTTGAGTATCATACTGCTTGAAAATGAAGAGTTGGAATTTGAGGTAAATGTGATATACTCTTTTCAAGTGTGACCTTTTGTGGCTTCTGTCTCTCTAGCTGCAGATCGTTTTACGTGTTCTACTTGTTGAACTTTATGTTTCTGTCATTTTGCTCGTGTACTCGCTGCCTGGCATGGTGAATGTATTACTTGACTTTAAGAACTTTGCAAACAGTCAGTCATGCTGCTTGAGTGTCAGCTGTTTTAGGGAAAACCTCTGCTCCTCCATCAACCTGGTCCTTATCTCTCTTGGGTCTCTATCAACTGCCACTTTCCAGTTATCTCAGATGAAGTTTATGGTCCCTTTGACTTGACTTTTCCCATAGCGTGAGAAAATGTGCGAAGTGTTCATCTACAAATCATACAGCTATCCCTTAGTCTTGAGGTCTGTGACACCTGAAGACACCTAGCCTCTGCTAATGATTATCAAAAGTCAAGGGACATGAACCCCACTGACTATAAAGCACATTCCTAGATTTTGCACTGTCGGAAGTAAAGAGCCCTTGCTGGAAGCAGCTTTGATAGGGTGCAAGGAATAGAACCTTGGAAGTGTGGACATTCGGCTTCTAGACCGGGAGCTGCTGTTAACACAGAGAAGCAAGTTGTCTCTCATCTCTGGATCTTAGTTTTCCTATCTGTAAAATGAGATGGTTGGACAAGATGGTATCTAAGATCATTTCCCATCTCTGTCATTATGTAATCATTATAAAGATGGAAACACCCGCAGACCCCACCCGTTATACTCTGTCCTGACTGTGCAGAGGCTGACAGAGGAAACAAGCTACCCTTCTGGACAGTGACCTCACAGCAGACCACCTACAAGATCACACTGGCCTTTACTCTGGTCTACCACCTAGTTCTCACGTGATAATGCCTGTTTTTGCAAAGAGAATAGCTCTTTCCACAGAAAGTTACTCGTGTTTGCTCTCTCAGCCATGAATCACTGTGGACCAACACCCTCCTGGGTCCTCCTGTGAGAATCTACTTCAAATCCAGATTGAGACACTGCTCAGGCAGATAAATAATGGCCCTCGGGAAAAAGTTGGCATATGGAGACCAAGTGAGGCTTTCACCTTGGGTAGTTTCAGACCTCTAGAAATCTAATTGCCCCTGCTATTAGTCAACCGTATTGTCTAAGAAAATCTAGACTTCTGAGTGACACCCACATCACTGCTTGATCTCTTTCTTTTCTCACTCCTATGCTCCCACTCCTGCTTCTGTGCGCCTTTACCAACCTTTCTTTACTCAGAATTCCAGTGCTGTCCCCTGTTTGGGAATGGAAAATACCAATGCATAATAAGGTAACATATTAATTATAGCCCTTTGGTAATTGAAGATAGATTTTATGTTACTAGTTGAGATCTCACACCAGGAAGTGCAGGGCTCATGAGGCATCGTGATAACATCTCTGGTCAAAGCACTAAATCTTTGTTAGGAGCTTTAAGAATAAAAAGATTGAAGTTATTTGATTTTCTCTTTTTTCCTGTTAATGGATATTAATGAACTGGATAAATCATAGACGAGTGTCATGCATGCTTAGCCCTCAAGTATCTATCAGAGGCTTTAAATGTCCGCAACAGGTGGGCTTGGTGAATGCCAGGAGTTAGCATGACTGAAAGGGTGTTTTGAGTCATGGCACATGGCAACATAGAAATAAAACAGATATATCACAAGTGGGTGGTAGAAAATAGACTGGAAGAGAATTTTAACACCTACAATATGACAGATTTATCCCTACCAACTTCTCGGTTTTGTGATACCTTCATTTTCCCTTGATCTGAGATTCTGAATGTGTATTATATATTTCCTCCTAAAACTCTTTGTGCTGTTTCTTTTATTTTATCATTTTTTCTGTAGCTTCCTTTTTAAGTGCAACTTTAATTTTTTTTTTATCTGAAATCATAGTAGCTTGCTTTGAAAGCCATTTGTTCAGTGTTGTTCTGATGGTGATTTTTGGTTAGAGGCCCACAATCATATCTGTAGGATGTGGCTGGAATAGTTCATACATCTTGGTGAGAGTCTCATAGCAATATAGGAAGAGACTGACTTTGAGGATAGGAGACATTTGAAACTGTAACAGATCATGGAATGTCATTTCCAAAAACCAAGTGGCAAAGGCCATGGTACATGTTTAAGTTCTTAATCTCTGTGTGAATAGTACAAGGAAACCATCTAAACCCTGGTTAGTTGTGAAATGAACAGGAATAAATTAGCATTTTCAAGGTCCTTTGCAGTTTGCAGGGTCCTCTGTTTCATGTATCTAACCTCATTTGTAACAGGTCTTCCCCTTTCATAGCAGCCCTTTCCTTTGCTCTGAAATCAGAGACCCTTTAGGGGGCAAGAGCTCCAGCTTTGCTTTCCTTTGGATCTTGCATGATGAAATTGCCCCTCAGGTGGTTCTGGTGGGGCTCCCTTGTTTTATTCTTTGATGGCTATGCCCTGAATTGTGACATTTAAGCAGTGACTTTGCACAATTTGACTTGTCAGTCAGAAAAAGTACTCTTCCACCCTAAAGATTGACAGGAACATGAGATGGCAAGAGCACATAGGACAAGAAATACTTGGGAGAGTGCAGCATCAAATCGCATCATATCATAGTGCATGACTAGATGCCTAATCTCGTTGTTGGAGTCACTCAGTAAAATTGTTGGCAAAGGGACTAGTAGTCTGACAAAGTTGTATTGAGAAAAAACTTGCAGTGCATTAACTTATTAATAGTAGGCGTGAGCAGAAGGATAATGTAAAACAAAATGAAGATCAAACCACTGATAAACCCAAAGACTCCGTTCCATATTGTCATCAGCCTCTTGCCTGTGGCCATGGCTAATGGCCAGTAATTGCCTGAATAAGTTTTAAATCATGTGGAAATTTCTTCGGTAAATGGAAAATATAGTAAAGGGAGAAGAGAGTGACCACAAGCCAAGCTGTGAACGAGGAACTCTTGAGGTGTGGGCCAACTAGGTCACTGAATTTGCTGCGTTTGACTCTTAGGTTGCACCACTTTGAACTCTGGAAGTTTGATCCTCCCAGCTGTGTTTCTGAGGTAGAGACTCTGGGATTAGATTGCAGTGTGAGAATCCCCACAAACGTGATTCCACTGTAACCTCACCAGTAGCCCTGTTTCTCTTGACTTGACAACTTGGATTCCATGAAAGGGGTTTAGTTATTCACATCTCAGGGAAAAAAAAAAACTCATTACAAATCCCTAAATAAAGTATCACTCCTCCCCCTACCAGGGCTGCCTCCTAAATTCCCCATTATTTCCCTGATCACCCAGAGTCACCACATCAGAGGGATTACCAGCTCCTTCCCCTCCGATATATCAAATCTGTCCGTTCAGTCCTGCCCCACAAATGGCCCTTATATCCCTTCTTTCTCTTCCATGTCCTTTGCCATTGTTGTTCTCATTCATTCAGCACCCCCTTATGTCTCATCTGGACAACCACGATACCATTCCAGACTCTCCTTGCTCGCAGACTTTCTTCCCCAGGATCCACCTTTCTTATCACCGTTTGCATTACCCTGATATCACACTTCCCTTGCACCAATTGCAAAAATGCCCTTCGTGCTCTGGCTTTCCCTTCCTTTATACCTGGGTGTGCCACCACTTCCATGTCCTATGCTCCTGCCTTCACCGGGCTGCATGCTGCTTCTGGAGCAGGTCCTGTGTTCTTCTCATACCTTTGTTCACGCTGTACCTTTTCTTGGAATTCCCTCTCCTCTTCAACTTGTTCTAAAGGCTTACCCATTCTTCAGGAACCAGGTCAAATATTACCATATTCATCAAGTCTTGCCTGAATCCCCCCAAACCTGATACGATTGTTGCCTGTGATAAATCTCAATACATTTTATAATTCTTGTAATACTCACTATGCTCTGCCTTGCCTGGCAGTCATTTGTATACTGATCTTGGTACACTTGGAAGGAAGAACTAATCTTAATCTCTGTGAGCAGCAAAATACCATGCACCGCTCCACCGTATAGTAGGGCATCTGTTCCAAAAGTGTTCATTTTATAAAATACGTAAATGGATGGGGTGGTATTATCTCTCGGTGGAGCCCAAGGGTAGGTTAAAATGTAACTACTGATTTGTTGGAAGACAAGAATGTGTACATAACCTCTGAAGTAAATGGATCACATGCAAGAGGGAGCTTAGGACTTTTGATGCCTAACACTCACTGAAAAATTATCCTCATGTACACTGGACTGTGAAAGACTAAAAGGTCTGAAATGTGGCCTTCAAACACTGAAGAGATTTGTTAATCAAACACCAGCCAGCTCCACCAACAGTATATAAAGACGCTTTGTAAACTAGTCCAGTAATTATTAAGGATATTATTAACATCATACTGTTAATGTGTAATGAAGTTGGCTCAGACGCTAATGAAACCAGTAATTGTTTGGGCGTGTGCTAAATAACTGTCAAAGTTTCTGAACCACTAATCCAAGACAGGGCAAAATTACCAGGTCTTACTGAGAAATTGTGTTTCGCCCCACAAAGGCCCTTTTGTGTTACGGTTTTGTAAAAGTTGTGGTTTTGTTATTTGAGGACATGGGTGTGGGAACAAATGTAAGAGCAGGCAGTGGTCACGCTTCATGAAGTTTTTAGGAAGGCAGAGTTAACCTGGGTGAAGTACATTGTAGATGGAATAAATGCTGTTGTTGTAGGGCCAGGCTCCCAGCTCACACTGAACTTGTTGCAGTTGACTAATTAATTAATGGTCAGGAAGTAACGCTTTTGTTTTTGTGTTTTCTCTTATGTTTTCAGGCAAAATGGATTTGTGCTTATTTGCTAACTTCATAAGGCTGTCACTCTGTCCAAATTCTGTTGTTTCTTTTCAAAATGATCAGATGGCTATTGGAAGAACCACACTTGCTAAAAGAATAAACCTTGATGCATGGCTTGAAACTAGAATTGACTTAGAGGTAAACTATTGGCCCTATAAGTTTATTGTTCACAGTTCTACAAGGAGGGACATAAAAATACCTTGGCTCTACCTAAAAATACCTCACTGAAACCTGAAATTGGGGCTTCGTAAAGGTTAATCATCTAATAAAATAGAACATTTCCTCGGGGTGAAAAGTTGAGGTTTATTTTAGGGGTGTGGTATTGTTCAGACAGGCCAAGCTCCCTGCCATAATGTAATCAGACCGGATAAGAAAGAGGCTAGAAAGTTGTAGGGAGAGCACGGTGTCACTTCCCTTCTTCTTCGGGCTTTTTTTTTTTTTAAACAGTATCATAAAATTTGCCTTTAACATATCCTGGCTTTTATTGGTATGCCATTTTCCAGCTAACTAGGATTTACTGGTAGTTTCAGCTGTCTTCTAGATGAACTTTTCACTAAATATTTGAAGAGCATAAGGATTGTGAAACTCATTCATTCATTTGTCTGTGAAGAGTGTGTTCCTTCCCTGCTATACGTGGGGAGTAGGAAGACAAGTAAAGTGTATTCCCAGGCCTCACCCTAGTAGGGGAGATGGATGAATAGGGTCGAAATCAGCAACATACACTAGATAAGACAGCATCTGTATGGTATTACGCCAGGACCTGTTACAGAGTGAAGGTCAGCTGCCTTCCTTGAACTTCAGTGGCCAAAGCCACTTTTAGGGTTTCAGGTGGGACTATATTTTTGTTTTATATGAGGCTTCATTAACACTTTTTGCTTTTAATTCATTTTTTCAACAAATAATTATTATGGGGAACAAATTGGGGGAGGGGATAGGAAATGCAAGGTCAGGGAACATGGTTGCAATTTTAAATAGCAGGGGACAAAGAAAACATTACCGAAAAAGGGACTTGGAGTAAATCCTTGAGGAAATACAGGAGCAACCGTGAGAGGCTTGGTGCTGAGGGAATGGATGTTGGGACCCTGTGGTGGGGCCTGTCTGGAGGGTACAGGGGGACAGCTTGCAGGCCAATGAGGTTGGAGTTGAAGGCAGTGATGGCAAGGTGGGCAGGGATGAGGCCAGAGAAGGAACAGAGTAGGGAGTCATGGGGGGACTTACAGGCTATCCTGAGGACCTTGGCTTTTCCTAGAGATTGTGCCGGATGACCAGCCTCCAGCCATCAGTCAGCTGTTGAGCTGTTACAGCATGATAGGGTGCTGTCTTTATTTCTATTCATATTTCTACTTTTATTGTCCCTACAGTGGAAAACAAGAGATTTCATTCGTGGGACAAAGTCTCATCCTTGTACATAATGGACATAGATATGTACATCTCTGTCCTGCCCTGTTTTGTCTGACACTATGGAGATATGTGGCTAGAACTGTTCTTATTAGTAATTCTGCTAATCTGGTACATACCAAGGAGGACATATATGATACCCTTGATCTCTGTAGTCATAGTGTATAATTTCTTTTAATTACACTGGTAACAGTTAGGTTTATCATTAATGGCACAAAAGTGAATTCTTCGTAGGGCCAAATACAAGCTCTTCAGGCATATAAAGTGGGTTAACAAGGGTGGCTCAGCGTTAAGCTATGCCAGAGCTGAGTCCAAATTTTATTCCGGTACAGGGATGACTTTCTATGTGGCCTCTCTGGCTCTGGAGCTAATTTGGATGCTGAGTAGCCCCACAGGTATTTATATGTAGTGTTTGGTATTTTTACTGGGTCCTATTCTTCTCCCTTGGATCACCTAAAATGGTTAAGAATTTCCTAGTGGGATTAAGGTTGTGATCTCTGGGGAGGGGTGGGCCATCTGCTCTCGGTTATTTTTGTGTTAGCTGCTTCCCCTTAAATGTATGTTCACAAATGAGCCACAGCCTTATCAGCTGGGGTCCAGGGAGGACTTGTCTAGGTGCTGCTCCTGAACTTGGTGTCTGAGCCATGGCTTCCCAAAGACACTCAGGTAAATGCTTCATATTCTTTATCTTCTATTGAGAAGAAGTTTGTTAGGAAAGTGGATCCATCATTTGTCTAAAAGATACTTTTTTATTAAGTGGATTTAGTATTATCTAAATAGTAAATATAATGTAGTAGTTCATCTCTCTTCTCTCCTTGCCTTCTAATGCTGTTTCAAAGACGAAAGATTATTCTTACTAGAGTAAAATAAGCAGTTTGAGTATCTTATTTTTTAAGTTATAAACATTTTACTATATTGTATATTTTTCAGGACATCTTATGAAACTGTAAGAAATTATGTGAGGAAAGAAGGGGGTTTTTTTTGAGCTGGAAGGAGGAATATTTATAACTGAGGAAGTCCATAATGACTTACCATAACATATCTTCCCTTTTTCTAAACAACATTTTTAATCCTCCTAAAGGAACAGCTATGATCCTTTTGATATCACACTTAGGTTCTATTTAATTGAAAAGGGGGCTGAATTTCAGAACCTCTACTGTCATTAGCACAGGAGTCTTCCTCTTGTTTTGTAACCTGATGTTAAGAAAGCACTTTGTCAATGGGCAAGACATGGAGGAATAGAGGTCAAGGAACTAAAGGACAGGCAGTCTCCCCAGACTGCCTGGTTCACTCTAGTCAGCCTGCTGCCTGTCTCTCCTCTGAAGCCAGGAATGTCGTTGTTGCTTTGTTGCCCTCTGCCTAAGTAATGGTTCCCTTCCTTAGAAACCAGGCACTTTGTCGTCTTTTCCAGTTTTCAGATTAAGGGACAAAGTAATCATCAGTGGCAGTCTTTTAGAAAAATTACTTCTGAAAACTTGTGATTGTCTGTCGATATTGAAACAATGGTGATACTTTTTAGAAATGTCTCCTTTGGTGTTTAAAAAAAAAAGTGCTCCGATGGAATTCCCTGCTTTAATGAATTAATACGCAATGTCTTCCTTGTTCAAGAGCTGAAGAGCTGTTTGTTTTTCCCCTACTCCCCATGATCCATTTTACAAACATGGCACCACATGCCTGAGATTGTGCTAATCGGCCAACATACACATTCTCTGGGTGAAGGCAAACTATTCAGCTGTACCAGTTGTTCCAATGGACCTTGAATTCATGTTAACTGGTAGAGTAACTCCCCATTTTATTTACTAGTTAAGTGACAAAATAGGTACATACTGTATTTTAAAAGTGACATAATTATAACACACCCAAACTTGGATTTTAAATTGCACCCAATCCTGACTTTATTCTTGCTTATATAAATCTGGAGGCTATAACTGTGACTAAATTAGACAAATTAATAGACACCTTTTAGAAGAGTTTTTAAATCAGGAATTACCATTTTGTATTGCATTGGGTTCATCGGTCCATGAAAGCAGACGAAAGACACATCCTCATGGAAGAAAAATCCACATTGCCCTGAAATGGGCTTTGTGAGGACAGAATTGGATCTGAATCCATTTTTAGGGATCATCCACATACTGAGGGGACATTCCAAGGACAAGAATGTATACTTTCGTTATTGAACACTTACAGTCTATGAAATTATATAGATTGAAATCCTTTACCCTTTGGCCTTTCCAGTTGAGGACCAGAGTTGGGACATGGGTGGGAGGGAACTAAGGTCATTCGCCGTGTTCTACAGCCATTAATTCCCATCACCAGCAACTGCCCAGTGGGTCCACCCCCGACCCAGCACTTTATTCTCAGGGCAGGGATGCAAAATGAAAAGGTTGGGTGAGAGGGAGTAATCAAACTGGGTTGCCTTCTTAAAATAACTGAAAAATAGTAGTCAGAAGATTTGGTTGAGGGTGAAGTAAAATGTTTTCTACTTTTAATGACCACCAAATGACTGCCTGCCTGCTACTTCACCACAACTAGAGAAACCGAAAACCCATGCACTGTTGTTGGTGGGTTGGAAGCACTTTTTTCCTATAGGGAAGACAATGTGCTGCACATTTAATGACCACCAAATGACTGCCTGCCTGCTACTTCACCACAACTAGAGAAACCGAAAACCCATGCACTGTTGTTGGTGGGTTGGAAGCACTTTTTTCCTATAGGGAAGACAATGTGCTGTACAACATTAAGAAAAGCTTCAACTATGGACAAAATAGCACTAGAATAGAATCTGGTCCTGGTGGTAGTTCAATGGCATGCAATTGTTTTGTTTAATTATCTCTATCCAACCCTCCTGATACCAGATATAATCTAAGTTGTGTTACCTGTCTATTGGTGATTCAAAAGAAATTTATATGTTTTTTTCCCCCTAAGTGCAGTATACAAGTGAGGTTGCTAATAGCATTGAATCATTCTGCAAATGTTCTGTTTTTAAGGGAAGAAAACACTTTCTGATTTTCTATGAAATTCTATGAAAGACTACTTTTCAGCCATGACTCATGAACTTTGTCTCATTCCAGCTACTTAGATATTTATTCCCAAATATCTGACAACACCTCCAGGTGCATGAGCATGTCTATTACACAAGTGTCCTATTCATTGGCTAAGGCTTCGTTCCATTTATTGAATGTTCTTAGGAAAGCAATATACCCTTTCTCTTTTGAAGCCAATATTTATATACAGAGTGACTAACATACTGGTGTGTTGGACTTAGCAATTAACAGACCAGAAATAACCTGAACTTTTTTTTCCATTTGGGTTGCTGTTCATTGTTTACACTCTATATTGTACCAGTCAGGGAAAACACATAGTTAGGAAAATGCAACCTAGTTATAACATTCACTTTTTCCTTAAATATTCTTATGTTGAGCCACTTAGGCATGGGGGAAAATGAACATTAGCATGAAATATGTGAGAAAATACATATAAGAACACAAGGAAGATTGTTAAATACAAATGGAATCTTCTCTACTGAGAGGTTTATAGTAAAAAAAAAGTTGCAATGTTATATTACTCCAATATGTGTATGATTCATGAATAAATCAAAAGCCAAGACTTCTTATTGAGATACTGAGCTTTATGTAGGCACCTTGTAGCATACTGGATGTAGTTCAGGAATTTTCTGAAAGAGGAAGCTTCTTTTTTAGGTGAAGAATGATGTGTCTTTTGAAGCAGGCATAGCATGAAAATCAGGCTACCACTTTGGAATAAATATCAAAAACTTGATCACCCAGTCACATTTCCAACAGCATTCTAACCTGCTAAGTGTATAAAGGACTGTAGGTTAGATGCCAGCACCTTAAGATCCCAGGAGCTCTCCCCTGATCTTCTAAAACAGAAATCTTTGTTCAAAAATGCTTTTAATGAAAGAGGTTTCAGAAACTTAATGGTAGTGATTTATCTCCATCTGTCAGTCAATAGGCATCTACTGTGTGACCCGTGTATACAAGGCCCAGAATTAGGTCCCTGGGGCTCCTCATGTATTGGCAAACTTTTCTGTGATAGAGAAACCTTATGGCCACATCCAGATGAGGGCGGCACTGTGAGGTTAAAATTAGAGAGCTGCCCTAGGTCAGAGACAGGCAGGAAGGGAAGCAGTGATGTAGTTATATGTATCCAAGTTTCGTTTAATGATTGATGTCATGCCCTTTCCCAGATAACAGCAACAGGTCAAGGCAAACAGATCTGGAACTTTTGAAAGGTTAAAAGGCTTCAGAGTTCATGTACTTAGAAATTACTAAAGGGATAAAAAATAATACCTAAGAGATAAACACCTAAAGTGTATGTCTGTCATTCATTAAGATTAAAGAGAGCCCCAAAGAAAAGATAAATGCTACAATCATCTTTCTCTATTTTTGTTTCCAACAAAGGGAAAGACAGGAAAGTGCAAAGCTTTTTTCTTATCATGAAGTCAGTGCTTAACTATGGCTCATTTTGGTGGACCTACAAATCAGGGCATTTGCTGTCTTTTCAGAAGCTCTCAGCATTGTCATTTAAAAGCTGTTTTCTTAGAATTATTAAGCTCTTTGAAGCTAAGTAGCTAACCAAATATTTTGCTCTCATGCCCATTGTTCATATTTTATGCAAAGTTTTGACATGGTAACTATACCATCAGTGGGAATGTATTACTCCAGCTTCCTCCTAAGCACACTGCTCGGTTTGAAATAGTTTGGGACCAAATAATTATAAGGTTAGAAAAACACGAGATAAGCTAATTCAGGTTGCCCAAAGTCCCACTTAATTGGATTTATTGCAAAAGAGTGCTAAAGTTCATGAATTTGCCATCGACATTGTTTACATGCTTTAAGTATTTCCAGTCTGCTTACTTATTAGGCAGTAAAGCCAGCATTCCTGGAAGTGCCTATTTATCTTGACAAATAAGTGTTTCCACACACATAAAGGCTTGAGTGCACTGTGGAAATCAGTTCTAAAAGTATGACCCTGGATTTTTCACACAGCAGGAAGTAAAAAAAACAATAATGCCTAAAGGTAGCACCCCCAAACATCATTAACTTGGGGTGGACTCGTTTAATTTTCCTTTTGCTTGGTTTAAGACCCTGTATTACAAGAATAATAAAGTGCTGAGCAGCTTCATTGATTGTGATTCCACATTCAACACAGTCTGGTACTTCCATGTTCATTGGTGAGCCATGGATTACTTCATTATCTGGATGCCTAGAAGATTTTAAAATGAGTAGCATTCAAGATTTTATTCTATAAATAGACACCTTGGTAAAGGAGGAGGGATTTTCAAATGTCCAAGACAATAGTCTCTGAAGGGCTAAACCAGCTGACGTTACTAGCCAATGTTGTCTAATCTTATAGATTCTGATTTCCGGCCAAATGGCATTTAGGAGCCACTGATAATTTCATTTCCTAGGATTTACTGTTACTGAAGATTTATTTGGTTTTTGTACTCAGCTCTTAACAAGAAAGTAAATCTTTGTTGAGTTCACAATTTCAATATGGAAAAGCCAGTAAGACAAAGATTTTATGTGACATGTGAAAGAACAGCAAAAATGAGTTAAAAAGAGTTATTTTCAACTTGCTATCTCTGTGACAGGCACATTTTTCCACATGCAGAGACTAAAGGTAGTTTAAAAGCTGCCCTATCTAAACTGCAGAGTTCAAGGAGATAGACTCTGGTTTCACCATGTCTCTTTTCATTTCGAATCCAATTATATAAGGGAACATCTTGCTTTTCTTTTTGGGGAAAAGTGCTAGTAAGAACCATTATCTGGTCTGGTTAAACTCAGAACTGATACAACTGTCCGGGTCAATTACATTTGCCCAAGAATGTCACTTGCTTCAGTCATCAGTTCTGTGGAAATGAGAGGGTCTGTCTGTGTGCCGGCACAAACTGGAGCTGGGCTGGCCCAGAACATGATGTTTGTAGGTGGTCTGATTCCCTGTTTTGGGGGGCTGGCTTGAGAAACTGACCCAGTTCTGAATGACACTTCACCAGCCTTAGTAGGGTCTGAGACACAGGGTGCGGTTTCCTTAGCTCACACACTGCTATTTGGTTGCCTGTGGCAACAAGATCCAAACAAGTTGGACATGTGTTTGTATAAAAAAAAAACACTGGGAATGGGACCCAAAGTGGGAGTTTGGGGCCGTTCAGTTAGTGGAAGAGCTGTGGTGAGTACCGGGCAACTGCTCATTGCTTTTCCCTCATTCTTTCTAAATTACGCTGAGGATGTCTGCTAGCATAATAACCATGTTTGTGGAAGTTGGAGAAAATAGTCTCCATTCTCGTGTTTTCTGAGCAAATTAGATATTTGCTATTTATTTGCCCATGTAAGTTTCTTTTCCAGGGAGAGAGGAACAAGTTAGCAAATGTTTAAGAAGTTGAGAGTTTACAGGTACTGGCATTTAGTATCTTTTTTGGTGACAGGATTAACAGAGTGCCTTAGCAATGCTTGTAATTGTAGGCAGGTGGTCAGGGGTCGGGGGTGTGTGGGGTTCAGGATGGGGACAAGGGGCCTTGTTCATATGAAGGCAGTGGGAAAGGTTCTTGGAATAATCAGCTTAACACTTTTTATAAGTTACTCCCCCTGAGATTTTACTTTAAAATTACAATTTTTCCAACAGCAAATGTCCTAAATAGTAACAATTCATTGATTCTATCTAGCCTCATTTGCTTGAACAAAGGGGGGATTTAATTTTGGTCCATCACAAAGCAACACGTCACTACAACAAGTCATTCACAGTTGCAAAACTCGCCAGCTCCAATTGAGAATGCCACTTTAATCAATCCTCTCTTGCTTGATTGCCCAGGTCTCAGAAGTCAGTAAACTACCTTGGACAAAACTCCTTAGGATCCATTCAGGGATATAAAAGGGTTCTGCCAGATTTAAAGTAAATGCAGACATTTTAAGCAAATTAATATGGATTGCTTGTATGCCTCATGTTGTCTGGAGTCAGCAGTAAGTCCTTGTAAGTCTTTGTTCAGATGAACTGAATTTTACAGACAGGAGGAAAGTGAGGCTTCCGGAGGATGCTATTCCTGCCCCCACCCTGCGCCCCCCAAGAAGTTACAGAGGAGGAACTGGAAGCTGGCAGGGACGTTTCTGGCTCACTGTCTAGAACGCAGTCCTGAAAACAGAGGGTCTGGGCACTTTCCTCCTCCACAAGCTGTCTGAGGCAGCCAGCCTGTGACTAGGCCCAGCATCTCTACCCAAGCAGCTGCCGCATGCAGACTGTGCCCATAGCTGTGTGTCCCTTTGTGTAAAACAACTCCTTCTCTCTTGCCTGCTCCATCACACCCCTGCATTCCTTCACATCACAGCTCAGAGCCACCGAACCGCCCAGAGACCCTGTCAGAGCAACACAAGCTCTGATCCACTTGTCCGCCTCAGTGGCCTGTGGAGCAGCACAGTGAGATAACCCAGCAGGGGTTTCTCCCAAGTCCCCAGGGACTTCACTGGCCATTGGCCTTCTGGTCCCTGGGGAACTACCCTTAGGGGCTCTTTCTTCCCAGGAGCCTTAGTGAAGTATCTGTTGCCTTGGCACAGCTATCCCCTGGAAGCCTCTGTGGTGGAGCACGCTGGTCTTTCCATTGGTCATTTGTTCTGCCTGCTTGCCTCCATAGGTCCCTCCAGGTACAAGGTGGGCACCATGGCTGAGAAGTTCGACTGCCACTACTGCAGGGACCCCCTGCAGGGAAAGAAGTACGTGGAGAAGGATGGCCACCACTGCTGCCTGAAGTGCTTTGATAAGTTCTGCGCCAACACCTGCGTGGAATGCCGCAAGCCCATTGGTGCGGACTCCAAGGTAACAGTGGTCCCTGCATGGTTTTTCTGTGGCCAACACAACAAAAGCTCATTCTCTCCTGAGTCTTCCTCATTGCTGCAGCCACCCAAGTGTCAGGCAGGATGGGCAGTGGCCTGGAGACAAGGAAACGTGGAGGCCCTGGCCCAGGACCCATAGACACCCTTACTTCTAGCGCTTGTTGTCTTGACTGTCCTGAGCTGTCTCTGTGCAACTTGAACTGGCTGGTGCCAAGGCCCATGCCAGCTCGGTTGGTTGTACTTTTACTCTTGTTTCAGGAATTGTGAGTCTTCCTTCATGTTACTCGCTAGAACATTCACCTCAGGGCATCCCCAGGTGTAAGAAGTGGTGTCATCTCAGGAGTCAGCCCTGTACTCTCAGTGCCCCCACGTCACTCACAGCAACCCATCCCCTTCTGCTTGGTTTCCAGGAGGTGCACTATAAGAACCGCTATTGGCATGACACCTGCTTCCACTGTGCCAAGTGCCTGCACCCCTTGGCAAACGAGACTTTTGTATCCAAGGACAACAAGATCCTGTGCAACAAGTGCACCACACGCGAGGACTCCCCCAAGTGCAAGGGCTGCTTCAAGCCAATTGTGGCAGGTACTGCTCACACTCACCCCCGGGGTGGCCAGGGAGGAGGCCTCTGGGCAGAGATGATGTGGGGCTGCTCGGGACGATGGGGCTAATGCTGCTGTGAGCCGCTCTTAGCTTTTAGCATATATATGCACGCATATATATACATGTATACATGCGTACACATATATGCTCGCACACACGCACACATTTGGAAACTAAAGACCACTGAAGAGAACTGTCTGTGGCAAGAGAAGGAAGTGAAAAAGTATGTAGCACTTTCTCATTTGGGTAGAGTAAGTGATCGAAGCATGCCTCTTCCTTAGGGTATAACTCTGGGTCAGCCAGTCCCCTATGGAATCTCTGAGTTCACAAAGGGTGTGGGAGTGGGGACTCAGGCATCTCCTCCTCAAACATTATAGATGGGGTCCCCTCCCAACAGATTTGGGTTGGCACACTGACAGGTAGGCCACTGTCAAGAACCTCCCCCGCCCCAGTGGGTAGGCTCATCAGAAGCGTGAGGCCAGTAACTGCAGGGCCTGCATTCCCTCACCTCTGGAGGGCCTAGGGTGGGAGCTGAGTGGATGCAGCCCCCTGCAGAGCACTGTCAGTGGGGCTATCCAATCGCTTCCCCCCCGCAGGAGATCAGAACGTGGAGTACAAGAAGACTGTCTGGCACAAAGACTGTTTCACCTGCAGCAACTGCAAGCAAGTCATCGGGACTGGAAGCTTCTTCCCCAAAGGGGAGGACTTCTACTGCGTGACTTGCCATGAGGACAAATTTGCCAAGCATTGCGTGAAGTGCAACAAGGTATGTTGTCCAGGGAGTTCTGCGTGGACTGTTGTTTCTAGAAGCGTTTGACAGTTGGCAGAGCACTTGCACACACATTATCCCATTCCATCCCCACGATGGCCCTGTGACGTGGGAATTATTATGCTCATTTTACAGATGAGGAGACTGGTTGTAGAAAGCAGTGCCTGGGCTGACTCACGCTGCCCCGAAAGGCGCTCCCCTCGGAGGCACAGCTGGCCCTGGCTCTAGAGGCCCTGCCTCCACCACCTTGGTGCTGTGTAATGTTGCAAAGGGGCTCGTCTTCTCTGAGCCTCGGTATCTTCATTTGTAACTCGAGGATAATAATAGCACCTGCCTCCCATGGCCATTGTGGCGATTAAATGAGATACTGTAGACCAAAGCGCCCAGCACAGTGCCTGGCACATAGTAGGCATTCAACAAAATGGTTGTTGAATCTGAATCCGGTGCTACACTCCCTGGTCTAGGCCATCACATCTGGAGGAATCACTTACCAGGATCAGCCCTGGCATGCCGAGTGCTTTGTGTGTGTTACCTGCTCTAAGAAGCTGGCTGGGCAGCGTTTCACCGCTGTGGAGGACCAGTATTACTGCGTGGATTGCTACAAGAACTTTGTGGCCAAGAAGTGTGCTGGATGCAAGAACCCCATCACTGGTAGGCTAAAGAGTCCTTGCTAAGTCGGCCAGGCTAGGTTTTGCGCATGGTAACCATCTCTCATTTTCCTGCTTCGTCGGTTTCATCCACAAAGGCCCCAAAGAATGCCCCCTCCCCTTGCCATTGTGGTCCCGAAGAGTTTTAAGAGTTTGAATTCTCCCCCAGGCCAGGTTAGCCTTTGCAATACAGAACATTTCCAGACTGCTGCTGACTAAAGATGCTGTGCTGCGGAGTTCACGAGCCTGAGACCCACGCCCACGCCACGGGCAGGCACTGCACGTGGGACTCTGTGGGGGAGGGGGAGAATGGGGTGAAGCTGGGTAGAGGCCAGGGGGCGGGGAGGGAGGCTGAAGAGCTATAGGCTGGGATTATAACATCCCATAGTTGAAGGCTAGCTCAGAGGTGCCTGTGGGCAGCTGTGTTGCGATCAGAAGCCGAGCTAATCACTTCATTCCTCATCTCGCGCCGCGATCCACGTGCCCTGGGCCCTTTTCCCCGCCTCCACCGTTCCCATCTCCCCGGGGAGCCTTGAAATGTACATTTGAGAAGACTTTTGCCATCCTCAGGGAAAAGGACTGTGTCAAGAGTGAGCCACCCAGTCTCTAAAGCTAGGAAGCCCCCAGTGTGCCACGGGAAACGCTTGCCTCTCACCCTGTTTCCCAGCGCCAACCTCCGGGGCAGGCATCCGGGTGGAGAGAGGACTTGTCCCTCGTGGGTGGTGGTTCTTTATAGAAAAAATCGAAGCTTAGCAGCTCCTCGAGGCCCGGTAAGTGCACACCCCACGAACAGCCCAAGTTTGCCTCCTGGTGGCCACTTTGATGCCATGGCCCTGACCTAAATCAAAGAAACTGGTTATGCTGGGAGGTTGGTGCAAGCGTCACAGGGCGATTGCAGTGGCATGGGAATGTGGGTTCTTTAAATCAGAGAAGCCCTTGGCTGAGCTCTGGCATCTTCTCAGGTCCTTGAGAGCTGTAGCACGGTCACAGTGGCATGGTGTGGGGGACAGATCGTGGTGGAGAGGGGTGGCCTGGGGGCCGGGCAGATGCTGCCCCTGCGTGCTTGTTGGCTGTGTAAATGGGCAAGGCAGCAGTGTATCTCTCACCTGTATTCACTGAGCTATCTCTTCTGTTCTCTCTTATGTTTTCCACAGGGTTTGGTAAAGGCTCCAGTGTGGTGGCCTATGAAGGACAATCCTGGCACGACTACTGCTTCCACTGCAAAAAGTGCTCCGTGAATTTGGCCAACAAGCGCTTTGTTTTCCATCAGGAACAAGTGTATTGCCCTGACTGTGCCAAAAAGCTGTAAAGTGACAGGGGCTCCTGTCCTGTAAAATGGAATTGAATCTTGTTCTTTGTGTCCTCACCCTCTGCCCTACACCATCCATAGGGAAAGAGTGGCCTTTCACTTCTTCAAAGTTTTTCCTTCTGTCTTTTCTCCCATTTTACAGTATTACTCTAATAAGGGCACACAGTGATCATACTAGGATTTAGCAAAAAGTAACTCCTCAGCAAAGGTAATTTTGTGATGGCTGCAGTTAAAAAACGAACACTTAGATAGATTGACTCTTCTGCATGTTTATCATAGAGCAGAAAAGTGCTAACCATTTAGCTGCTTAGTGATGTAAGCAAGAAGCCTAAGAGATAAAGCTCCCACTGAGGTGCCCTTCGTGACTCAGCTGGGACCCACTGTCATCACACGACACAAGAGTTGCAGCGGCTGCTCCAACTCGCTGCTCACTCTGTTCTGTGAGCAGAAAGAGAACTTACTGACATGCATGGTTTAACTTCCTCATCAAAACCTTCCTTCTGTTCTTTTGTGCTTTTGATCGACTAATACAAATTTCTAGAAAATTAACATTTGAACTTCGCTGTGATTCTAAACTGACCTTTTACCCATACTAATATTTGAGTTCCCCGTGTGCCGTGTTTTCTGAACGTTCCTATTGTCAAGCGTGGAACATGCCGGTGATTTGGAAAGTGTAGGCAGATTTGAGAAAACAAGCCTGTTTCAGAGGAACATCGTCACCGTGAATACTGCTGAAAGCTTAACAAAAATAACCCACCTGTCGTTTTTCTGTTTTTAATAATATTTCGTTTTAATATTAATAGCAATATAGTTTATGGGTTTGGAGACTTGCATGAAAATATTTTAGCCCGCTCAAACGTTCCTGCAGTTTTGAAATCATCCCACAGAAGTAATCACAAAACTCTAGAGGGGTAGCTGAGCAGGCACAGGGACTGTCATTGACACACGGATATGACATTTCCAACAGTGCCGAGTTGAAACCCTTGTAACATAGTTGTTGTCTGCTCTTTGTCTCTGTGTTAAGGAGGCCCACCAACGTCCCTTCTCTTGTGACTTTTAGGACTGTTCCTGACGAGCTTAGCTGGGTCTCTGGGGAAGTGAGGAGGTCACCATCCTCCCAGGCAGATTTCCATGTAGTGCTTACTTGAGAGGCAGGATCACCTACTTACTGTATTCTAGCTACATTGTTATATTACATAGTAGAATGAGACGGTATCAAAAGTGAACATGTAATGACAATACATATTAACATTCTCATAGCAGTGGTTAGAGAAGCCAATGCCTCATTTCTAAATTTTGTCATTAGCTATTATTATCTAACGTTTCAGTGTATCCTTACAGAAATAAAGCAGTATATAAATAACTTGCCTCCTGTCTTTTCATTCTGCCCAGTGGAATTGCTCTAAGATGATACTACTGATGCACAAACCTGAATGACTTTTTTCCTTCCTTTGAGGACGTAGTCCAGTACAGTTGCATAGGACACAGAAATTACAAACAAACCTATAACAGCACTTAGATCCAATTAAAAACAACAAAAACCCATTCTGACCAAAAATAGCATTTCCCTGATGTTCTCACCCCTTAAAGGGGGCAGATTTATTGTCTTTGGCCAGAGGGATGGGGGCGGAAAGGGAATTATGGCTGAAGCATGCCACTGAGAAATCACTATCCCTATTTTGCTGGCTACCCTTTCCCTGTGCCCTCTAGAGCCCCAGACCCCTGTTGGACACCGGTGCCAACTGCCGCCCTCCACTGTAGGGCCTTCAGGACTCTCACTCCCCCTTGTGGACAATGTGCATTTGGGAGGCTGCTCATTTGGGTCCAAGGACTTCAGTTACGGGTGGAAGCAGAGGTTGCAGCTTCTAGATCATTGCTACCCACCTCTCTGGTGCTCATGTCTCAAACCATTCAACCTACCCGCCCCCTATATGGTCATTACAGGGTAGTGAGTTCACATTGCAGTGAAACAAGTGTCTGCTGCACTCTCCCACATGATGGAAGGGTCACCAGGCCATTAGGTCCCCTAGTCAAACTACATTTCAGCTAAAGACAGAGTGGGGAGGAGAGGGCAGTAGGCTTTGATCAGCCTCAGGCCCAGGGAAATAAAAGCAAAGGGCAGAGGCCCTTGGGTTCTAATACTTAATGTGTTCGAAGGGAATCAGGACCTGTCAGAAGCCATGAGCATTTTTATGAATGGGGAACATCCCCTGTGTTTTCCTGAAAGAAAAAAAAAGAGCAACCCTTAAAACAAGAGTCTTATCTGCTCTCCAAGGCAAGGGATGGAGCCCAGAGGGGACAAGCCTTGGATAGAGAGGGACAACCCTCCCTCCCCCATTCACTGAAGATGGACACTGGTTTGCATGCTCTCCGTTGGCTGAGACCATGACATCTCCAGTGCCCTCCTCCTCTGCTTGCTGCACTTCAGCAAACTCTCAACTTTTGCAGCATCCAATCGCACATGTTTTCTAACCATGCATTCTTCCCTTCCTGATCCTTACTCTGAGCTTTTTTCTTTGCCTTCCAGTTCACTGGCTGCTCCAGGTTCTTCTCTCAGCCCCTCCCAGCCCTTACTTTCCTCCTACTTCCCTAGATCCTATGGTCTATCACTTATTCTTATTCCCCCCTCAATCATGTTAAACACTTTTGCCTACCTTTTTCAGTTGGCCTGCAAAACCCCAGCCCAGCCCGGGGCCAGAGCGCGCTCTGACGAGAAAAAGCCACACAGTTACAGACTGCAGCGACCAGCATTTCATGAACTGCTGGCCTTCAACCCTGTTATCACCACTCCACCTCTTTCTCCATATTCCTAAAACACTTCCACCACTTTCCTCACAAGGGAAACAGACCCATGGGAGTCAGCCTCTGGCTGTTGCCTGCCACAGGATGCCACCTTAACACTTGAGCATCTTTAGAATTAAGTTCCTCATACACATTATAGTGAACTTGCACAGCCAACACTGGGACTCTTGCCCTCCCCTCATCTTCTAGATGAGAAAAGTTCAGAGAGGTTATGAGATTTGCCTAAGGTTACGCAGCTAGTATGTCACAAATCACCCCCTTGGACAAACCTGTGGCCTATCCCTTATTGACACTGCATTGCCATAGAAACGGTGAGCTCCCTTAAGGCAGGGACATGTCTGGCACATCACAATGAAGAAACTATCATGCTCACTGCTCAGTACTTAATTTTGAGTGACAACCGTTAGGAGGAAAGAGGGGAAATTTTAGTTACCAAGTTTTCTGCAGAAAAACCTTTTCTCCCTCAAAATTAAGGGGAACAGGATATCTAGAACGTATCTACTTGTGGTTAACATAGTGGGTTCTGGAGCCCAATTGCCAGGTTCAAATCCTGGCTGCCTTGTTTTCTGGTTACAAGCCCTTGGGCCAATTATTTAACCTCCCTGAGCTTTTCTCCTTGCCTATAAAATGAGACTTAGAATTCCTACATTGGTCCTGGCTGGCTGTCATGTCTGAATGGCTTGAGTGTTGGCCTGCAAACCACAAGATCACTGGTTCAATTCCCAGTCTGGACATATAGGGGGCGCCTGAGACGCAACCACATACTGATGTTTCTCTCCCTCTCTCTTCCCTCCCCCTTCCCCTCTAAAAATAAAGTCTTTTAAAAAAATTCCTACATTACAGAATCACATGCAGTTTTCAGAATAACACAAGTGCTTAGCAGGGTGAATGACACCCAATAAAAGCACTCAGTAAACTCTAGCAATTACAGTGGTACCTCTGTACTTGTTAATTCATTCCAGAATTCATGACAAATGCTGAAACCGACGAGTACCAAATGAAGTGGTTTTTTTCCTGTGGGGCAGCATCGTGAATCATACAAGTTCTATCAAGTGCAATCTTGAAACATTTTTTCCTCGTCAAAATGCGATGAGTATAGGGTCTGACAAGTTCTGAGGCTGATGAGTACTGAGGTATGACTGTATTTCATCTCCATCAGCAAATAAAGTATATGAACTACCATGCAAGTCACAGGACACTGCTCCAAGTCCCTAAGCAGTATGGGGTGCTGGCTTTACAATTAGACTTGGGTTTGAAGCAGCTGTCTTTTTCTAGTTGAGGGACCTTGAACAAATACCAACCTCCACAAATTTCAGTGTCCTTCTAGGCAAAAATGAATACACACCTCATAGGATTGTTGTGAGGGGTTAACGTGATGCCTATCAAGTACCTGGCATATACTACATGCAAACTTAACTAGAGTCATTATAACATTGTTGAGAAAGTTATTAGACACCTTTCTGGAAACACTGAATTAGATTGGTGGAGACCACAGACTGAGGCCTGTTTCAACAATCCAGGCCTGGGGGACACAGGGAATTGACCCCTGATAAAATGTGACAGTCTGCCTCCAAGTTTTTGCTTCTTGACACTAGCTACCGTTTTATTAGTCCCAATCCTCTGGCTCTTGCCACAATGAGTTGACTCCTTAAAATGAGAATGAAAGTGTCCTTAGAGATCGTAGTGTAGCTGCCCTCACTTGCTAGACAAGAGGGCTCAGCAGGTCCATAATGTAAGCAGCCACAGGCACAGCCACCGTGACTCAGGTTCAGCTTGTCAGATCCTTGTCTAGTGTCCCTTGCATTATTCCATACTGCACACTTCTGTGGTTTCCAGGGACTGGAGCCTTTAAAAGGCTTTGTTCCACAACATTCATGACACAGAAGAAATGTGCTCATCCTCAGAATCCACTGGTAAGGCCAGGGACCTGCTTCTCAAGGGAGAGGACACCAAGAGGCCCTCCAGATAGGAAGAGAAACTGGAGATGACCATTGTGCCTCCTAACAGGTTCCACAGCACCAGCCCAAAGCAAGAGGGGGAAGCTAGGTCAGTGTCCCTCACTTTGCAGCTGTAAAGAGGGTGCTCTGACAGTGTTTCAAGTAATGTGCACACCAGGGGACTTCCTGGTTCAACAGCTCCAACAGAACATAATGCTAAGTGGAGAATGGCTGCCACCATTCTCATAAGCACCAGACCTCAAAGCCTGACAGTGAACAGCATCTCACTTTATCAAAAATAACTACTGGAGTAGAACATGTTTCAAGATTGGAAATTGAAACTTTATAAGCAGGTCAGAACACTGATTGTGCCATGCACAGTGATTTCATGAAGAGCTAGGTATATAACAGTCCAATCACTGCCTGAGCACAACACTCAAACTTTAAAAGGCAAATGTGTTTTCCTCATCCATGGCAAGCACCAAAAATGAGGTTTGAAAGGGCGAGGGGAGGAGGACTGGGGAATGACTGTGGGTCTGGGGTTTCTTTGTAGGGTAATGAAAGTGTCCTGGAGCTAGATAGTGCTGATAGCTGCACAACACTCTGAATGTACTAAATGTCACTAAGTGGCGACTTATGTGAATTTCATCACAACAAAAAGAAAGGCACTTTAATCATTGGCCTCAAGTGTAAACCAGAACCATCACAGGGAAGAGTATCAAGCGTTGAAACAAGTGCAGGAAGATCAGAGTTTTAAAATTTGCATCTTAAAGTCCCACAAGCAGAACTCTGCCGAATCACCAACTAGCTATAGAGGAGGAGCACGAGAGGATTTGATTACTACTTATTGAACTTGCCCATTGCTTGGGTTCATGGTTTGGTTAACAACTGCTGTCACCAGTACATTTGGTGTTACTATAATGAAAACAAAACTTGGCTTTATATGCAAAGTTTATTTCACAGAGCACACATTTATATGGAGGTATAACAGTGTTTTAAGATGTGATACGCAGAAAAATAATCAGAAATAACGTTTTAGGATGATTGTCTCTGCCTTCTACGTAACAGGACTAGTGTATAAAAATACTTTTTAAATCTAAGGCACCAAGCTCTAATCTGTAACAAAGGTATAGTACTCTGAATACCAAAGAACTGAAGAATAAGAAGAATAATTACTTCCTTTTACTAATCCAAGACTGGTGACTGAAAAGGAACATGGGCCTGCTTTGAACTATTTGTGACTCACCAGAAAACTCACTAGCATTAGGACAACTAGTTTGCATTTAAGTTTTAGTCAATGGTTTCAGTCAGGATTCCATGCATTTTGAGAAACATATCCTGTACGTATGCATGCATGTGTGTGTACAAGTATGTGTGTGTGTGTGCCGAACTATCACAATGATTGAATACATGGCCCCTTGTACTCACTTGCAGCCAATGGCTAGAGAAAGGCAAGTGAATTTTGGTTCCATATCCCAAGCAAGAGTGTATACTGAAGGGCAGGACTGGAGGGCACAAACAGAAAAAGATTATACACAGTAAACATTAAGAGGAATTAAACAAACCCCACCAGACAACAACCAAATACTGCCTTATGTACACAATAAAAATAATATGTTTCTGTAGATAAAACTCAATATGTACTTCCAAAAAAAAATACTGACAAGAGCATAGAATATGCTTATTTTTCTAAGATCTTGCTGCCTAGGACTCCCAGCATCAGTGCTTGTGTGCTTAGCTGGCATAGTTATAAATACACATACATAAAGGTAAAATATGCTTTACTCTATTTCGCAACCTTTGGTGTTGGTATATTGGAATTAATCCAACAAAGCTCTTGTGAGCAATCTTGAGTCCCTCACATAACCCATTATGTTCACTACAAGATCAAACAGGAGTTTTTCACTGCTCAATTACTATAACTGTTAAACAGAATAAACATTATTTTAGGATTTCGAATATGTACTGACAGAAAATTATTCTTTCAGTAGAGATCCTTTTAGAAGTTCAAGAACAACTATTTATAAAAACACCTTTGATGTACACTCAAACATGTGTTAACAGGAAAATGCAAAACAGGAGACACAACGGAGACAAAACACTATTTACTCAGAACCCTTTCTTGTACTCAAGAGTCAAGATGACATGAGGGAGCATCTTCAGAGATCTGCTAAAATGACCTTTTGGTGTTTTCCTTATTTCCTTATTTGGGATGGTTATTTTCTTTGCCTGGTTCAAGGCAGAAGCGGAGGAATTTTGGGTGACGGGCCTGGAAGTTGAACCCCAGAGTGGAGGATAAATTCTCTCCCAGGCTTGCACGAGGTTTACATATCTGACCAGAGGGAAGAAGAAAAGATTAGAAGATGCTGGTCTCATATCAACTGGGCCGCGGACTTCCTTTGTTAGGGGTGGGCCAAGGACCCTCAACAGCCCCTTGGACATGCCGACACACTGGTGCTTTTAGAAAGGTTCTCCATATCCACAACCCCCAAATGAGCCCATGCTGCCTGTGAATTTCAAAGGGAGTTTCTCAAGGACAGAAAACCAAAGGCCTTCTGGTTTTAGGAACACAGGATGACAGGAAAATTCCACAGACATCACAAACCCTCTGCCCTAAATGATAATCTGCATGCTGTCAGGCACAGCCAGTGGATCAGAGGCTCAGAGGAATCGGAGGGATCTGGGGTGTGAAAGAACCTACTTTGTATTATCTGACAGAAAATGCAGATTATAAAAATTAGAATCAAGCCATTTATTCTCTAAAAACTAACTTGATGGAAACCTCTTTAACATCAGCTTATTAGCTTTTAAACCCACCCCTGCCTTCTCCCTCACCTCCAAAGTTACATGGCGCCAAGATGGCCCTGGAACAGCAGAAAGCAGAACTTTTCACGGTTACCTGCCTTGCAAACAAAAGTGAAGATGAGATAAAGCCTTACCTGATGAAGCAGAATCAGATTTGTTTCCGTTTTTGTCATCCAGAGGTATCTGGGGACTTTGCTGGGATGTTGTGGAACCTTTCAGATGGTGCTTTTGACTATCAGGAAGGGTATCAGACACAAGTGGCTCGGTCTCGCTGGTAATATCGAGTATTTCATCGCGTCTACATTCCTGTGACATTGAATGTAAATTTCTGGGTGGTTCCACAGTTTTGCTGGTTCCCCCAGCCTTTCCAGTTTTTGTTACTTGGTTGGTCATTCTTTTGGTGGATAGCCTGGAAGGAGATATTTTGGTTAGAATCCTAATCATCCCCAAATCAGAGCTCTGTCTTGAAGGAAGCTTCAAACTTAAAGTGACTTTTAAGAAATTAATGCCTTGGAAGTAAATGACCTTTCAGGATAAAATGGTAAGGCTGGAAGGGACCCTGGAGATCACAGAACACACTGGTTTTCAAATTGTGTCCTACAAAGCCCTAGGTTTCATGCATATGCTGAGGGACTCAGAGGAGTTAAGTGTGAAGGCTTCAGGAACCCCGTGCTTACATCAAGCTGACCCAGGACATGGCCAGTAAGGTGTAGTAAAGACTAATGTGGGTTTTCTAGCTCCAGTGCTCTTTCCACACCATCACTATGCCTCTTAGCAAAGTATTTCAATGGACCTTGTAGGTTAATGTCTTTCAGGTAATCACCCAAAGCACCTTTCTTTCTTAGAATCTGCCCCCACTCTTCAGACATAACCTCTGGCCATCAGTTTCCCCATAGGTAAAATGAGGTCATTAATACGGAACTCAGAGGTGCAATGAGAATTAAAATAGGTAATGTAAAATGCCTGGTAAAGTGGTTCCTAACTCATAGCAGTCACTCAATCAATGATGCCCTTCCCTGATTTTATGAGACATTAACCAGTGTGAACAAAAGTACAGTTTGGAGTCAGATATATCTGGGTGTGAATCTGGGCTCTTCCTTAGAAGAGCAGAATGTTGCATAAGTAAGGCCCATAATCTTTCCATGCCTCAGTTTCCTCATCTATAAAGATGGGGATGATAATCCTCACCTAGCAATACTGTTGTGGGTATTAGTTTGTTTCTGTAAGACAAGTGCTTGGTACAAACTAAGAGCTCAATCAATAATCTCATGTATCATTCTAAATATGTCGATCACAATGCCACCAACTTCATTCTGATAAGCTCGCTGAGTAACTCACCTGATACCCTTGGCCTTGGCCTTAGCCAAAGGGCGTTTCACCTTCTGTCTGAAGGTTTTCGTGTCACTTTTTAAAGATGTTTTTATGTTCGGATGGACTTTGTCAGAATTGATGTCTAAAAACAGCAGCCTGGGTGTGTTCTTCACATTTCTAAAATTTGCCTTGAGTTTTGTGGCCAAACTCAGGCCACTTACACAGGCTAGAAAGAAAGGAATAAGATCAAAACTGGAGCTTCAGCAACAAAGACAAGAAGAATGAAGGCTGTGATGCTGATGGGCTGGGAAGGGACGTCTCTGATGGCAGGAAGTGTCCTGGGCAGTACTCTGGAGAGGCAGGCCCAGCAGCCCCTGAGCTTCTCTACTTTCCATAACCATGGTCTACCTGTTTTCCGAAACACCTGTCCACCCTGCCCTCACAGCACAAAGGGGCCACCTTTAAGGAACTTTCCCTCTCTCCCTTGGCAGGAAAGAATGGCATGCCAGAGGACAGGACTGCACCAGATTTCTTACCCCTTCTCTTGATTACCCACCTAGCCAAGTTCTGTCTCTTATTTCAGTCTCACCTCCAGTGCTACCTCCTACCCCTTCCAGTGCCCTAAGGCAGACACTACACCTCTACCCTACTCCTACTGTTATGTTATTGCATTTTGGCGAAACTTCTTTTAATGTATCTACCTTGTGGCAGTTTCACTGCTTATGTGTCTTGCCTCCTTGCTGGCCATGGTTCCTCAAGGATGAGGGCCCTTTCTTCATCTCTGTATCCCTATACCTAGTAGAGGACCTGACTTTGGGATAAAGGGTAGACCAAGAGTGTTTTCTCAGATATCAATTATTGCTGCCATAAAGTGGTTCCTAACTCATATGCAAATCAATGATACATTTTACAGGGCACTCGTAATCACATGACTTTATTTTTTTTCAATGACGTAGAAAGTAGCATTCCACCTGTGGTCAATCATGGATAGGTCAGAAGGCCCTGAGCTATGAAATGCTAGTAAGCCTCACATTCAACTAAGAAAGAGCTGCCATCTACAGTCTTTCACAGCACAGCCTATAAAATATTAACAGTTGCAGAAGCAGCACCTAATAATGATTGAGAGTTCACTATGTGTCAGGCACTATTCTCTTACCATTACACAGATTACCTCACTGAAATCTCATGGCCACCCTAGGAGGACAATAGCTTCCCCTTTTTTCACACTGGAACACTGAGCACACACACAGACTAAGTAACTTGCCCACAGTCATATACACAGGTCAGAAGTTGAGGAGTCCCTGGATGAACCTGGGCAGTCTAGCTCTTAGTGACTAACAAAACTCAAAAGGCCTGCAAACCTGGTGGATGGAAGTCATCAAAATAATCCACATCATCACTTTCGGACTCATCCTCATCATCCGCCTCATGCTCCTCGTACATGTCACTGCGGGATGTTTGTGCAACCTATGATGAAAAAAGGAAATCAAGGTGACATCTAAATATTCAATCATCCTGACTTAGTTACTTCAAAGACGACAGATTTCAATTGGAAGGTTTTGTAAAATCTACTCTTTGGCCCCAAGAGTCTACAGGAAACAGGACAGATGGCTCTAGTTGTGTCTTTCAGCTAGGGAATGACACCCAAGAATGAAAGACTTCCCTGAGTGGCAGCCAAGGGACAAGAGCTTTGGGTTGGCATGCACTCTCTTCCCACTGAGTCCGAACTAAGGCAAGGTAGGGCCAATTCGTGAATTAAAAAAAAAGTTCTTGGCTTCTGCTTAAGGTAAACTTCTCAGGCCAATAAGCTAAATGATCTTTGAGATGGTGTCTCCCAGAATTTTTCAGAAGTGGTATTTCTATTCTAAATTTTCATGGTATGAATAATCATAACTGGGCAATTATAAACACGCACAAGATCAGTTTTGTAGCACAGAAGGTAAAGGGCAAATATTCTGGAGAAAAAAGGCCTTGAATGCATGTGATCCATCAAAAGATAGGAGGACACTGCGGCAAATACTTATGAGACAGACCCCCTAAAGCAGTAAGCATACAGGAAGAATCTCCTGAATTTAAGTTCATTCAAATGAATTTCTGTTCATCACAGGACATTATGAGAGGGTTAGGCAAACTAAAGCATACGGGCTGATACCTGCAATACATATATACAAAGGGTTCAAAACCAAAGCAGGTAAAAACTCCTACTGATCAGTCAAAAAGGCAGGCAACCCAATAGAAACACGGGCCAAGGACTTGAAAAGGCATTTCACAAAACCAGTCAATAAGAATATGAAAAGGCTGCCAATTCTGTTAGTCATCAAAAATATTGATAAATTCAACAATGTGAAAATGAAGACAGAGTTAAAGAAAGACAAAGCCATAAACTGAGAGAAGCTATCTGCAACACATATAATCAAGGAAGTAGTATAATCTAGAACATTTAACAGAACTTCAAATTAGTAAAAAAGAAAAAAAAAGATAAATCAGCTCCAAGTTCTGGGTAAAATACCTAAATAAGCATTTCAACACAAGAAAAAAAAAACATGAAAACTAACTAAAGATCTGAAAAACATGCTCAGCCTTTTTAATAATCAGGGAAATACAACGTGATACTTTGTTTTATTACCACCAGATTGGCAAAACTTAAAAAGAACATGAAGCAACAGGAAATTTTATACACTGCTGGTAGGAGCACGGAGAGTTACCTTTGAGGCATTGGAATTTGTCTTTCTCGTCCGCTTTATAATTTCCTCAATTCTCTAAAGAAAAACAAAATTTCAAACACGAAAACATTAAATACAAAACAGTGGTCCTGAAGTTGATTATTTCCATTTCCCAGAACTGGATCGTATCAGCAACTGCTCCAAAGCCACAGACTTAACAGACACAAGACCTTGGGCAGCAGTTGAGTTCCTTCTTCCAGTCTAGGTTTCAGTCATCTAGAAAATACCTTGAGCAGTGATTAACTGTACTTGTTATGGTTAACACAGAAACCCAAATGATTCCTCACTCTTTAATTTTTCAGACTTTGAAATTCATTACTTAATCATATTGTTGCGAAACAATTAGAATTTTTAAACATAATTTTAGTCTGAACAGACCATGTCTGAGGCTGATGTTAATGAAAAGAATGTACCTCAATGATGCAAAATGGTCAGAGCTTTTGTTACTAGAAAGAGCACACACATAGGAAAGATAAGCATTCTTTTCCCAGTGTACATTTCCCTTGTGAGAAATGGAGCTCTCTAGCCTCCTCAGGGTGACGGATCTGACAAGAGGCCTTGCAGCACCTCAGCCAGGACCGGGTCCCTTCCTTGCTCCCAGGTGAGGCACGATGAGTTACACAATGTGAGATCCTACCATACAAATCGCCTGCTCCTTGGCCTCTCAGAGAGATCTGTACTTTCTGCTTCTTCCCACTCAGCTGCTGCAACTTCTGGCCCAGGCTAGAAGAAAACCTAATTTCTACCAACTCCTACCATGACCTGAGTAAATGAGCAAAGGAGCTCTGTTCCCAGAGGTTTGCTATATTGAAGCATCGCTGTAATGGCCACCAATGGTCCTTGAGAGAGAGATATGGTCAATAAAAGGAGACCCTGCTGGGTAGGAGAAGTCGGGTCTTTGGATAAGAAAGAAGAGAGTAGAGTGGTAAAAACAAGCAGGGCCTGGCATATCACTTGTGATTTTCAAAAACATGTTTTGATATCATGTGTGTAACATTGTTTTAAACAAAGAGTCAAACCTCCAAACCAAAAAGAGAAAGAAGAGAATGATTACCTTCTTTCTTTCTAATCTTTCTTGTAAATTCCGTAACATAATTTTTTCCTGCTCCTTCTTGCGTTTGTCGGCCTCCTCCTGAACTTTTGCTTTGGTGTCCTCTTTCTAGGAAATTTGTATAAAAATTTTTTATCTCAACATATCTGAATGACATCAGACAACACTAGTTTTAAATTTTAAACAATAAAATTGTGATCCATCATAACAAGAATGTAATCTTTTGACTGAAAGTGTCCATGACATATATGGATGATCAGTTTTCAAAGGATTAGCTAAAATGTACAAAACTAGGGTACTATTATCTTGAGGATTTAGAAGGCACGTGCTGGTAGCCTCCAGGACCTCCAGGTTATCATTAACAGTTTCAAAGTATAGTGACAGGAGTCAAGTCTCACACTTCTCAAAAGCACCAAGAGGGTTTTTAAAGGTACCTTCTCCAGGAATGCAAATCACACAATCATTTATGTAACGTAACATTTTGATAAATGATACACTGAAGGTGGAATATAAATTAGGCTATTCAAACTGAGCTCAGTTTGGGGGAATTATTTACCTGGTGATCTGAATTTACATGGGTTAGACATTCTTATTGGTGAACCGATGCCTTTAAACTTTTAGAGGTATTTATAATTTCTATCTTTACCTGCTGGGTGGAAGTGGCGTGCAGTTTTGAGTTTCACCACAGAATGCAGGTTTGAGAAAATACACTTAGGATGTGTAATCTGTGTGAGTGGTTTGGACTCCCTGAAACCAAGCTGCAATATTTTTTACATAGTGAAACTAAAAAACTGCTAATCTGTAATTTGTTTTCTGCTTTTGTTTCCCTTGATAAACATTCTAGAATTTTTGCCAAGGGTGGCTGAGAGTGACTGACAGTGATGTAGGGTATTAGCTTGCTAGACTGTAATGTAAAAATGCAGCCACAGAAGGCAGCATCTGCTCATCTTTCTTGAAGAAACATATTTTTGATTTGGGTTTCAAATGAATTTCATAACCTAGTTCTCATCCCCTGATAAAGTACAAAATCAGCAAACCTGTAACAGCACTTTCTGCTTTTCTTGATCCTGACATCCCTTCTTCTTTTTTATTTTCTTTTGTCGTTGCCCACTGCCAAATTTTGAGAACACTTCTTGGCCTTCAACTTCTTTCTTTGCCACATCTATCTTTTTCCTAATGACACAGAATATTTAAATTACTCTTGGTATTTGTCTTGGTCTCTACCATACACAGCTTGCAGTAAGTGCAATTTATGTTTATATCAGATTCCCCACATTTTCTGTGTTGTTATTCCACAAGGTTTGCACAATTTCACCCTTTTTAAATGGGGGAAACTAGCCCTTGGGAGTAGAAGATTTCCACTGAGTGGTGGGCTACTTTGCATCTTAAAACACAAGAGAGACAGAGGAAAGAGAAGAGAGATTATCTCTCCTCCTTAACTGTTTTAGACACATGGGACTCTCTACTTACACATGCTCATACCCAATTATCACATGGGGGTGAGATAGGGGTAATTCAGAGGAAGGTCTGGTGGTGCACAGAAGAAAGCCCAGTCCACAAAGACCAGTATTTAGCGCTTTTAAAATGCTAAATCAGGTCTGTTCACATGAGGCAATGAATAATTGTCTTCAAATTATAGCTCTTTGCTATCCAGAATATCCCCTTCTCCTTTCTCCTGAGGCCAAATAAAGTATATGGGAAGCCTGTGATTATATTTACAAAACACTTAATATTTAAAAGCAACCTCAGGCCCTGGCTGGTGTGACTCAGTGGATTGAGTACCTGCCTGCGAACCAAAGGGTCACAGATTCGATTCCCAGTCAGGGCACATGCCTGCGTTGCGGGCCAGGTCCCCAGGTCCCCAGTAGGGGGCGCGTGAGAGGCAACCACACATTGATGTTTCTCTCCCTCTCTTTCTCCCTCCCATCCCCTCTCTAAAATAAATTTTAAAAAGCCAGCTAGTGGACAGAGGTTTACATTCCAAGGTCCTAACTAGAATGGGCCTCAAGGTGGAGGATCAAGAAAGCTTCATATTGAGTCAGAATGCACACAACTATACATGAGATTTGCTGCCCACAGGGAATCCTTCCAGCAGTGGCTGATGAGATTCAGGTATCCCAAAGGTCACTGGAAAGCACCTTTAGGAAAACACAGAAAAAGTATACTTTCCACGTTTACAAATTCTAAAATTACAAAAGATATTGAAACAAAAGACAGGAGCTGACACCAGTGAATGCCAACAGAAATGGTCTTGTGTGATTACTCAGGTACCACCACTGAGATCCGGGATCCTGCAGGATGTTTAGTTTCTTTATGCATCTCCATGGAACACCTTCAAGGGAAACAATGCATGAGGGTGAAAGGGGCCTGCCTATATCATTCATCTACACACCAGTGTCCTCTCTCTGCTTGACATGCTTCCCACACTTATTTCTGGTTCACATTGAAGAAAAAGTCAATCAGTCTCTTGAGAATTTGTAATACATCTAATTTGAGGGTAAGTTTTGACTTTCTAACTTTAGGCCCAGACAAAAGTGATAGCGTAGAAAAGATAATACTGTGCTGACCTTTGTTCCACTTCTTTTTGTAGTTTTTCTTCTTTTTCTCTCTGTTCACGAGCAAGATTTCGGTTTGCTGTCAAAATGTGTGTTGCCTCCTCAGCACTCAGAATCCCTTGTGTACTTTTGTTATCAGACTCTAGTTTAAATTAACATGAGAAGGGAACTTACTGCCTCTCAATCCAAAAAGTAGTGTAAGACAACCAAAAACATTAAAAACAAATATTAAAAACAAAGTATGTATACATGGTCTAAAATTTATAAAAAGTGATATATATGTAGCTATGTAACAGATTATGTTCAAAATCCCAACTCCCCAACAAAAGAAGTAGCATTTTTTTCTTTTTAATAAGTACTTGTTCTAAAATGAAATGATGTACTCTTCCCTCCTACTTTGGTTTAACTCTTTTAAGATACCTTACTAAATTGACCCTATGGGAAAAAGAGATTTATACTGAATACAGAGGAAAACAAACTAATATTCAGTCTAAATGAAGTGTACAAATCTTAAATACTTGACTAAACAAAAACACATCCAGCACACATTTTAAAATTTGTTCATCACTTTCACTAAATAATTACTGTTGAGCCAACCATTCATAATTGTTCATTACGATATCTGGTTGATCATAAAGTGGGTAACTGCAGATAGCCAAAGAAACCAAAAGTCGCCCTGGCTGGTGTGGCTCAGTGGATTGAATTCCGGCCTGTGAACCAATGGGTCACCGGTTTGATTCCCAGTCAGGGCACATGCCTGGGTTGTAGGCCTCGTCCCCCCAAGTAGAGGGCACATGAGATACAACCGCACATTGATGTTTCTCTCTCTTTCTCCCTCCCTTCCCCTCTCTCTGAAAAATAAATTTTTAAAAAAAATAAAATTAAGCAATATCCCTGCATATTAACACATGTGACAGGCAAAATATCAATATGATACTTTCAGGAACCCACATACTGCCCGTATGTGTTACAACTTAGGTAAAGCCACTGACCTATAGGTCTTGATGGAAACCTGTTCAGCCATTCCTAAAACCATGCTTTATCAGAGCTGGAAGGGACTGCAAGGATCACCTAGACAATGTGTTCATCCAACCAGTACTGTAAACATCAGTTCCAAAAACTGATTTTTCAAAAACAAATCACGGGTTAAGGGTAAACAAAGTCTGACAAGAAAAAGTAAGCAATGTGCCAGCGACTGGTTGAATTCTCTTTATCTAAAAGAAAGCAGGCTCCCTAAGTTGCCTGAATTGGAAAATAAAGTTGACCTTCCCCATATTTTAACATTTTCTACAATGCCAAAATATAAACTCAGTGAAAGAACTTACCTTCATAGGTCATGTGCTTTTGGCTCACAGCCTCAGAGCTGTCAGTGGTCTTAGACACTGCTTCTTTTTTCCTTCTGATGGTACCTAATACCTTTGGTGCATGTATGTCATGCTGAACAGGAATGGCTTTACAGGAAAGAGCAGGTTGTGCTGATTGCTTTGACACGACTGGTGAAAATGATGGTGGCTGATTCTTTTGGATTTGTCTACTGAGAAAAAATAGTTAATGGGGAAAATCTGATATGCTTTTGTAATTTATATGTGCCAATTAATTCTCACTGTATTATTTCATAAAATACGTTATGAGATCATAGTATTTTATAATAGACAAAGGAAACCCTTTGTCTATTAGAGGGTTTTTTCTTTATATTTACCTTACCATATATACTATATTATTTCAATTATGAAACATTGATGTAAAATTTATCCTGGTAAAACACTATCAGGAAAAACTGCGCATACGCTACTTACTTAGCACTGAAGGGATAGGGCGAACACCATTCGCTTGCAGAAGATGGCCATCTAGAAAATGGCGCCTGTGTCAATGCGCTCTTCCTGTTGGAGTTTGATTTCTGAAGAGATGAATACAATTAGATAAGAAATTATTAGCAATAACTTAATACAGCTGGCTTTTCAAGAGAAAAATATTCTGAATAATACACAATTGTAGCTCCTTAAAACTTCTGATTTTCCTTACATGCATAAGAATTAGCTACAGAGATATGTTATTACAGACTAACAACTCCTACTACACAATTCAAGCAGGCTATAGAAATAATTAATTTAACAGAAATTTTTTACTTGAAAACTTAATTCTATTTCTAAATCCTAAGTAAGGATTTGCAATATTTCTCCAAAAAATTTTCTTCAGAGTTTACAAGCACGGTTCATATAAACTCTTACATCTTCTCCTGTCTATTAAAAATTAGTATTTTAGCTTCGGGGGAAATGGGTACAAGGAATATCAAAAATTTAAATCATTAAAGTGAGTTATCATATTTTATTAATTTTATTGCTGAATGCTATCAATCATAAGTTGTTTATATTGGGAAACCTGACCTATCACATCATCTGTACAATAAAATAAACAGATTTTAATAGAAGATTAGTCTATAAACACCACCTGACAATAACAAACCTGTGGAGTGTCTCTCACTGTCACTTTGGAAGATGATTCCACGCTCACCTCAGGGCGTGACTCAGGGGTTACTTCCACACTTTCCTTGGCGGGCACTTCTATGATCTCCTCCAGGATTGTTTCTAAGCTTTCCTCAGGAATCGTGTCCATGCTAGCCTTGTGAAACACGTCCATGCTTGCCTCAGGTAACGGTTCCATGCTTACCTCCGGAGACGAGTCGAAGCTCACCTCAGAGGACGAATCCATGCTCACTTCAGGGGATGGATCGACGCTCACAAGGGACACATCCTCGCTCCCAACAGGTGATGTTTCTACACTCTCAGAGAGTGTATCCACACTCACTTCTGGGAATGCTTCCACACTCCCCTTGGGGGTTGCTTCCATACTTGCCCTGAATGGCACTTCCACACTTGCCTCAGGGGCCACTTCCACACTTGTCTCCGGAGACACTTCCAAGATCCCCTTTGGGGCTGCTTCCATACTTGCCTCAGGGGATGCTTCGCGGTTCACCTTGAGAGGTGTTTCTTCTTTCTCCTGTGGAGGTATTGCTGCTGTTGACTTGCAAAGCACTGCGGTATTCTTCAATTCGTCACTGCTAAGGCTAAGCAAGGGCATGTGTGTATACCGCATTACAGGGTTGTGGACACCTATGGGTGAATGAGGAGAAAGAATAAAATTTCAGTTAGAAATTTCACAACACAGAAATACAGCATGAAACAGTATAAGAATGGGAATAGAGAAGAGAGAGACTGTGTTTAGAAGAAAATGACAAGGGGTGCACACATCACTGAGGTGTTTAGCCAAATGAATCATATACACAGGACAGAAGCATGGCAAAAGTGGTACATTCATAAGCACCACCACTAACGGAATCAATGTGAAAGCAATAATCCATTACACATGAAAATAAGCTGCTTCTCCAAAGTTGATGTTTGCAATAGCCATTTCTATTTTAATCATGCTATAGTTCAGAATGATTTTCATAGAAAATTGCAAGATATTCTACACTTTCTAAAATTAGTCTTAAACAACTTCACCAGGGCCAGAGTACCTTTACAGGTGAGTATGTCAGACACTCTATACATGACTGTTTTGGAGTAGAATGTTAAAAAGAACATTTTCTTTCCCATACTAAAAATTGAATATATCCAACAACATGGATAGGTCTTGAGAGTATCATGCTAAGCAAAATAAATATGATGGAAAAGGACAAGAACCAGGTGATTTCACTCGTGAGATATAAAACAGAAAGCAATAAATGAACAAACAAGTAAATAAAACATCTCACTGACACAGACAACAGTATGGTAGTTACCAGAGGGGAAAGTGAGTAGGGGGAGGTTGAAGAGGGTAAAGGGAATCAAATATATGGTGATGGGGGAAGGCTAAACTGTGGGTGATGAGGACACAATGCACTGTACAGGTTATGTATTATAGAACTGTACACTTGAAAGTTATTAACCAATGTCATTCCAATAAATTTAATTTTTAAAAATTCTAACAAGATATTAATCAAAATGGTTTGGATCTCCAAGGCCTATTCCAGCTTTAACAATCTAAATATTTTTTGCCTAATAATGAACAAAAGTGATAATACTTGGTACCAATTCTGGGAACCAGGCAACTTCATAAACTGCTGGTGAGAATATGAATTTGCATAAGCTCCCTGGTGGGTTATTTTGGCAATAATATATCAAAAAGCACTTTAGAAAGTACATACTCTTTATTCCAGCAAATTTACTTCTAGGTTTATACTAAGGAAAAAATAAGACAAATAAATGAAAATGTAATTTACAAGGTTCCTGATAGCATTTTTATAATACTGAAATAACTGAAAATATAATGAAACTGTTCAACAAAAAATCTGGACTATACTAAGGCAGTCATTAAGAGTAATAATATGCAGCCCTGGCTGGTGTGGCTCAGTGGATTGAGCACCGGCCTGTAAACAAAAGGGTCGCTGGTTCAATTCTCAGTCAGGGCACATGCCTGGGTTGTCGGTGAGGTCCCCAGTGGGGGGCGCACAAGAGGCAACTGCACACTGATGTTTCTTTCCCTTTCTCCTCTGTTCCCCTAAAATCTTTTCTTTTCTTTTTTTTAAAGAGCAATAATGCATCCCTGGCTAGAGTGGCTCAGTGGATTGAGTGCCAGCCTGAGAACTAAAGGGTCGCTGGTTCAATTCCCAGTCAGGGCACATGCCTGGGTTGTGGGCCAGGTCCCCAGTAGGGGACACATAAGAGACAACCACACATTGGTGTTTCTCTCAATCTCTTTCTCCCTCCCTTCCTCTCTGTCTAAAAATAAATCAATAAATAAAAGAGTAATAATATGTAATTTTTTGGATGTAAAAATAACAGGTACTGAGTTTAAATAAAAGTAGTTTATAATCCTATTTTGTGAAAAAAACACATACACAAAGAAAAATATGTAGTTAAATATTTTTAAAATGTACTTGGTGGTGCCTTTCTTAAAACATGGTAAATTTTTCACATCATCTTTAAATATGAGTGGAAAATTTTTATATGATCTTATCAAATAATAAAAATAGAACAAATGATCAAAGATTTACTACTTACAAATAGGAAATTTGACTAAATTGAATGTTCTTTTTTAGTCTCTCACTTTTGATGGGGAAAACATTTTATTTACATATCTTCATATGTCTAACAGTCACATTATTTAACACTGACAGTTTGCTACAAAAATATAGTTTAATATATTTTATTATATTATAATAAGTATAATAACTAAATTTCCAGTAGCTATAGAAATTTAAGACAAAATGTTGAGTTTTTTTATGGGAGTGATACGTTAAACTGAAATGAAAGTAATTAGAAATATGTAATTGAAGGGAGACTGGCAAAAAGCAATCTGACATACATATAACTAGGCATAAACAAAGCCAGGGGTTCGAACCAGAAGAAAAGATGCACTACTAGAAAGTGAGAGCATTTTGATTTATTTTACCAATCAAGAATATTGAACAAAAAAGGGGGTGGGTTATATTCTGGAAATCTAAAAAAGTGGAGGAAAAAAAGAGGAAAATAAATGATGGGAATAATGTGTTAGAGCTCTCCATTACTGAGGACATCTAACTAACCACTATATGTAACCTATAAATGAGAAAATCCACATAACCTGAAGAATTGTTTTATTTCACTAACAATCTTTATGTTCTTAATAAAAAACTAGAGAGCAGCTCAATATTATTCTTCCATATTTTAACAAAGAAAAAGAAGGGTGGAGTATGAATCTTCCTTCCTTGATATTAAATTTTTCTCTACTTTTAAAATCCAGTACTTTTTACAGTACAGTGACACACTTAAGCACAGGTCAAAAAACCCACAAAGCTTTATAATTTAACAACCATCACCAAAATTACTTACCTCATCTTGTAAATTAATTATTGCCCAGATAACTACTCTACCATGCTAAAAATCATAAAATAAATACACAACATAAAGTGTTGGGTAAAATCATTCATTTGGAAACTACTGTCAAATTATTTTCATGCCTTACGGCAACAACAAAAGTGACACAACACAACCTACTTTTTAAAGGCAAATATTAACACTTTCCAGCTTTCTACCCTATGTCTGTTACCTGGAGTATCCTTTCCAGAGACTGACAATGAAGCAGCACTTTTGCTCCTTGCTATTGATGCTTTTGTTGGGGTGATCAGGCGCATGATTAAATCATTCTCCCAAATATCAGTGTACAGTTGCTGAACTAAATAATGAGAACAAACAAAAAAAGTTTCAATTTGAGGCCTCACAAATAAGTGCCAAGCAAAAAAAAAAAAAAAAAAAACAAAATGAACTGCTACATACAATTTACCCAGCCAAAAAGCAGAAGCAATGAGAAAAACACGTACATAATAGTGAACACTGCCACCTGACCAGACTGCACTGTCAGGAAAGAGAGTACCTGAATAGATGAGCAAAGGCCCCAGCATAACACGACACCACCAACAAAGGAATCTAGATAATATATTTAACAGAACCACACCCAACAGATGTAGTCTCTACAGAGCAACTTACATATGGAGAAAACAGTTGTAAATGACAAAACAATTTTGCTAACAATAATAGTAGTCAAGTCCATTGCCAAAAGCTCCAAGGGACTGACAGAATTCTTTGCTAAACATGAATCTCACTGTAAGTATCTTGCTCCAGTGATTTTTTTTTTTTGTGTGCTCATAAAGACCCCTGTGACAATGGCATTTGACCTGAATCAATGAAGTGAAGAGTCTTCAGTAGGTGAATGGTTTGGTATGAAACAAAAAGCAACCATCATGTTTGACAAGAAAAAGTTAGGGGGAAAGGTGTTAGACAGACACTACTTCAAGTAAAGAAGTAATAATTGTGAAATTTTACATGCAATAATCAGCAGGAAAAACATGCACAAAGGATGAATGTGGGGTAATGCTATAAAGCAAGAGAGCAAAGCGCTGAGGTTCACAATGTGGCCGGTGATTTAGAACTTCTAAATGCAAACTGATAAAATGTTTTAAGGGAATCAAGTCCTCCAGTACAAAACTCTCTTTTTCAACATCTGTCATCTAGTTTGCCAGCTTCATTAAAGACCCTTTGCTCAGAGGATGGCAGAATTATGTATTTCATTTAAAGATAAGCTCTTCTGGCTTCAGCCAAACAAGTATGGAACCAAAGTACATTTTTTAAAGAAGGGATATTTTGGCTTCCAATTTTAGTTCTCAAGCAACTGAATGTTGACATACGTATATCTCTTTTAAACCACTATTTAAGATTGGTACTTAGAAATAACTAACCACCTGATTTTCCTTCTACTTGTTCAGCTTCTGTAGGTGAATGTAGTTTGCTATATCTTCTATTCAAAGGTAAACATCCTTTCTTTCTGGCTTCTTCTGGAGATCGAAGGCAAAGGAATATTATTTTTTACAATCTGTTTAAGTATGTTATTTGGGTATTGAGCCACTACTTTTTTCAAACATTTTCTATCTTCTCTGTACTTGCTTATAAGTATTTAAGTTTCAAATATAGTATACAGATTCTACATTCCCAAACTTAAAACTAGTTTACTCTTTATCTAAAATGAAATAAAAATATTTAGAAATTGATAAAAATTAAAAAGGTTAATGTCTGATACTACCTAACAACATCAAAATTCCCAAATTAGGAATATACAACCTTTAACTGTGGACTTAATTCATGACATCTACTACTAAAGTAATTTATACTTTAGTTATAATTAATGTTTTTTAAGCAAAAATGATCATTAACATATGGTATGATAGATGTACAATTTTAGAAACTCAAACCATTCATAGGGAAAATAATCTTTTGTGCAGACACTTTTCTATTTCACTTGAAATATTCTGGTTCAGAAAACTGAGAAATGTTTGTTTAAAAAATAATTTCTCTTTTGGGGACCTGCAAATTAAAGTACACTATTGACAGTATAGCATCATTTGGAAATTCTTGAATTGATAATTAAGCATCATGAACCACAGAAGTTTAATTGATTTATTCAGGTGATTAAGTCATAAATCCTTTATCATCATACTGCAAGAAATGGCAAAATGATATAGACAGTTGTTATGAGGCAGCAATGAGCAGAAGCAGACTATTTTAATCAGCCAAGATTTAAAAACAGGGCTATCTAAAATACTACAGGTTAGATTATGATCTTCATTTGACTTTGAAATCTTCATCTCTCCGGATTCAACAGGTTACATTTCAATTTGAAGAGATGTTACAAAGGTAAGCCACTACCAATATTGATTTTATTTTCCCTGGAATGATTAATTATAACATTCATCATTTCAAGGTTAGCAATATACTGTACCTTCAACCAAGTTATTTCACAACGTATCTTCCACACATACCTTCTTGTATTAAAAACTAGTAAAGAAATCAGCCCTCATTGGTGTGGCTCAGTGGATTGAGTGCCAGCCTGCAAACCAAAGGGTCGCTGGTTCGATTCCCAGTCAGGGCACATGCCTGGGTTGTGGGCCAGGTCCCCAGTAGGGGGCGCCTGAGAGGCAACCACGCATTGATGTCTCTCTCCCTGTCTTTCTCTCTCCCTTCGCCTCTGTCTAAAAATAAATAAAATCTTTAAAAAATAGTAAAGACATCATTTAAAAATTTACTTGGAATTGCTCCTTCAGTGCAGTTTAAGTAATTATTATCTTCAAAGTCATCACCTGTCCCTTCTCTTTACATGTCTCATTAATACAGCAAGTAGATATATTAGAGAAAGCACATTAGTGTTTGCTCAGTATACTAAAAATGTAATGTCTCTGGAGGAAATATTTGCTAATATGTCAAAGCAATTAGAGAGTAAAACAGTCAATGCCTGTGAAACAAGATACATTAAAATGAAAGTATATAAACATAACATTGCAATGATTGTTATCTAATTTTTCTGAAGGATTGAGTTAGTGAAAAATAAATTTTACTATATGACAAGAAGGTGCTACAGAAAATCTCCCCACATTAATTTATGAATGGATCTGGGCTATACATAAAAGTGCTTTGGGAAAGCATATTGAGGGTAATGGTGATAAATGGATCAACTTTTGTGAGATCAATACAAGAGAAAATGTGATGCTCCCAAATTGACAAAAGCAGTCACAGCAAATTTTTGGAAACTGTAAGTGTCGTAAAAGTACAAATAACATAATATAAGTATGAACAAAACAAAAATCATTTTCAACATATTAAAACTATAATATTTAGACAAAATGGAAATCCTACAATTAATTATACTTTAAATCAGATTCAGAATCTTTCGCTGTGATGAAATTTTATAGCAATCAGCACTGTTCCAAAAACTGTCAAGGCACCTAATAATACAAAAAAACTTTTTTAATTCAAACTATAATTACACCTTGTCTTTTTTTCCAATTCATAAAGCAAAGAAGTGGTATTTCTCCTTTTTAATGGCTAAGTTTGAGGGAATGCTGTGGAATGTGTAGCATGTCTTTTTCCTGCCAAGATCACTTCTATTTCTATCTCCAGAAAGAAAAAGGATTTTTTTGATTGGTGGATATGAATTGTCTAATCCATTTTATTAGTGAAAGCACCATATGTTACAGCCAGAAATGGTCATTGACACACTCAGATAACGATTTTTAAAATAAGAAATACTAATTAAAAGGGCAAACACTAGAGGCAAAAGGTATTTGAGGTGTTTGATGTATTCATAGTAGGTGAATTCACTGGGGTCTTAAAACTATAAAACCAGGAAGGTAATTATACTTGCTTGTCAACCTTACAAAGTTGTTGTGAATAACAAATAGGTATGAAGCAGATCAATCTGTCCACTGCTATATATATGCTATTATTTTCCTTAAATGAGGAAATATTCATAAAACTTATTGAAAATCAAATGACTAGTTTAATTAGTCCTTAGGAAAAAAAAAGATTTCATTCGTAGGTTAGAAAGAATATGAATTAATTTTAAAATAAATTACTGTGCCACTTAATGGCCATGACTTTTGGTCAAAATGTTTCACTTTGGGCTGAGTCCAACAAACCCATCTGATATGATTAATACACAAAGCACAGAAAGAGGATTTATACTGATATTTATATTGGTATATTGAATATATATACATATATTGACATTTATATTGGTATAATGGTGAAAATATAAAATAATAATGACCATCTCTACTGTTAATCCATGTGGTGCTCTTCTGTAATAAATCTAAATGTGGATCAATCCAAAGAATAAGTGGTACTGTTAAAATACACAGAAAGAATTTATTTAATTGATGTGAAATTCAGTGCAATACATGAAGTAACTACTTACTCTTGGCAATAGAATTCTGAAGACTGGAAGATGACACAGTTTTTTGTTTGTGTGATCCACAAGTCTCCTGTTCGAGTTTTTCAGTAGATACAAAGCGTTTATTGACTGAGAAAAGATATAATTTTTAATGTACTCATATTTTGAGAAAGTATCATTAGCCGAAACAAAATGAGCTCATGATGTAGTTCATGATGGAGCCTTAATATGGATTAATTAGGTACACAATGTTTATTATCGGTCATTCCTTAAACACTATGTAAATTTAACTTAGGTTTTATGAAATTGTGTAGAATTATGTCCACATGTAGGAATATTTACAGTATATCAATAGAAAATGGTGCAGAATTAATTTATTTTAAAATTATGCATAGGAAAAAGTGTGTCAAGCTTATTCATTATTAATCATTTTATATTAATTACAAGTTTAACTGGTAAGGTTTTGCATATACTGGATAAAACAAAGTTATAAAATTTTTACCTGTTTCTTTTGCTATCTCACAACACAAATGAAATACTGTGCATGCCAGAGTACATAGCAGCATTTTCATTTAAGATACAAAACTCAAAACTGTGTCATAAATGCAACCTTACACTAACAGCCAATATTTAAATATAAGCATGAATGAACTTAAAATTTAAATGTTGCTTGCATTAATTACCCATTTTACTTTCAGAGTTCAGTGTCGTAGAGCCTTCCCATGACCATCTTTTTTGACGTTGTTCAATACGGTTGCTGCGCTCCAATGTACGAGAGACAACAGCTTTGAATTTCTCCTATTTAAAATAAACAAATAAAATTAAATAAATGCCAACAATTTTTACATATTCCTTTTAATGATTAGTATTAAGTGTGATCTGTGGATTATAAAACAACACCATCACCAAATTTTTGTATCAGGTAGAATTTTTTTTATATCAGGTAAAAGTTAAAAATAGAGACATGTCTCAGTTTATCAATCGTATCAGTACTTCTCTTGAATAACTAGGTTTTAATCTTTTGAATCTGAATTGAAGAACTGACTGTGCTTCACTCTGCTTATGTCATTACAAAATTTAGAACCAAGTTTGTAGTCTATTTCTATCAATTATACAAGAGTGAGGGGTCCAATTTTGTGTTTACTAATCATACCTTATGCTTTATTATTTTCCTACTTTAATTTTCCCCTCTGCTTGAATCCCTCAAACATTCATCACCTGGTTGTGGGATATATTTTTAAAAATATACCTGAAATTCTTTGTTAGAACGAAGCAGGAAAAAAAAATCTACACACACATGCAGATGTGAAATCTATGCCAGAGTCATCCACTGTACCCACATTTATGACATCTGAAATTCTGGTGTTAAATAACCCAGTGTTAGAAAAGATAATCAATGTATTTGTCTTGACCTCAAGTTCAATTTAAACTTATCAGGATAGCAGCTACACAAACGTCAGTGCCACACGGTGACAAAACAACTCTGCCGCCAGAAATGAAATGATTTTCTTCACTTAGATATTTTTCATCCCTGTGCTATAATATACCATGGGCTATACAAGCAAATTAACTTCAGGGCCAGCTTTTCTATTTTTCCCTGACAACCACTGTTTCTTAGCAACATCATCCTTACAATGTCCCCGCTGTCTGAGGAAGAAAAGGATAAACACACTAGGAAAATGGAGAATTGTCTGTACCTTTGAGGAGAGTAGCAATTGCAATTATTAAAATTTTTCAAAAAATTTACCTAAGGTCAATATTTTTAAATTACATTTCTAACAGAAAGTTGTCCTAATCTAAATTACTCAGAAACACAGAAAGTATAATGGACTAAAATCAGAGATTAATCTTATATTAGTAGAACATTACCAATTCCTAAGAATTCTATCCCACAATTTCCAAATGAACCTGTGCTCTCAGGTTCCTTCTTGCATCTGTGGCTCAGGTATACCGTATTTTGTTGTGTATAATGCACAACCACGTTTTTGGCCTGAACTCTCCAGAAAATATCTTTCATTTTAATTTTATAATTCCATTTTTTATTTTTATTTAGATACTTGTTTTTTGTATTACAAAGGAATTTTAGCGTTCATTTTTGAACAGGTTATGATACAAGAAATTTTATGTAACAAATAATCACAAAACACAAGAACAGATATAAGGTGCCGCAGTTACTACCCATGCATAATGTGCACCCTTATTTTCCCCTCAAAAATTTAGGCAAAAAAGTGCACATTTTACACGGCAAAATACGGTATCTCCCATGGCCCCTCCTCAGCAACACAGTTTGGGTTTTTTCCCCTGATCTACCTGGAGCCCATTTTATAGTGTCCCATTGTCCCTGTTCTGCTCTCCCACAGAAGCTGTCTGGGGTTGATTCTCTTTGGCTCTGTCTTTTTGTCTTCCTGCCTCTTTTCTCACCACGTCTCTGGTCTTTGAATTTTCCTGTATTCTCCTCTGTGTTCCTTCTCTCAGATCCCTGCTTCTCTAAGATGGTATTTTTTTCTCTCAGTCCCTGGGACCACCTTTCTCCTCCAGGGACCCTTCCCCACTCTGCACACAGTTTTGTTTTACTTTTCTTTGGTTCTCTATCTTTATTTAATTTTATATTCTCTTTCTCTCTCTCCCCCCTTTCTCTTCAACATAGATAAGTAAATTAATAACATGTTTCACAAAGGAAAACGAAGCGACAGAAATTCTGAGAGTCCATCAACTATTGAATTGTGAAAAAAGAGAGCACAAGCAACCACAGTAAAAAAGTTCAGAAAGACAGAGAAAGTGATAATGGATCATGAATGGGGAAGAAATGGAACAAGGGCAGTCCTAGAACAACATCCACAGATGGAGGTAGAAGCTTGTGGCGGGGGACGCAAGTGCAAGAGGCATGTACAAGAGCAGCTGTGTGCACAAGGAAGGCGGAAAAGAGGGCACCACAGAGAAGGCGGCTCACGGGAAAGAAATGGAACCAAAGAGAAAAAAGAGAAAAAGAAATGTAAAACTTAGAACAGAAAGATAAAAGGCCACATACTAAGGGAACAACAGGAAGAAAGTACAAAGATGAGGGAAAAAGAGACAAGCTGAAACAAAGAAAGAAAAGTGAGGCACCTACAACAGAGAACCAGAAGACAGACTAAAGCTTATTTAGGGACCCTTGAGAGTCACTGGGATGAAGAAAAGAGAATGCCAGCAAGAAAGAGAATGGTGTCACAGAGAATCTGCCAGATTCAGAAGAGTCTAATTTACTCAGAATAAAGTAGTGCAATGAACTACAGGAGAAAAATTTGGTGTCAGACATAATCATACAGAATGAGACAGGGAGCCAGATGTCCATGTATTAATAAAAGAAACTGAGTACAGAGGGACAGAAGGGAAAAAGAGAGGGCATCACAAAGGCAGTGACACATACTAAGAGCGTGCCAAAGACACTAACAAAGAGTCCAGAAAGGAAGAGAGCAGTCGGCCACAAAACAAAGAAAAAGAAGGGAACGTGAGGAACATGAGGGAGAGGGCAAGGGAGAAGGTGTGCACACACAAGAGGGAGTCAGGGAAATGTGTAAGGGAGCAGTGCTTGGAGTTGGATGAGACTCAGGATTGCAATCAGAGTTATAGTTGTGAGAAGTAAGCCTGTCAGATGGGGTCCTGTCAGGGAGAGCCAAATAGTGGGTCTGTGCATATTAGGAATCAGGTCAACACTGAAAACTTTTTGGTAGGAGAGAACTGCTCCGAGCAAACCCCAGGCCCCAGGCACCACATGTACCATGTCCTGAAGATGGAAAGGGGTCTCGCCCTGGATCCGCAAGGCTCCTTTTTACCTCAGCCAGTGGCTCTCAACGCCCAGAACCTGATTGTGACAGGAGCAAGAGCCTCCAATATTGAAGGGAGGAAAGGAAGAATTGGGATTTGTTCCCCTTCCACAGGATTAACCAGTAAAAGCAGAGAATGGCTTAAAAAAAAGTATTCCAGATGCAGGCAACAGTGTATCATCTAATTAACAGTCTAGGAAAATATGTACCCTTTCTTCCTGTAGTTTTTGCTTTCTTTTTTCTTCTGCAGATATTCTTCGCTGTTCATCTTTCTGTTTTTGTTCTCGCAGCTTTCGTTGTTTTTCTTCCATCTGTTTTTCATACTGGATCTTGGACTTTCTTTCTTTTTCAAGTAGTTGTAGTTCTTTAGTAGCTGAAATATTCCAAATACAAGGTGTAAGAGCCAAGAAAATATTTAAAGTTTTCCACATTACATACAGAGGAGAAAGTTAATTATCTCTCATTCTCTTTCTCAAAAATAACCTGCGCTAATAACTAAACATTTATTACATAAGTGAACAGAGATGCATTTTCACTGAGTGTACGAAATTAACTTACATGACTCGCATCCTGTCTGAACCAAAATTCCAAATTAAGAAGAAAAAGTTCCATCCATATGTTTCTGATTATTTGAGCTAAAATGAAATTCTACCAGATTAACATGGTATATACACTAAAATAAGAATGTTTTTTAAAAAACACATGACCAAAGTGTGTTTCTTCCCCTTCTACTAGGAAATTTCTTTCAAATGCCTCATCTATACAGACCATGTTAAGCGTGCAATTCCTTGGCTTAGTCACAAACCACATTTTGATGTTTTCCTATATTCAAATTTCCCCTAGCTTAAGCTCGGGCAGCATCTATACAGTTGTAAAACAGTCTCCGGCTTACAGCTAGGAAGAAACAGCTCCTCACCAAAACAAAGGTAATTGATATTCCATTTGAATAAAGTTGAGCACTAGTATTGTCGGGGCTGATTTACAGACTGGAGGAGAAAAATACAGTTGTAAAAGCATGCTCTTAAGGTATAGAAAAAATTATTCTTTTAGATCCGTTGATCTAAAGTAATAGTTGAGAAGCATAGCAATCAGTGATGAATACTATAGCCATGTAAGGATTCTTAGCAACTTTATTTACATGTTTAGTATGATTTTACTAAGTCTCACTCTGCTTATTTCTACAAATGTTGAAAAGATGTCTATACCTCAGTTTTCAGAAAATTAAAATTAACAGTAATTACTACTTCAAAAATTAAACAATTTACTCAAGTATTTTTATGGGCCTTCTTTATCTAATTTAGTATAAGCATTTAATCCAATATAATGCATACTATAAAAAGTGTCATCTACCATATAAACATATTAGAAAAAGTAAATAAAACCACACTGGAAATCGATAACAATATAAAATTCATTCATTTTGATTTCTTTAAAAAGTCTGAAATGTACCATCTTGCTGTCTTCTTTTTTCTTCTCTGCGCTCCTTCGCTAATTTTTGTCTTATGTCATTTTTAAGCACAGATCCATCTATTACTAAAAAAAAGAATATAGTTAGACATCAATAGGATATACAACTTTAATGATATGATGCTTTGACGTCTATCAAAGAATTCTAGAAATTATACCTGGTTTAAACGCTGATCTCGCATTTGAGGATTGGGATGAGGGCATGCTCAACTCATTCTGATTGCGTCTCTCTTGAGCAATGGCACGAGCGGCAGCAACTAAAATACAGGGATATAAAGAAAAGGGATTAGATACTAAGAATACAAACAGCTAATACAGGGGGCCTCAAAGCACAGTTTGTGTCTTTGATGATAAAAGACAGTATATCTTCCATAAGTCATGACGAGCTAAGCTGAGACAACAACAAAAATATACTGAGTTCATCATGTTCAACAACAATCTCACACAAAATTAAGTGTCTGCTGTGGATGTGACAGCATATCTGTGGACATAAAGAAAACTGTTAATGGGAGTAGCAGCACAAGTTTGTGGATGAGTAGAAGCTAATGATTAATAGCTTCCAAAAATGCGTAAGAGAAGAAATTATACCAAGTACAATACTTGAAAAACAGCTAGTAAGGAATTATAAGAAAATGTTTTGCCATAAACTGGGAACTTAAAAAACATTTGGAGTTCATGGATTTTAATTTGGAAGCAAAAGTGCCAACAGTGAGATCCTCAGAGATTGGGCCCAATAGTAAGGGGGCTTTCTACACTGTCTCCAGTCACCTAAACTGCTTTGAAAAAAATTAGCAGTTCCTTTCCCTCCCAGCCCCCACTCCCTGGGGACAGACCCAGGCCTTTGCAGTTGCTAAAAGCTCTATTCTGATGCACAATGAAGGTGGAGAACCACTCAAGGAATTTCCAATGAGATGGTATTATTCTAACATTAAACAACCACCACCCAAAAAAAAAAAAAAACCCAAAACCCAAGAACTCTTAGACAACAGTATGGTGATTACCAGAGAGAAAGGGGGTGAGGGGAGGTAGAAGAGGGTAAAGGAGGGATAAATGGTGATGGAAGGAAACTTGACTTGGGGTGGTGAACACACGATAAAAATATACAGATGATGTTAAATTATAAAAGAGAATTGTACACCTGAAACCTATGTAATTTTATTAATGTCACCTCTAAAAACAATAACATGTCAAGCAAACAAATATAAATTATACAAATTTACATGTCTTCTGTAAACAGAAAAGCAATAAACTCAGTAAGGGGGATGGGGGTGGCTGGAAACGATGAAGGGGAATAAAGTCAATAATAGCGATAAGTTTGCATAGTGACAGATTTAATGTGGTGATCACATTTTAAGATATAAAAATGCTGAATACTATTATAGTCTGAAACCAATATAATACTATATACCAGCTATTCTTAAATTTAAAAAGTAAAAAAAACTTCAATAGGGGTGAAATATAAGATAGGGGGAGCACAATTTGAGGGAAAGCAAGAAAACTAAAATTCTAGGGTGATACACATACTAGTCATTATAGAGGATTCCCTGAAACCTTTAATTCCATGTATGGATGTTTCTTAAATGCCCCACAACACTGGGCATCTTCAGGAAGGATCTGGAGAATAACAATGAAAATTCTCTTCTACCTCTGTATTAAAAAAGCACAAGAAATGCATACAATTCTGGTTTCTATGTATCAGTGAAAATATAACAGCTGAAGATGGGCAGTGAAAATAAGGGAATAGAGGTGCTGTCCTTGTACTCATAGAATGAATGGACTCAGAGATGTTTGTTGCCACTGAGGTATCTGGGAGTCATTTTACAGAGTAACCTTCAAAGTGACATCACAATGCTGCCATAGGGATCACCATTTCAAAAAGGGATTTTTTTTTTTACCCCAGAGACCTAGAAGGTCAGATAATACATGACCTAGCTAAATTGGAAGATTAGACTCTTCTCATCTTCCTTAATAATTCAACTACTGCCAATTATGTAGACCACAATTACCCTTTTAATTTGAGTACTACTGTATTAAGAAAAATTCTTAAATATAGTCTGTAAATTAAGCCCTCCTACATGCTCCCTTCCCCACTCACATTTCTATGTGAGCAGAGAGAAAACAACTTGTTTTTGCACATTTGATTTTCTTAGAAGTCCTAAGGAAAGTCCGTATTTTGGCCCAGTTTAGCTGACCAAAAAGACAATTTCTCTCAAAATGCACAATTTTACCAGATTCACAGATCTTATTAAACAGAAGTAACCTTAGAATTAGCTGTGTTGGGAATAATGAACTAAATCATGTAAGGTTCATGTGGTAACATAACATCAAATCTGATCTTTTTTAGATCTTTATATCCAAATTCCTACTGGCAAGAAATACATTCACTAAAAGGGCAGGCTCTAAAAATTATTTCAAATGTCCAGGCAATGGGACAAAGCCTTTATGTCTGGATTTACTCAACTCTGTGGAATGGCGGGATTTATTTACCATTCATTTTAAAAGTATTGCTAAAGTATAGGAAGCATACTACTGTATTTCTGTACTTCTTACACTAATTCTAAATCCCAAATTAAGGTTAAAAAGTTACGCCTGGCGATTAAATTTAAAAACGTATAGAGTTTATTACTAAAACTGATTTGTGAATCTTAATCTATTATTTCTTTTTGAATAAGCTCATTAAGTTCTTATAACAATTCTATAAAGTGTCGATTACTGTTTTTCCCATTTTTTTTACAGATGAGAAAACTGAAGCTAAACATAACTTTCCCAGATCACACAGGTAGTAATGGTGAAGCCAGAACTTGATTCAATTGCAGATTAAGAAGCAACTTTATGCCCCGTGCCCCAGCTGGCGTGGGACTGGTATGGCTTTGTGGATTGAGAGCCAGTCTGAGAACCAAAGCCAGTTCAATTCCTCGTCAGAGTACGTGCCTGGGTTACAGGCCAGGTCCTTGGGTGGGGACTACGTGCAAGACGCAACCAGTCGACATCAATGTTTCTCTCTCTCTCTTTCTCCCCCCTTCCCATCTCTCTAAAAATAAATAAAAATCAAATCTTTAAAAAAAAAGCAGCAACTGTACTTTAAAATATTACATAATTATCAAGGACCAAGGACCACACTTTACAAAACTCACGTTAACCTCTGTAAGACTTAGTTCATTATTCCCACCCCAGCCACTAAGATTACTTCTGGTTAGCCCTGGCTGGTGTGGCTCAGTGGATTGAGTGCCAGCCTGAGGACCAAAAGGGTTGCCGGTTTGATTCCCAGTCAGGGCACATGCCTGGGTTGCAGGCCAGGTCCCCAGTAGGGGCTCACAAGAGGCAACCACATACTGATGTTTCTCTCTCTTTCTCCCTTCCTTCCCCTGTCTAAAAATAAATAAAATATTTTTTAAAAGATTACTTCTTTTAAAAAAATCATAAAAAAAGAATTTAAGACCTAAATGTATAAAGTTGATTCAACAAGGAATAAATAAAATACATGGGTTTGGGCTTTAAATATACTTTGAAAAATACGGCAGTGGAAATATTTTAAAATTAAAGCATTTAGCATTTTTTTTTAAAGCAGGATAATACTGTGGCTAAGACAGGGCTACATTTTTTTAAAAAGTGTAAAAGACATTACAAGAAAAAAAATCATTCTCCTATGGGGGAAACTTACAATTAATCCTCCTATCTAGGCCAATATAAGCCTTAGAATGAAATGAACCAAAAATAGGCACCACTAGGATGCCAAAGTTAAAGAATGCTTAAAATTAATAGGATTTTAAAAAATGTCATTGAAAATTATGAAGCCCCTTTAGGACATAACACACTTTAGTTCATTACTGACTTCAATACAGTAGAAAATTGCTTCTCTCTCCTCGCCTTCTTCAACACATATAAATAATCACTTACATACATACATACATACATACATACACAATCTGAATCACTAGAGTTCTGCTCCACTAGGGCAAACTAGACGCAAAACAGGAAGAACCCTCCATGCCAACTAGTTAAGAACGGTAATAATCTTCTAAGGCTGCATACAAGCACAATCACCCCTAAATGCTTAATCCCATGAGATGTCAATGATATTCACCCCCATACTTATTCAGTAATTTTGTCAACCACAGATGTTGCTCTTGAACCCCGTTCAGAATTCAACATAAAATATGTAGCACTACCAGCTCATGACCTTTCTTCCCCAAGATCCTTTCTTCTGTATGCATCAGAAATATTAGATCACATAAAGTAGTACTTTTATTAGGTAGGTAGGGGCATAGATTGCAAAAACTGATTGAACAAGTTTTTTTTTATTGTTATAAAAGGGCTATCTATGGTTGTGCCAGAGAACAACCATTCTATGGTACAGATTAATAGATTTAGTGCTACTCACTGGTATTTGGACAACAGAATAGAAAGAACCAACTGCCAGAGTGGCAAAACATTTTACTATTTTCCTCCTTCAGGAAATGCTGACACCAGGAGGGCAGTTCTGATCTAGCAGGTGATGCTTTCAATTTCCAATCTACAATGGGTACCAAGGATGTCAACTACAGTTTTGGGTTAAGCATTTTTTTGTATGGCTTTTTAAGTTTTTAGTTTGAAATACTGTCAATTCAAGCAACTGCCCTAAACATTTTCAAATACTTTTCAACATTCAATATACAAATTCTTTGGGAAATTATCCAGAATACTGGTTAATTTATATCAATGATATAAACCAATGTCAGAGAGCCTTAGGTGTTCACAAGCAATAAACAGTCTGAATTTACTGCAAACTCTCTCTCTAGAGACAGAAATGAGTTTTTCTCCCGATGGAACGATAAAAGTATATTATGCTTCTGACGCAGTCTTTGCAGAGTTGATTCAAAGTGTTCTGAAGTAACATAAAACTTCCCAATAGTAACCAACCTAAATTAATTTTTCAACTGCAAATGAAAAAAACAATCCTAATGATTTTAATAAAATCAATATGATAGTTTTATTGAAGTTCATAGAGGAAACTAGTCTGAAAACTGGCAAAAAGCAACTTCCCACAAGCTAGGAATACTACGTCGCTCAGGTAGTGAAACAATCTCCTGGGCTAAGCAATGTAATGCCAAATTTGACAAAATTAACGATTTTGGGGAAAAACTTTTTGGCGATGGGGTTAGTTTAGGAGAAGCACTCAATCAGTTCAGCCTAGGGTCTGCAAGATGTCCTAGGGAAGGTTACATCTTGACGAAGTCGTGTGAATTAGGACCAATAGCTAACCAAGTCCCAACCTCTTCAACTGACCTTGACCAGGAAGATGCCAGGGGTAAGCTGTGGAAGAGAGGCAAGGACTGTGACCGTGGGAAAGAATCAGACCACAAACGCCCTGGGTGAAGGAAACTCCAATCACTGTTGCCTGGAAAGGCTACCCACCGCCGCGGAGGCGGTCCCGGCGTACCAGGTTCTGCAGGGCGCCCGCACATCCCAGGCAGACGCGAGTCCGTTGCAGCGGTTGCGGGGGCGCACGCCGCCCTCCGACAGCAGGCGGCACTCGGGACCATCCGCGGGGTCCGGGGTTCCAGGCCACCCCTTGCCCAGCAGCGCCCGTTAATTCCGTCACGCCTCTCGCATGGGTTTCAGCCGTTGGCGGCGCTGGCCGGCTGTCGCCCCTTGCGTCCCTGTCCCACCACAAGTCCCCGTCCCCGTCCCATCCCAGGGGGCTTCTGAGAGAGTGAGGAGAGGACCAGACGGACGAGGCGACTCCGGAATAAAGTTTTCTGGCGCCCACCGCACCGCTCCAGTGGTCTCCGGGGCCGCAGGAAACCCGCCTTCCACGTAGCCCGAGCCCACGCACCCTCCTCCCTGGGAGCCGCAGCCGTCCGCTCACCCATGCGTTCCCGCATCCCCCTTAGGGATGTGCAGCCATCGGAGGAGGCGCGCTCCGCCATCTTCCGAACGGTCGAGTCGTAAGCTAGTACTGGCGCTCCGGCCACAGTGCGCAGGCTCCTGCGCGGCTGCCGCTCTGGCCAGGACCCCGATGCCAGAGGGCGGGGCGGGGTGGGGTGGCCCCCGCCAACCCAGCCGGCCCCGCCCACCTGGGACCCGCGAAATGGGCAGCGCTGCTCTCCACCCATCACCTCGTGACCTGCTCGTCAGCGACCACCTAGTGTAAAGAAACTGTTTCCTAGGTTCCTCGCTCTCCCCGCCCCCCCCTTTGTTGGGGGCCAGCCAGTCATCACGCGGCTTGGCCATCTAAAATTCTTTTTCTCATCGCTTCTACCTGGCAACACAGTAACATTCCTTCTTCCCTTCACTCATTCGTTCATTTAGGGAGATTGTACTAAGAGCTTTCTGGGTGCGCTCGTATCACGAGTTTCCTAGTCTTTGAAACACTACACAAAGAAAGGCCCAAATTGGGGAAAGGAGCCCACGGAGAGGCTCCTCTGAGGTGTTAGGGAGCCAAACATGAACTGAGACTTTCTTAAATTATTGCAGAATAAATCATGACACTGTTAGGTCTCAAAGTTGCGCAAATTATCTTTTGGGTGCTTGTGGGTCTTTCAATTGAAGGAGAGGACTTGCATTAATCTCTCCAGACTTTGGAGGCCCTTGGAGTTTGCAAAATGTTTTTCCCACTCACAAGGAAACGCTTCAATGGCTGGATGTGCCTTTGAGGGGAAGACATAGTTCTCATGGGCGTTTGCCTGTGCAAAGTGGAGTCATCCCCTTTATTAGTGTGGTGTGGCACACGGTTGGTTGTAGGGAACAGTTTATCCACGGGTCCTAGGTATGGGGTAGTAGACCCCCAAGTGGGGCTGGTGACCACTTGTGGGATGAACACTTTGATGAGCCTACTGTGTCTCAGTATCACATGGGAGTTGTAAAATGAAAAAACCTAGTAACAGCAAACACTTACTGACTCTTACTATGTGCCAGGTACTGTTCTAACTGCATTACATTTATTAACTCATTTAATCCCCGTACAACCCTGTTAGGTAGGTACTGTTATCGCCTCCATTATGGACAAGAAAACTAAAGCAGGGAGACGTTAAATTATTTATCCACAGTCACAATTGTAAGTAACCCAACTGGAATTTGAACTCAAAACGACTGACCACAGTATCCATATGCTTAACTTTATGCTATACTGTTTCTTGAGATTTGAGATATACAGTACAAAATTAACAAATGATTAATATCCAGAATGCAGAAAGATCTAAAAACACATAAGAAAAAGACAGCCTCAAATAGTGAGCAAAAAGCATAAACAGAACTTTTACAAGGAAAAAACACAAAATGGTCAATTAACATAAGAAAAGATGCTCAAACTCTTCAGCAGTTGAGAGAATACAAAGGAAAACCACAAAGTAGCTTGTTAAACCTACAGATTTGGCAAAATTTTTTTAAAAAAAGACAATAAATAAGTGTTGGTGTGGCTGTAGATTAATACTAGCAGTAGGAGCTCTTTTTCATGGCACATTGGAGGTGGTGGGGTGCTTCAAGATGAAGCTGAGCATGTCTTTCCCAGACACTGGCTGCCAGAAACCCACTGAAGAAGGCGATGAACACTAACTTTGTACCTTTTACGAGAACCATATGGCCACAGAAGTTGCTGCTGATGCTCTGGGTGAAGAATGAAGGGTTATGTGGTTCAAATCAGTGGTGCACACGACAAAGATTCGCTGTGACTTAGGATGTCTTGACCCATGGCTGTATCCACCTGCTGCTGAGTAATGGGCATTCCTGTTATAGACTAATGAGAACTGGAGACAGAATGCACAAATCTGTTCGGGGTTGCACTCTGGGCCAATCTCAGCGTTCTAAACTTGGTCATTTGTTTTTTTTAAACAAAAAAGGGGGGAGAAAGATATTCCTGGTCTCACTGATACTACTGTGCTTTGTCGCCTGGGGCTGAAAAGATCTAGTGGAACCTGCAAACTTTTCAATCTCTCTAAAGATGATATCTTCCAATATGTTGTGAGAAAACCCTTAAACATTAAGGTAAGAAACCTAGGACCAAAGCACCCAAGATTCAGCATCTTGTTACTCCCCATGTTCCTCAACAAAAATGTTGGCATATTGCTCTAAAGCAGGGGTGTCCAACCTGTGGCTTGCAGGCCGCATGCCATCAAGGATGGCTGTGAATGTGGCCCAACACAAAATTGTAAATTTACTTAAAACATTATGAGAATTTTTTTTTTGTAATTACGTGTCGCAGTGTATTTAATGTGTGGTCCAAGATAACTCTTCTTCCAGTGTGATCCAGAGATGCCAAAAGGTTGGACACCCCTGCAACATACTAAGAAAAATAAGGAAGAGGCTGCAGAATACACTAAACTTTTGGCTAAGAGAATGAAGAAGACCAAAGAAAAACACCAGGAACAGATTGCTAAGAGACATAGGCTGTCGTCTCTGAGGGCTTCTACCTCTGTGAGCAGTCAAAAATGAGATTTTCTAAGAGTAACAAATAAATAAAAATAAACATAAAATCTAAAACAAATACTAATAAGGGTAAAAGTTTGGCAATTATAGCACCCAAAACCCTGCTGCTATGTATATACAGAGACCAATGCTTTGTCTGATGTACATTATGATAGCCATGTTTATTAATATGGCACACATGTGATTAGAGTGCCAGCAAAGCATATCTACTGTACACAGCTCTGATGAATTCAGCTCTGATGAATTTATCTGAAACTTCACAAACAGAAAATCTAGAAAAATGCAACATCACCTTTGGAGTTTCTTGCAAAAACGTTGAAAATTTTTAACCCATTGTTAGATGTTGAACCCATCCATTAATGAGCCAGCATTCATATAACTGTAGACTGTGACATTTTCTACAAAACACTTGACCTGGATGCTTTAAAATGCTAATGTCGTAAAAGATTAAAAACAGACATCAGGGAAGTGGTCTAGATCACAGGAAGAGAATAGGTGTAATACATGATCCTTGATTAGAACCTAGAATAAAACAGTCAGGGATATTATTATTGGGACAACTGGAAAAATTTGAATATAAACTACATTGAATGATCTTATTGTATCAAGGTCAAATTTCTCATGTGTGAAAATGATATTGTGGTCATCTAGGAAAATGTCCTTTTTCTTAAGAAGTAAGTGCTGCAGAATTTAGGGGTAAAGCATCATAATATCTGAAACACTGGCAAATAATGTATATTTAACAAAAATATTAAAAATTGGTGAATCTCGACGACTACAGAGATGTTAATTTTACTATTTCAACTCTTCTGAGGGTTTGAAATTTTTCAAAATAACAAGTTAGAGATTGTTTTTAATCTAGAAATTTTGTCATCAGCTTATTTATACAAACCACCACTTTGGTTTTTTTCCACTCAGCATAAATTTTAATTTTTAGATATTTTTCTATTTTTAAATTTATTTTTCAATTACAGTTACAAACCACCACTTTGAAAAATGAAATTTGATTTGGAATTACATATGGGGAGGCCCTCTCGATAGTCTTTTCAGTATTTAAAGCCTCTAAATGCCATAATCTTGTCCACGTGTTGGGGAACAGGGGCAATGAGAGGTCTACTGAAAAAACACATAGGCAGCATCTGCTGGGAGGTGGGTGTGGAATTAAAATGTGTTCTAAAGAGCTCACCGGATTGAGAAATCACTCTTGGTTTGGGTGATCAGAGAAGCCTTCATGGAAGAATTAGCACTTATTCTGGACCTGTGGCCCCAAAGAAAGCAATCTGTCCTTAGTTCTAGCCTGCAGTAGCTGAGTGAAAAATATGTGGCCAGATCTTCCCATTTTTCAAAATAAGCTGAAAATTTGGATTTTAATGCAAAATCTCTTATTTTTAAACTGATGATAACATTAAAAGTTATGTAAAAACACAATGCAGGGCAAATGAAATGATTAAATATCTAATCAGTGTCAAGTTTCTCAATTGTCTCATTTTTTTGCGTTGGAATAAAAATCCAAACAACCACCCCACATGACATTGATACGGTTTTTAAATGTCTTTTAATCTATAGATAAACTCTGCTTTCTTTCTAACATCACTGATAGATCACTGTGAAGTTTAGCAGTCGTTCATTCATTCTGTAGGTAAGTCATTCAATGAAACTTTTACTAAGCACTCAGTCTGTACCTGGCAGGTTAGAGAGAAAGAGACAGGGAAGGAGTCCTGTCCTCCATTGATTCTAAGTTAATGATTAGACATCAGGGCCCCACTAGACAGATGTTTCCTTAGGAGCTAAAGCAGCTCTCTAAGGACTCCCCATGAGACTGTCTGTACATTTCTCAGACAAATATTGGAACTGAAGGCTGTCAGCTCGGGGCAAGTAAGTCTGTACTGGAGCCAACTGACTCACAGCTGGAAAAGAACCCAGGCAGCTCCTTCCCCCTCCTCCTTTATTTGGAGACTATCTGTTCTTCAGTGAGCAAAACAGAACTGGAATCTTCACTTTCTTTTCCTACTTGGCTTTTTTTAAAAGAGTTTATTTATTTATTTTTTAGAGAGAGGAGAAGGGAGTGAGACAAAGAGGGAGAGAAACATCAGTGTGTGGTTGCCTCTCACACGCCCCTAAGTGGGGACCTGGCCTGCAACCCAGGCAGGTGCCCTGACTGGGAATCAAACTTGTGACCCTTTGGCTCACAGGCTGGGGCTCAATCTACTGAGCTACATGAGCCAGGGCCTAACTTGGCTTTTTTACCCCTTAAATCTGACACCAGCAGGAAAATGATTCAATAGGTCTAGGAACTTTTTTTTCTATTTGAGGTTTTTAAAAATTGAATTCACATGTAATAAACAGTTGGTGAACTTACCAAGTCTAACAAATCTGCATTTAAACTGCCACCACCTCAGCACTGTACTGAGTTTTAAGTATCACAGCCAGGAACTGGCTCTTCCTCTCCATTCTGAACTACCTGTCAGATCCATACATCAACCACACAGTGGAGACAGGCCTCTGTTTTTTTTGTTTTGTCTCTTATTTCTGACTTTTGCCTCACATCTTCTGCAGCTTGGCTGTGATACAGGGGAAAGTGTGATGTTTTATTCTAGCCTGATCTCTTGCCAAATCTACTCATATTCTCCTTTCTTTTTCCTAAATCTGCAATTTTCTTCTCTTCTGAGTTACAAACTTACCTACCTCAGGCTCTGCTCTTTTCTCACTTGGTTGATGGCAGCCTTCCCAGCTGTGGAATTCCCACTGCAGCACCATGCTCTCCACCTCACCCCCACACTCACCACCCCCAAGATCCTTCAGTGCTCCACTCTCCCTTTCCCCCTCCTTTTCCTTTTCTCATTTGCAAAGAGGACCAGGGTGACCTTGCTTTCTGTACCCTATCCTTTCAGGGAGTCCCTAGTCTTTCCTGGGGGGGGGGTTGTGGGGTGATTCCTGTGACCTGAGCTCCCCAGGGTAGGGGCAGTGCATTTCTGAGGAGTGGAATAAGAGGCCACCATCCCCAGTTGGTAGGGTATTTCCCCCCAACTTGTAAATTCAGACAAACCTCAGAGGAGAAGAGTGTGATGGCAGCTGTGGTGATCTGTGTGGAGCAGTGTGTGACTCTTGAACACTTATGGGTAGACAGTAAGAACTGTCATTTGTCCAGTGCCTACCCAATGGCAGGCACGGTGCTAAAGCTTTACATGGATTATTTAACATAATCCTCACCACAACTTTATAAGGGAGCCTCGATTATCACCTCATTTTAAAGATGTGGAAACAGGCACAGGGAGGTAAATTAACTTGCTACAGTTTAGCACAGATGGAAAGTGGCAGAGCCAGGAGCCATGATTCAAGTCCATACATATCTTGTACTCCTTCCACTGTGTTGCTGGATTTACCAGGTGCTGAGTCCTAGTTCACTCTTAATTACTAACCCATGTCTTCCTCTTCTTAATTGATCCAGTCTCCACACTCAGATTTCTGTGCCTTTTCAAAGTTGCACTTTCTATAATTGGTAAGGTCTTTCTACAACTACATCTCCTAACCCAAGGATCAGTATAGCTATCACTTAAGCCTTTAATAGAATTGACTCTATTCAACACAAAGGCATTGAAATGGGTATTTAATATATGTCTTGCAAAGGAGATGAATGTGACTTCTCTTAAGCAGCCTTCCTTCTAGAAAGGCTCAGCAGAGTCATTAAGTGCTGAGTACTTGGGACTGCCTTCAATATGCAAGTGTAAAGGAAAACGTCCCACAGCTATTGCACTGTTTATTCTGCAATTAATATTTATTGAATGAATGAAAGAGAGTAGTAAAAGCTTCCAAATTACTGAAGGAATAAGAAATAAAAATATTTTGAACGGCTACTGAGGTGTTGAAAAGGTCTAGACAAAATTGGTAAAGAGCAAGAAAATGTCCTCATTTTCCCCCCTTGACTTCAAATAAAGTAGAGCAAACATGAGCTGTGCCTTCTCGTTTTCTAAATACAGGCCTGTAACATACAGGAAGCTTAAGGGGGTGCCAAAAAGCATAAAATACCAAGGAATGCCCTTTAAAGACACTTTGGAATGTCTAACAGACCTAACAGTTTGTAAAATCCAGATGGGACAAAATGAGAAGCAGCATTGAAATGGTTTGTTAAAACACAGATTGCTGGGCCCCATTCCCAGAGTTTCTGATTCTCCAAGTGTGATTAGTTGTAAATCATATATCTCTAAGGAAATGTACTGAATAATGTCTAATTGATGTCAATTACAGCTGAGTACTTAATATCATACCATTTTGCTGATAATAAATATTAAAAATTCTAATACAGATGGAGTGTCTTGTACATCCTGATACTTAACATTTTTTTTTTTTTACTAAGAGCAGTCAGATGCTTTGCCCTATAGGGTTCATTGAAAGCCAAGGTATTGCCTAGGCTTTGCTGCCGAGGGTCATCAAAATGGAGGGAGAGTCATTACATACACTCAGGGAAGTTGGTGGCTGAGGGCATTTTTACAACAATTTCCTGCAACAGTATTTGACACAACACACTACAAACATGGCCCACACACCCCTCCACACACATGCACAGGACACTGCGCAAATCTACACCTACATTTTATTTTTTCAAAAAATTTTTATCTATTTACTTTTAGAGAGAGGGGCAGGGAGGGAGAAAGAAAGGGAGAGAAACATCGATGTGTGAGAGAAACACTGATCGGTTGTCTCTCTTATGTGCCCGGACTGATGGAGGACCGAACCTTCAACCCAGGCATGGGCCTTGACTGGGCATCAAACGTGCAACCCTTCACTTTGCAGAATGATGCCCAACTGACTGAGCCACGCTGGTCAGGGCTGCATCTACATTTTAAAAAGAGCTATTTAGATGAACAAGGATAAAGTACAGACATCTAGAACACACACAGGAAGTGAAATGCAGAAAAGACACCTCTCCTCCTGCCCCAGGGAGCTCTGGTTAGATTTAGGGCACATCACTGTCCCTTCACCCACTAAGCCTGTAGTTTATCATGCTGCAAACTTGGATGCCTTTGCAGCAGAGGGAATAGTGTTGCTTTGAATATTGAGCTAGATGTTTGAAAGTTCCATGAATGGAAGGAATCGCATCTATTTTATATATTACACTTCATTATTCAAGGTTTGAGACTACATGGTATTCTAAAAAAGTCTTAGGTCTTTGAGACTCTGAGACTCAAGCTGATACTGTTCTCAGTGATTAAAAAAAAAAATTCTGTCCTTACTTCGGCTCTTCTTGAGAATTTCCCTTTGCCAAACTCAATTGTCTGTCAATGAGCAATACAGGTGTGTAGTTGAAAAACTTCCAGGTGGCCCAGTTGGTTGTATTATCATCTTGTACATCAAGAGTTTGCGGGTTCTATCCCCGGTCAGGGCACCTAACTAGGTTGCAGGTTCTACCTGTAATTGGAGCACATACGGGAACCAATCCATCAATGTTTCTCTCTCACATGGCTGTTTCTCTCTCCCTAAAATCAATAAACATATTCTCAGGTGAGGATGTTTAAAAAGGCTCAAGAGTACAAAGAGTGCACACTCCTTGAGGCATGAGTCTATCAGAATGCACACATGGGCAGCCAAGAGCCAAAGATATTTTTGCTTATGGGTTCTCATCATCTTTACATGCATCTGTGGTGAAGGACTCAGAGACACAGAGCAAACTTCTAAGGATCAGGTTAGCTACACAGCCAGCCCCTCCAGGTGCCCCCCTCCCCAAGGAGAGTTTTCAGAGAAGACTCTTGGGGGTGTATGGGGAGAAGAGAAAAAGGGCATGATATCCCTGTGGCCAATGGGTAAATAGACTATATTTCTCTGTTCTCATGAGATACACATACCCTTGACTTTGCTTTTCTTTAGATTCTAGGTATTACTATTGACAGCAGAATGTGAGAGATAGGAAGAACCATGAAGGCTGATTAGTTTAGCCCTCTCATTTTCTCCTGAGACTCAGAGAGAGGTATTGTCTCAAGTTCCCACAGCTGGAACCCAGGTTTCCTGACACCCTATTGAATGCTCTTTCTTTTACACACATGTGAAAGGCTGTCCAAACAATGTTTTGGAGGAAGAAAAAGAAGGAAGAAATGCTGATCCAGTGCTGGGAACCATTAAGTGACCCAGCTGGAATTTGACCTATATCTTCCCAATGAAATGGAAATGAAGATGGAAGGGAATAGATGGAGATACCACTAAGTTGGGAAAAGGTGCACTTAAGAAATGTTTGACAAGTTATTTTTGTGAAGGGTCCAATGAATTGGCCCTGACCAGCTGTTCCAGCCTCATTTTACTCTACATCCTCCCAGGAACCCTTTTCTGCAGCAGCAAAATAGGCGAACACCCTGGCTCACAAGTGCCTCATGATCTTTACTCTCCCATACCCCACAGATGCATAATTCAAATTCAGAAGAAACTGACTGCAGAGTTCTGAAGCTTTCCAGGGGTATGAGGAGCCAGAGCAGAGAGTGTTGCTCGAAACAGTACCTGGCACCCTGTGCCACGGGATAACAGTGACAAAATAGAATTGCTATTTCAATCTGGGAGTAGGGGTGGGAGTACGGTAGATGGCCAAGTGCTAGCAGAGCTTGAGAGCCTTCATGGAAGAAATGGCTCTTAAAACCAGGCTTTTTAAATGGTTTCTATTTTTTGGATGATAAATTCTTTTATGTGTTATGCTCAGAACTCTGCACAGTGTTCTGTAGAAGGTTTGTGTTCAATATGTTTTTGTTGTTGATGATATTTATTATTATGCCTGGGAATAATTAATTCAACTGAAACATACCCAGAGGGAACTGTTCAGTCTTCTGAAACAAACCAGTTCTTTTCTCTCTTTGGGCGTAGGAGTGTGTTTGCCAAATTCTGGTACCTTCTGGATGTGTGTACACTAGGAAACCAGGGATGAGGCTGACTTTAGAAGGAAGGTGTGAGAAATAAAGCACTGATTTTAATTTTAGTTCTGTAGAAATATTTGGGAAGCTTGCTTGGTGATGTTTTCATGATTAAAAATGACCTGGTGCATGTGCTTGACAGGAACATGGGCCACAGCAGGCCTGACATATGCTTTTTCCCATCTCCATATGTTTCATTTACATCTTAATCCACAGCCTGGTGGGAAATAGCATGGTAAAATAGCACTTTGGGGACTGCTGTCAGTTGGTCTCATGCTATTTCCTTAGCCTACAGTATTCACACATCCTCCACCAGGAATCTGGCCCTGGGCCTGCGGACTTGCCATTGGGTTGACTGCAAAGGAAAGAAATTTCAAAACGAGAAGTGACTTGTTCAAATGTTAGTCAGGGATGTGTTAGGTCTGTTTACAGAAGGAGGAAATGACATTTGAAGAAAATTAGTTCTGGGAGAAATGCTGTCATTATATAAGCATTTGGAATTTAGTAACTGACTGCTTGTGAGAGTAACAGATTTGTTACCTTGTGAAGACCCCAATGTGCCCTTTCCCCATTGCAGTGTTGGAAAAGGAGCATGAGTTTGGAGCTCAGTACATTTGGATCTGGGTCCCAGTCCTGCCACTCAAGAGTATTCAACCCCCAAGCCTCACTTTTCTCATCTGTAAAATGAGGGTAATAACAGTAGCTTAAAACTGTTTTATTGATCATCGAATCAGTTGATATAAAGGATTGGGTATAGTGCTCAATATACAGTATGAGCTCAATAAAAAAGTTAGGGGTTATTACAGTATCTATTAGCTATTTTAGAGGCACCTACTATGTGCCAGACACTGAGTTACACTCTTTTGTCACATTGTCTCAGTTAGTCCTGATAATAATGTCATGAGGTCAGTAGATTTATCCCCTAAAATGCTTAACACTATTAACAATGATAAAATGCTAGCAGCTCAGATTGGAATAGATAATTCTGAACTTTCTACTTTGGCCTCTTCTCCCTCATTTCTTCCCTACACCTTCCCCCACTGAGTTTTGGTGGCCAAAAAGCTGGAGATGTTTCACCAGGTGACAGGAGAATAAAGGTAAGCCAAGAATACAAGCATTTGCAATCCAAATGCTGGAAGGAAGATTTGCTGTGAGAGATAAGAGAACAAGCTTTCATGCAAAGAATAATAATAGTGTGTAACTATTTAACAAAGAGGCTTGTTTTGGAGCAGTATGGGGGGTGGGCACCACAGGAGTCATTCACATATTGAAATCTTTTAAAACTAGAAATACTGGAGCTTCACAAAGTATCAGTACTCTTTTGTGTTTCTGCTCTCCTCTTCCTTCTCTGCTTCCCTCAGCTGCTACAGAGTAGGCCTGTTTCAGAATGGTCAAGGTAGGGTCTATTCCCTTGAGGTGTCGGCAAAGCATGTCCTGCAGGCACAGGCCCACCCAACCCCCACATCCGGCACATCTCCTGTGGGGAAGCCAGAAGGCAGGTGCAGATAAACAGATACATGCAGCCACTAGGAAATGCTTGCAATCCCCTCATTTGTTACAAATGGAAATAGTCTTACTGGAAGATAGATCTTGCAAGAAGAAAACACCTCTCTAAATAGTAAGGGGAAAGCTGAAGCCGCATCAAATGAGAACCTGAATCAGAAGACCACAGCCTCAGCAGTTTTACTGCAAACTGGGACACACGAGGGCCTTGGAGAACACCAGGTCTAGAAGGGGTTAACCTAGGTCATGTGGCCAAAGACACTGTTCTACCCACCTCTGGGGAACTGCTGCACTTAGGGAAATAGAGCCTCCTCCAAGACAATGACAAAGTTATTTTACTGCAAACTAAATTTAAGTTTTCCTTTGGACTAGGGGATGCCACAGTACAAAATTTTAACATTTTTCACTTAACACTATCTGTGCATAGTTCCAAATTCTGAGTATGTTTCCCCTTCCCTGCCCTCTCTGCCAACTTTCTGGGTGTGGTAAAAAGTATTTTCAGTCTGGTTTCCAAAATTCATGGAAATATGAATGACAGTAACATAATATTTTGAATTGTGTATTGTTTTAAAATAGGAAAGTTAGTTCTATTTTTCCCCAGTGGTTTTTTGCACCATACTTTTCAAAACAACATGTTGTGAAGGGACACTTCAGGGTAGGCATTCTGAGCAGGAGGTACCCAGAAGCACTGATACAGAAAATCTCAAATTGTTACTTATTTGATAATTCAAAGACCCTCAATTTTGAGAGCTAGAGATTTAAAATTTAGTCAGCAGTCTTCTTCATTTCACAAGGGATGCAATTAGACGGAGTGACTTGTCAAGGTCACACAGCTAGTACAATCCCAGAGGGGTATTTTTTTGAGTAGAAATTGACAAAACAATTAGGTGTCATGAGGATTAAATGAGATGACATCTGTATGGTGGCATGAGTACCAGCTAAATAGAACTAAATTAAAATATTCTATCCGGTACACAGTTTTCTTTCTTTTATATTTATGTCCACATATATTTAAGGTTTACAGAGTTGTGGTGTTTGTGTCTATACCACGTTGTATCTCCTTTTTTCATTTATCACATCCTGCTTACTTACCGTTTTCATGCCTAAATAACATTCTATCTGGTTGGTAGGCTCTACTTTTTTTAGACACTCTAACATTATTGAACTTTTGGGTTGTTTCCAGTTTTTTCTACCACTATAAATAGTGAGGCTTGGAACCACTTTACATAGCTTGCCACCCTCCCACCCCTTTTCTCCTTTTGGAGGTGTTTCTTTGGAATATGTTCCCAAAATATGGAATGAGACATAGAAGGAGCTTTCAAACCATATTGCTCTCCACAGAAATACCAGCAGTTTACCGTGTTTGTGTGCCACCAGTGATGGGAGACTATATCATGGTGGTGGCGGTGGTGGTGGTGGTGGGGAGAAGTGTTTTAACTCTTCTCTCTAGACAGAGGAAAGGAACTTGGGGATTCTTGGCTGAAACTTCCTTACTCACCCTCCCTCACCCTGCTTCTCTAGTCTTGGCAGTGTTAGTGATTTCCTGGCCTTTTTCTAACTTCCTCCTTCTGCTCAAAGTTTTGGAGCTGTCTTGAGCGTATGTTCACGATATAGTCTTTCCTATAAGTCAACTGGGCAACAGCTCGGCTAGCTGCCTGCTGAGCAACCTGGCACCAAGGAATAGGCAAGAGTCAAGGTAACTATGCTATTCACTCAGCTTTTATTGAATGCAGGTTCACTTTAAGTAGAATGTCAACACAGCTTCCTATCCTACTCACACTAACAATTTTTTTGTTCAAATACATTTGTTTCCACTTTCCCACCACCACTTTCCCCTGCCCTACCCATCCCCACCTCGCTCTCTCAATCCTTCTCCACTTTGGCTTTGTCTATGGGTTCCTTGACTTGACCCTTCTCCTTCTTTTCCCTGTTACCCCCCCAACCTTTCTTCCCTCTAGTAAATATCAGTTTGCTTTCCTCTTTCAATGTTGCTGGTTATAGTTTTCTTGCTTGTTTTGTTGATTACGTTCCACTTATAGGTGAGGTAACATGGTATTTATCTTTCACCACCTGGCTTATTTTGCTTAGTATAATGTTCTCCAGTTCCATCCATGCTGTTGGGAAGGGTAGGAGCTCCTTCTTTCTTTCTGCTGTGCAGTATTCCATTGTATAAATGCACCACAGTTTTGTGATCCATTCATTTTCTGATGGGCACCTAGGTTGCTTCCAGCACTTGGCTATTGTAAATTGTGCTGCTATGATCATTGGGGTGCATAGGTTGTTTAGAGTTGGTTTTTTTGGATTCTTAGGGTATAACCCCAGCAGTGGAATCACTGGGTCAAAAAGCCGTTCCATTTTTAGCTTTTTGAGGAAATCCCACACTGTTTTCCACAGTGTGCACCAGTCTGCATTCCCACCAACAGGGCACTAGGGTTCCCTTTCCTCCACAACCTCACCAGCACTTGTTGATTTGTTTACGATGGCCATTCTGACTGGTGTGAAGTGGTATCTCATTGTGGTTTTAATTTGCATTTCTCTGATGGTTAGTGATGCAGAGCATCTTTTCATGTGTCTCTGGGTCCTGTGTATGTCCTTCTTGAAGAAGTGTCTGTTCATGTCCTTTGCCCAACGAATCTGAGTCCCAGAGTCTCAGTGTGCACGTCTGGGAGACAGCATGGTGGGCAAAGGAGTGATCAGCATCTTGTAAGGAAGGCTCTCCAGAGCCAGGTGGGCAGCAGGGCCAATAAAGTCCTCAGTCCAGCAGGGCAGAGCCTCCGGCGGCCGATGCCAAGGAAGATCAGGGTGGCATGGAACAAAACTCTGGTGTGTGGAGGTCAGCTGTCTCAGCATTAGTCTGGAGCCTGCTTCGGTTATACCTTGAAAGTGTTGTACTCCACCTTTCTGGGTCTCTTGATAAATGTCTTGGCAATCTTGTTGCCAAGTGGGTAATTTTCCCAGGAGCCTATAGGTAGTACATGGCTTTACTTCTTGATACCCCTGATGGCAAGTGGGGAATTTTCCCAGGAGCCTATTTATGGGTGGTCCTGCTCTGCAGCCACGGCCTCCGATTACATGTGCAGATATCTTAGGTGTGTCTCCTTGACAGAGGTGTCTAATGTGACTTAGATCATTTTCTTCTTGAACCAAAGTGTCATGGCTGCTGGCAGCCATCTTGGTTGAAATGAGTGACTCCACCTTTTTTATATGATTTGTGCTATCTTGACCAGACCAATACCATTTTATTGGTCTTGTTCTCCATATTCCACCCCTTGATTCCCACAATGATAAAGAAAAAAGAGTTGTGGGAATCATTGAAAACATAATTTTAATGCTATCATAGATTTTAGCTAATTTTCATATCTTAACAATGAATATTAATACATAACATGTTTACATATTTTTGTGCATATAATATTGCTAAAGTTTCACCTGATATAGGATTAAAACTAATAAAGGAATTATAATAAGATTTAATTATGCAGCAGGCATTCCAAGGTGATTGTGGAGGCACCATTAAGATATTGGGCAAATTTTGTAACACAATTTTTTTCCTAATGTATTTTCAAATCTTGTCCAAGCTATAGTAATTTGCCTTGGTAAGTACACTGTGGATCCTTGTGCATTTACAAGTGCATTATCAAAAAAAGTTTAGTTTACATAGCTTACATAGGTTACATTTTTATCAAATACTTTTATATTAATGTAGTGACATTCAAAAATTGTAGTCAAAACACTAACATTTTCCTATTTTTCTGCATTTGACAGTATAGAAAAACTTAATAAAATACTAAATACACATAATTTCGATTACAAATAATTACCACCCTTTGACTTATTTAATGAGTGTTTCACTGCCAACACTATTGCTATGAGTTTAGCATGCTGTGCTGATTTAGACTCACTAGGTAGTCTCAGAGTCTCATGATTTCGGGACCTGAAAGCCATTGCTCTCCAGTTTAAGTGATCAAGGGGCTAGTTGTAAACCAGGAATTAGACAGAGAATCAGACCAGGAAGGAGTCCATCTCCCTGTGGGGGTATGAATTTGTTCCTCCTTCAGAATTATTTCTGGCAAGCCTGTCTCCACTTGGTGAATTTCCTCTGTAAGGAAACTTGGTTGTCCTTTAGCAGTCACATCCTTACCCTGGATGTAACACTTCCATGTCAGGACCTTCTGGCTAAGAGTTATTCTTGCAACTTCTTCAGAACCAATTTTTGTGCAGGCCAACATTGGTACCTGAGACAAAATGGTTATTGGGGTGTTAAGAGTGAGGGGCACAGTTGCTTTAAGTACTTCAAAAAGAAGCCATACAATTTTCCTACACGTTAACAAGATCTGTCTTATCCACCCTTTGGCAGCAGTTTCTCAGGGGGAGGATTGAATCTTTGTGGTGTAAATTTACCTATTGCACTTGGCATTACATGAGAATTTAGGTTGGTCGTTTAATTGTGACGATAATTTGAATATGTTCAATATGTCCTCAGCTGTTCTGGCCTGAGCCATAGCCTGCATATATCGCATCTTTAAGGCAGGCAGTGCTCCTCTAAGAATTGTTTTTTTCATGCTTGGTGCTGTTGGTACCTGTAAAGGTGTATTTATTTCTGCCCTGTCATAAACCACAGACAAAATTGCCAATCTTCTAGTGGTATCAATGGCCTATTTCAGATCTGTCCATTTCATGTGATCTCCATATGGGATCATGTCAGCTGTGGGGTGTGTTGCTCTCCATGCCCTTGCTATGCACCCCCACAGTGTGAGAATTTGTCTTCCTTTGTGTTAGCTCCTGTAGTGCTCTGTTAACTGCATTTTGTTCTGAAATGCCTGAAACTTGCCTCATTTCTGTTCCTATGAGTAAAATAGTATTGGTTTGTTTGTCCCAAATCATAGCTAGCCAGTCTACATCTGTCATGTCTTTTCACTGAAAATCTACTCTCATATTCTGCAATTCCCACCTGGTATATTCTCTGTCTTCCTCTGTGTATTGTGGCCTTCCTTGTCCTGATTATAATCTACTACTTACTTCCTTAAGACTATAGGTCTGGCAGCATATAAGTCACCCTATGGGTTGTCATATTCCGCTAGATCCTCTGGATGAGGATTTTTAAGTTTAAGGTCATCATCAAAAGTAACCTTAACATTGTCAGCTGACTTACTTTTCTGTATAATTCTGTGTACTAAACTCTTCTCTTTATGTCTATTGGCATCTACTTGGGACAATGTCTTCAGAAGCAGTTCCAGTACTTCTTTTTTATCGGTTCTATTAATGAGTGGTTCCAAATTTCTTGTAACAGTGAGGTCTATCCATACATTCTCAACGGTTTGTATGGGCAGTAGCTTATGAACTTGCGCCTCAGTCTCATACCAGGGATCATTCTTATGTCTAGAGAGGGATGTTCCAGACAGTTTTTGGTTTCCTCTTGAGTCAGACTTTTTTAAAGTTTCTGTCCCCAGTGTAACATATTCACAAAATTTTGGTAGTTACCTTATATAATTTTTTAGTGTATGCTAATTCAATCTTCCACCTTAACCAGCTATACTTGGACAAGTTTTTTTTAAATAGTTCAGCTTCCTTTCTTTCATCCTTATTATAGATGTTTTGTTGGCCATGCTTGCATTTGATCCTGCCGATTATGCCAAGTGTCTTGAGCATATGTTCACAAGATAGTCTTTCCTATAAGTCAGCTGGGCAACTGCTTGGCTACCTGCCTACCGAGCAACCTGGTACCAGGGAATGGTCAAGAGTCGTACAAGGTAACTATGCTATTCCCTCAGCTTTTATTGAATGCAGGTTCACTCAAAGTAGAACATCAACATATATTAGTATCCTACTCACACTCCAACAATCTAAGAGATATATAACACACACAGCAATCAATGTTGGATAACAAATCTGAGTCCCATTGTCTCAGTCTGCAGGTCTCGTAGACAGCACGATTGGCAAGGGAGTGATCAGCATCTTGCCAAGAAAAATCTCCAGAGTCAGGTGGGCAGCAGGGTAAGCGAAGTCCTCAGTCCAGCAGGGCAGAGCCTCTGGCAGCCAATGCCAAAGGACATCAAGGTGGCCTGGAACAAAACTCCAATGTGTGGGAATCAATATGGCAGAAGAGTGAGTTGAAGTCACACGGATCTCCTCTCAGGAAGAAGCTGGAATTACAACTAAATTGGGGAGAAATCACCTGGAACAAACAACTGAACAATAGAGAGAGAGGAGCCTTGTAACCTTGGAGACAGAAGAATCGACTTTAGCACAATCTAACTGGTAAGGAGTGCGGTACAGACCTGAGAAGGCGGGCTGGGTGCCCACGGGTGGCAGCACCAGGAGGATATTGAAACGGTGAGTTGGATCCCCCTGAGAAGAGCGGAGTCTAAAGCAAAAGTGGGGATCTCTAGCCCACAGCACCAGAGCTCAAAAAGTACACAGAAAACAGCCAACTGCGAAAAGCGGCAGGGTTGCTCTCTGCCAAAGACAGGTGGCTGGAGACGGAAAGAGCCTTCCAAAGGGCCAATGCAAAATTTGTATTTGCAGCTACTTACCCTGGTCTCTGGCAAAGGTGGGGGCAGAGTGGGCTAGAGACACCTCAGGAGAGACTGGGGAAGGAGGCTTTGGGGAGAGAACTGAGAGAGCAGCCAGTGGGATCTCAGTGTTGACTCATCCCCCATGCGGCATCAGCCATCTTGGTCAGGCAGAGACCACTCCCCCTGAGTGGCACCAGCGTCAAAGGACCCAATAACCTCGCCCCCAGGAGGGACTCCGCCCCTCTCTGAGCTCTCTAAGGCACCCTGCTGAGTGCAGAGTGAATAGATTAACAGTTGAAGGTGACAGCCACAAACAGTAGATTACTGGAAGTCTCAAACAGAATGCCTAAGGTCAGACAGGGATGACATCTGACATCATCAGAGGCAGATCCAGAAAGTAAAAACAGTGATCTCCAACCATAGAAGTTCACACCACAAAGTCAGGAAATCAAGACAGATCAACTTAAGAAGCAGAAACAAAAAAAAAAAATAGTCTCACAAATAATGGGAAGACAAAGAAAAACACCCCACTAGAAGAAAAAGGAGGAATCCCCAGAAATAGAACTGAATAAAATAGAGGCAAGTCAACTATCAGATATTGAGTTCCAAACAACAGTTCTAAGGAAGCTCAAGGAGCTCAGTGAGCTCAGAGAGAATTACCAAAAACTGCAGGGAAACTATGAGGAACTTACTGCAAACTATATCAGCATGAAAAAGGACATAGAAATTATCCTTAAGAAACAAGAGTAAATGAAGAATACAATTTCTGAATTGAAGAACACAGAAGAAGGAATCCAAAGCAGGCTAGATGAAGCTGAGGACTGAATCAGCGAGCTGGAGGTCAAGGTAGGAAAAAGCTCCCAGAAAGAGCAAGAAAATGAAAAAAGACTCAAAAAGAATGAAGAGGCATTAAGGGAAATGCAGGACAACCTGACGAAATAATATCCATATAATAGGGATACCAGAAGGAGAAGAGGATGAGGAAGGGATAGAGAACCTGTTTGAAAAAGTAATGATGGAAAACTTCCCTCATTGGAGGATAGAAAAAGTCACACAAGTCCAGGAAGCAGAGTTCCATTCAAGAGGAACTCAATGAGGCCCACTCCAAGACACATCATAGGTAAAATGCCAAATAGCAAAGACAAACAGAGAATCTTAAAGCAAGCAAGGGAGAAAGAGGTAGTAACATTTAAGGGAGCCCCTGTACGGCTAACATCTGACTTCTCAACAGAAACTCTGCAAGCCAGAAGGGTCTGGCAAGAAATATTCCAAGTATTGAAAAGCAAAGGCCTGCAACCAAGACTGCTCTACCCAGCAAGGCTCTCAGTTAAAATGGAAGGCGAAATAAGGAGTTTCCCAGACAAAAGAAGGCTAAAAGAATACACCTCCACCAAACCAGCATTGCAAAATATGCTAAAGGCACTGCTTTAAGATGAAGAAAAAGTTTCTATGAATACCCACTTCCTTTCAGAGTTACCAATACTTGATATTACCAATATGTTTAATGCTCATTAATCTGATTGTGACAGTGATGTTATTTTAATTGTTCCTTTACTATTTGTTGAAGCTAAACCTGTTTTAGCGTATTTCTTGCCTATTTCTATTTTTTTTTAAAGAAGTTTTACATTACTTTTTGGTATTCTTTATCCATTTATTGATTAAAGGTTTGTAGAACTTTCTTCTCTTAAAAAAAACCTATTAACCATGTTTTAGATGTGTTGCAAATACTTTTCTATTCTATTCCTTGTCCTTTAACATTTTTATATGTATATTACTATATAGTTAAATGTTTAATATAGTCATAATGTCAATATTTATAGCTTCTGGGGTTGTATATTTTACTTCAGGTCATGAAAAATATTAGTTCTATTTTCTCCTAAAACTCCTTAGATTCTACATATTGATTTTTAACTCACCTGAATATTTCTTGTATAATGTGTGATATAGGGCTCTATATTTGTTTTATTTCAAGTAATAGTGGTCCACACACCTTATTTGTTGAATAGGCTTTATTTTACCCATTGATTTGAAATATCAACTTAATCATATTGTTAGATAGATATATATGTTTGTCTCTAGAATGCTCATTATATTTCATTGATCTACTTGATTATTTCTGTGCTGGTGTCATGTTGGTTTAATTGCTGAGACTTTATAATGGTTTTAAATTTTTTAAATATTTTATAATTAACTTTGACATTAAAAAAATAAAATCAATCTGCATTTAAGAAAGAAAGAAAGAGAGGGAAATGAAACTCCTACCTTTTGTGACAACATGGATGGAACTGGAGAATATTAAGCTAAGTGAAATAAGCCAGTTGATGAAAGACAAACACCATATGATCTCCCCCATGAGTGGACTCTATTCAACATAATAAACTAATGAACATAATAAACCACAGGCATAGAAATATGGAACAGACGGAAAGTGACCAGAGGGGATGGGGAAAGAGGACAATGGTGGAAAGAAGGGGAAGGGATTAGACGAAGAACATGTATGAATGACCCATGGACATGGACAACAGAGCAGAAATAGACTATGGGAGTGGGGGGTGAGGGTGGGATGGGTGGAGGTGGGTAAAGGGGGAAAAATTGAGACAATTGAAATAGAATAAACATGATTTATAAATTAAAACAAAACAAAAACAAAAACAAAAAACTCCGGTCTGTGGTCAGCTGTCTCAGCAGTGGTCTGAAACCTGTCTCAGTTACAGCTTGAAAGTGGTATACTCCACCCTTCTGGGTCTCTTGATAGGGTCTTGGCACCTCTGAGGCCAAGTGGGTAATTTCCCCGGGAACCTATCAATGGGTGGTCCAGCTCTGCAGATATTGGCTCTTCTGACTACGTGTGCAAATATCTTAGGCATGACTTCTTCCAAGATATGTTTGCTCTAACTTAGATAGTTTACTTCTTGAAGCAAAGTGTCATGGCTGATGGCAGCCATCCTGGCTGACAAGAGTGATTCCACTTTGTTTTATATACTTTGTGCCATCTTCACCAGACCGATGCCATTTTATTGGTCCTGCTCTTCCTAGGAGGAGAAGTGACCATGCTAATATAATGAACAGTTTCTGTATCAGTATGAGGTAAAAGCTAACAAAAGAAACACATGGAAGTGTGACTATCCTAAGTGTTTCACCAAATAAAATGTTGGGGATGTACTTCTATGTCTCCATAATGGGAAAAGATGATTTTGGTTTTAAAGATCAGCTGATGGTAAAAGTTAGCCATGTCAGAAAGGAAAGTCTAGTTGTGTATCTGTATATCCACGTGCTTGAATTCGAACATTTGGTCCACTGGACTTGGGATCCCTGTTATGACTTCTGTCACTTAAGAAATGTCAATTATTTAATAACAGTAAGTCATATTTTAGAGTGCTAAAGGCCGTTGCTTTATTTCACTTAAAGTTGGCATTCAATATTATTTTTTATTAGTGTCAGGTGCACAGCATAGTGGTTAAACATATACATAATTTACAAAATGATCCCCTTGATAAGTCTAATATCCACCTTGCATTAAGGCCCTTTGTTTCCATGCATCATCTCATTTAATCCTCACAGAAACCCTTTAAGTGGGCACTATTTTCATCCCCATTTTACAGACAAAGAAAAGGAGACTTCAAAATTATTTAACTTGCCCAGAGCCACACAGCTAGGCAGTACCAGGGCTATGATATGAATTCAGGTCTTTTTGATTCAAAGGCCTTTGTGCTTGAACTGTCCTACCTTCCTTACTCTCATTTATGAAATGGTGACTTATCTTCCACATTATTGTATCAAGGATCACATGAGATAAATATTCCAAACTGTGGCCTGGCCTTAAGCTTTCTGGAGAGACTTAGTAGTATATATCCTACAAACAATTTCTGAGAACTGGGTCACCAATTATACTTATGCTATGATATTTGCAAATGAAGTCTCCCACATAATAGAGATATAAGAAGAAAGGGGAAAGATGAGACTCACCCATGCTGATGTTGGTGTTCCTGTTGGTCTTACGCATGTTTCCAGAGAAGTCAGATGAACTGGACTTGGGATGGTGTGCAGAAGATATGCCTTTTGGGTAAGCCCAACACTTCTACCTCAGGTGTTACTGTTGTGGGTGAGTGACCAAGCTGCAGATATTAACTGAAGGAGCCACTGTCTCTCACTTCTTCTCCCAAGGGAGAAACCTAAAGTTAGACACAGTTTACCTCAATACCCAAATCAGATTGTGTTAGGAGACTATTAGCATTGAAAGAAACCTTAGATATCTTCTCATTAGACACTGACCCTTCCCATTTCTTATTTCCTGAATATAGCTTTATTGTTTTTACTAAATGCATGCACTTTACTGTATGGGGAAAAAAAAGAAAAGAAGGAAAACCATACATAGTATGTTATATCAGATTCTGTCATGGGAAAATGTGGAATAAAATGCCCTCAGGCATAACTGTGTTTGATGTACCTGCCCATCTGTGACATGCTTCCCTGAGTGTGACATGCCTCCATGTCCCTTAATTCATGGTCTCTAATTCTAGGAAAACCCTTTCAGGTATTATTACGAACATATTACAGGTGAGGGACTCAAGTCCCAGAGAGGTAATGAAACTATTGAGCATATTCACCTTCCAAAAGAAGGCAAGGGGAAATGATTGGGCTTGAGTGTTGAGACTTGAGTTCTGGTTTCCATTCTGTCACTAGCTATGTGTATGATCTTGGGTAAGTCACTTCAGTTTTGTTTAATTCTCTACAGATTAAAAGATCATACTCAGTTATTGCTGTAGTTCTTTCCTGGCTTTATGTTCCATGCCTTATCCTGAAGTTTGTACCATTATTTGTGATAACTTGTAATTTGAATGAAACCTATTCAGTTTTTCATGAAAATAAAAATAAGAGGTATAGAGGTGCTCACAAATGAAACATATAGGCGATAGAGATGATCATAGAAATGACTATAGAAAGGACACTTTCTATTTGGCAAAGCTAAGTTTTGCTGCCACCTAGTGAGGAAAAGGATCATGGCTTTTGTCTTTCTGTAGAGGCCAAAGGAAAAACTATCAGAAACCATCCCCTTGACCAGATAATTTATGGGATTTCACAGACATGTTAAATCTTATAGTGTTTTAGCAAGGCAATCTATTTCCCTTTGACTAAAATGAGTTTTGGAAAAGTGTTTCTCTGGACAGAATTATTAAGTAGATGTGACCCATCTTTGGCCTCCTCCAAATGTGTATATACTTTGTCATTTCCCATAGTGTATATACTGTGTCCCTCTCCCTGCAGGGATCCCAGAACCTTTAGAAGGTCTGAGAAGGAAGGAACCGTTCTTAGAGAATGTCTAGGGCAACCTATATCAAAGTACAGAGAAAAAGTGTTTTGACCAAGATCATGCAAGTAGTTAATATGGACAGGAGTGACAGTAGATTGGCCCCAGAACTCTGTAAGGTGGTATGATAAAATCTACTGTATTTTGGTATGTATAATGAGCACTGTTTTGCCCAAATTTTTGAGGGAAAAATAAGGATGTGCATTATACCTGGGTAGTACTAATTCTGTACCTGTACAGATGTTTTTAATTCTTTTATTTATGCTTATGTATTCAAAGTGTAACTCTAGAGAGCAGTAATGATCTGTATACAAAATAGTACCCTGGAATATGATAATTGTTTTTGTTTCTAAATATAAATAAATAAATAAACAATTGAAGTAAAAAATCAAAACGAAAGATTTTTTTCCTGAAAGTTTGGGCCAAAAACGTGGGTGTGCGTTATACATGAAAGTGCATTATATACGACAAAATACTCAGAATGGATGAGATTAGATATTTGCAAAATCACCTTCAGAAGTGAATAGAGCTCCTGAGCATGGAGTAAGATTGGGAAACTTAATCAATGGTATTTACATATTTAAAGAAACCTTAGTCTTTCCGGTGGGGAGGAATGGCTGGCTGGTCTGGTTTGAAAAGTGGAGGAACTGATGTTATGGGGAGATTTGAGCACTAGAAGGCGCTCCGTGTTGGGATGAAGAAAAGGCTGGCTCATTGGGACTCTTCAGAGGCTCCCAGCTAGGAAATTTTAATCTTCCTGAGAGACATTCCTACCCTTGGCATCCAGGGCTCTCAGTGCACCAGGTGTAACTTCACTTTTCCTTTGCCAGCAGGAAAGAATATCAGAAGTGAGAGTGAAAGCAAAGGTTATTGTGGGATAACTTGCATCTGCCAGAACGTATTTTTTAAAAATTAAAAGCTTTTATTATTATAATAAATCTCTTGCAACAAAAGTACAGCTTGTAGTTGAGGTGATCCACTTGTAATGGTTTTTGCACAGTCAACAACTTTAATCATAGTAGTAATAATAATAATGGCTGACATCAAAAAGGGCATCCATTGAGTCAGGGGCTTTGCATTCTCTGATTTACATCTGACAAAAGCTCAATGAGGTAATAATTATTATGATCCTCATTTTACAGCTGAGTTAGCTGAGGCTTAGAGATCAGTTTACCCAGAGTCCCACAGCTCCCTCTGACTATGTCAGCCCTTAATCACTACCCTGTACCACCTCCTGAGAGGTTGGCCTCTTAGATTCGCTAATATAAGGGAGCAGGAGGTGCACGTCTATAGCCTGGCTAGTGGACAGGTACATGTCTTTCTATAGGAAAGGATTCCCACCTCACCACCAGAGACGCCATTGTGAATGGATACGGAGGCATTCTAGTAATACAACCTCTCTCAGGGAACTGATTCATCAGCTTGGTAGGCTAGTTGCCTGTAGGGGGAGAGATTACCTTGAGGAAAACATTTTCCTTAATTTACAACAACTTGTTTGCTGAGTGGAGGTGGAGGGGAAGACACACTGTAGGAAAATAGGTTACTAATTAAGGGGAAGATTTTTTGATTATCTATTGTTTCAGCTTATGAGAACAATTACTTCTCTCTATTAACAAGAAGAATTAAGAACTGACTATGTAGTTAAGTGATTCAAACCTTCTTCTCTCATACACAAAATTCACTTTAGTTATAAACAAGCAATGAACTTTTTTCCAGTGTTTGTTGCCTATGATCCCCTCTTTCTCCCACCAAATTATCAATTAGATGAAGAATTTCCTTAAACAAGAATCTATCTATTTATCTATCTATCTAATCTAGCATTTATAACATATATATCTGTGTAATGTGAACAATATATACACAATAGTAATTTTACTTTTGTCCCAGCTCTCCCCACTTTTGACTTTTTTGGGGGGTTCCTGAGCCTAAGAATACATGGTAAGGCTTATGTCTCATTTTGTGCTGTCTCTCTATTTCTTAAGGCAGAGAATGATAAACAAGGGCATTTAGAAAATGTGAACAGGAAATAGTTGAACATAAATTGAGAAGAATGCTTTTAAAAAAGAGGAAGTGAGTCAGGGACTAAAAGAAGCTTTGTGTTCAGAGGGTCATCAAGAAAGAAGAGGCCTATTAAAAAAGAGAGAGCCCTGGCTGTTGTGGCTCAGTAGATTGAGTACTAGCCTGCAAACCAAAGGGTCTCCAGTTCAATTCCCAGTCAGGGCTCATGCCCTGGTTGCAGGCCAGGTCCCCAGTAGGGGGCACGCAAGAGGCAACCAACACATTGATGCTTCTCTCTCTCTCTCCATCTCTTTCCCTCTCTCTAAAAATAAGTAAATAAAATCTTTTTTAAAATAGCCCTAGCTGGTGTGGCTCAGTGGATTGAGCGCTGGCCTGTGAACCAAAGGGTCTCTGGTTCAATTCCCAGTCAGGGCACATGCTTGGATTGCAGGCCAGGTCCCCAGAAGGGGATGCACGACATGCAACCACACATTGATGTTTCTCTCCCTCTCTTTCTCCCTTTCTAAAAATAAATTAATTAATTAAGTTAAAAAATAAATTTGAAAATGAGAGAATTTTCAGCTGTGTACCAAAATAAGGCCAAGACGCAAGTAGACCACAAGTAACGCTCCAGGGGTTGGGATTGCATTTTATATCATTAAATCCCTACAGGTTGTCTGGCCTTATTTTAGCAAGTTTTAAATACTCAGTATTCAGTGAGTGAAACGGACTTTGTAATCAGGTTCCAGGTTTCAAGAATCAAGTTGCTTTTTTGTTGAACAGCAAAAGAAATGAGAAACTATGGAGGCTTTATTTTAGAGTGTGGAGATGCTGAAAAGATAGTTAGTGTTCTCCTCTCTTTCTATATGAATCAACTATAATAACGCAGCCAGCTGCACATATGTGCAGTTCTTTAGTGACTTGGTACAGCTGCCTTCTAATCTAGCTGTCTACAATTCTGTATGATTCCCTGAAACATTTTTTAAAATCCTCAACTGAGGATATGTTTTTATTGATTTTAGAGACAGGAGGAGGGGGGAGAGAGGAGGAGGGAGAGAGAGAGAGACAAACCTATGTGAGAGAGAAACATCGATCGGGTTGTCTCTCATACACGACACAAATGGGGATCAAACCCACAACCTTTTGGTGTGCGAGACGATGCTCCAACCAAGTGAGCCATCCAGCCATGGCTGCTAAACAGTTTTTTATGAGAAAAAAATCTCTCTCTCTCTCTTGCATATGCACACATGTGTGTATATGTATGTGTGTGCTTAAGCCAGAAAAGCTGGTACTGAAAATTTTAGAATCAGGGCAATTCTTACTACCAGAAGTCTGTGAGAAATTCCCTCAGACACCCCATTGTCTCCCTAGCTCCCTCTCCATGCCTGTATTAAGTTTGTGACTGCTACTGAAAATCCTGATAAGGGAGGTAAGATTTTGTCTCTCAATGTCCTCTGCTGAAATCATGTATTTGGGAAGAAGTGGGAAGAAACCACCTGGAGGTGCAGTCACTGTGGAAAGCAGTGTGGCATTTCCTCAAAAAGCTGAAAATGGAACTGCCTTTTGATCCAGTGATTCCCCTGCTGGGACTATACCCTAAGAACACCAAAACGCTAATACAAAAGAACCTATGCACCCCAATATTCATAGCAGCACAATTTACAATAGCCAAGTGTTGAAAGCAACCTAAATGCCCATCAGTAGATGATTGGATCAAAAAGTGATGGTACATATACACAATGGAATACTACGCAGCAGAAAGAAAAAAAGAACTACTAAACTTCGTGACAGCATGGATGGAACTGGAGAGCATTATGCTAAGCGAAATAAGCCAGGGGGCGAAAGACAAATACCATGTGATCTCACCTATAAGCGGAACCTAACCAACAATACAAAGATGCAAGGAAAATAAGACCAGCAACACTGAAAGGAAAAGAAATCAACAGAGACAAGAGGGAAGGAGGGAGGGTGGGCGGGGGAAAGGAAGGGAAGGGGAAAGTCAAGGAACATACAGCAAGGACTCATGGACAAAACCAAAGGGGAAGAGCTGAGGAAGGGATGGAGGGAGGGGGCAAGGGAAAGTGGTGGAGGGGAAGCAGAGACAAATGTATCTGAAAAAATAAATTAAAATAAAATTTAAAAAAAAGAAACCACCTGGAAACTTCAAAGGGAGCAGCTACTATGTGTCGTGCATAATGCTGGCAAAGACATATGAAAAGATGGCTCAACCTCCTACTCATTAGGGAAATGTTAATGAAAGCCACAGTGAGATGCCACTGCATACTGACCAGGATCATAAAACAAAAGCAAAGCAAAACCAAAACTGTTGCTCTGAAATAGTAGCAAAGATGCAGAGTATTTAGACCTGTGGTATATTCCTGGTGAGATGAGAACTCCTCAAGGAAAGTAGGATAAAATGTGTACTGATTTGGTTTCTTGTCTAGAAAGAAGTTTTTCTTGTTGGGTGCTAAATTATTGTTATAAGAAGGCCCTGACAGGGGCAGTAGCTAAAGCCACTAGTGACCATATGTTAGATGGTGACTAATTCACTCCAGAGTAAAATGGAGAACCCTGGAGAAAGACTAACTTCATGATCTCAGCTCAAAACCTGGTTCAAAGACGGGGGCTTATTTGACATTCTTTCTATTAAAATTGCATGCTTCTGGAAACCTACTTTCCACGATTGAGAGAATATACATCTCCTTTAAATTTTTAAAGAAATTTATTACTTCTCTAGATCCTTCTTAATAGAAAGGAGTTTGGAGAGAGGGAGAGAGAGAGACAGACAGAGAGACACTTGGTGACTATGTGGTGTAACTCCTTTTGCAGATGGTCCCACTGAGGCCCAGAGGAGAGGAGAGAGGTGTTGCTTAAGGTTACACAGTGATGGAGTCAGGACTAGATCCTGGGCCTCCAGGTGCTGGGTCTCTTCAGAGCTCTTCATAATGACTGTGTCATGCTGTCTTTTAGTCCTCTAGTTTGTATATAGATTAAATGTGTTTCAAATTAGTCCCAGCAACCTGAGCTTCCCAGGATTGGCGACACCTGGAGAACATCAACTGATAAGGGGATGCATGTGCTCACAGGATTTACTGTACCTTTCACAATCAATACTGATTACTTCACTTTGTTAATGGCTGGCGTCTGCTTGCAGCAAGAGTAGGGCACTTCCCCTGTTCTGTCATTTTCCTGACAATTATGAATTACAGTCCAGGTTACTCTTTTATCTTCATCTGACTCAAATCACTCTCCTGGCTTGGGAGCTTTAGGCAGCTTATCTCATGTTTGCCTGACTACCTGCCTATTTTGTTAATGTAGGAAAGTAAACTTATGCTCTCTGCCTTTTACCTCTGGAGAGGACCTGTGGGACGTAATGGGAAATAGAGAGCATCCAAATAATCTGAATAGATATACCTTGTGTTACACAGGGCAACTAAATCAAGCTGCAGAGTAATCTAAAGTGATGATAACTACGTAATAAGCAAGAGTCCATGCTATTATATGCCAAAATTGCTCATGTGGAGGTCATTTTCTTTGGACTAGAAAATAACCAATGATTGTACAATTAATGGGATTGCCATCTGGTTCATTTTATTCCAGTTAGTTTGGCTGAATACCATCGATGAGAAAACAATCCAGCTGACTGTAGTCACTTCTAATTGTTCTGACAGAAGTGATTTGGGACTTTTTCACTCATGGAAACAGACTTTTTTTTTTCCCCATGGCTTTGATATTTAGGAATTTAGATCCCTTTCCCTGGATACATGATTCAGAAGTCCCATTCTTTTTCTTACATAAAACACACATCTGCCTGAAGGCTGAAAGTTTATAATATATAACATGTTACTTGTATGATTAAATCACTAAACACTCTGATTATTATCTTCCTCTTCACCCCAAGTCCTGAAACATCTCAAGGGTGACTTTAATATCTATATTGTTTACCACCAAGAATACTCTATGCTGCCCTAGCTGGTGTGGCTCAGTGGATTGAGCGTTGGCCTGCGAAGCAAGGGGTCATGGGTTAGATTCCCAGTGTAGGGCACATGCCTGGGTTGCAGGCCAGGTCCCCAGCAGGGGGAATGTGAGAAGCAACCATACATTGATGTTTCTCTCCCTCTCTTTCTCCCTTCTTTCTAAAAATAAATAAATCTTTTAAAAAATGAATAAAACCTTAAAAAAATACTCTATGCTTTCTAGTAACTCCCAGTACTTACAAGGGCCTGTTCAAATGAGGGGCCCTGAAGTTTACCCAAAGCTTCATGAGCATTTATCTATCTATCTATCTATCTATATCTTCATCCAAGGACATGCTTATTGACCTTAGAGATAGGGTAAGGGAGGGAGAGAAACATTGATTGGTTGCCTCTCATATGCACCCTGACTGGGGACTGAACCCGCAACCTAGGCATGTGCCCTGACCAGGAATCAAATTTGTGACCTTTTGGTTTATGGGACAATGCTCCAACCAACTGAGCTATACTGACTAGGGCCTTCATTAGCTTCTTTGACTTTATGGTAAAATTCCTGTATAGAGCACCTATCTTAGTGTTGAGTTTTTAAATCATTAACATGTCTATATTATTGATGTTTTCCTCCCCTAGTAGACTAAGTTCTATGAGAACAGGGACTATGTCTAATTTTGCTTATTATTAAATCTTTAGCATTTAGTGTGGTTCCTGGACTAGAACAAGCACTCAGTAAACACTTCTTTGCTTAACACAGTGCCTGATGGGATTCAGTGCTGGGCTGAGCAAAGTAGTAAAGAGAGTAAAGGTAAGCCCTACCCTTTTGAAACTTTCTGTAGGCAGAATGCCAACCTCCAAACAGCTGATGTAAACAAAGATGTCTGGGCATATTTATGAGAGTCAGTGAATAAGAGAGGAAGCAAATAGCATGCTTAGGCTGGCCTAGGATGACCTAGACTGGAAAGTCAGAAATGTTAGTATGAGTGGAGCTGGACCCGTCACACTTTAGTGCCAATCATTATCCTTCTAAGCCTCATGAGGGGTGGGCACGAAGCTGTGCATAATAGCAAATAGAAGGGAAAAGGTGCAAGGAATCAGAAAGCAGTCAGTGAGCATCATTAGGATGAGCTAGTAATGATCATAATAACTGCCATTTACCCTGTTTCAGGCCCTGTGCTCAATACTTTCCCATATATTTTCTCATATCTTTCTCACAGTATGTCTGTGAGAGAGATATTATCTCCATTTTATGCTGTGGAAACAGGAACTCAAGTTGGTACAGAATTTGGCAGTATTCCCTCTGAAGTTCAAGGCACTCTAACTCTGGTCTTTCTGACTTCAGATTCAGAACTCCCTTTTAACCACTATACTATTAGCTAAAATAAGAGTCTAGAAACATGCAGAGTTTCCTGTGAGTAGGGGCCAAAGTGTGTACTGTGTACAAAGTGTGTAGCTTACAGTGTGTACTTTGGTCAGTTGCAAGAGAAGTAGCCAGGAGAGATCTCTTGCCCATTGGTCAGGGGCCCTGAGGGAGCAAGATTTGGCTTGAGTTATGACTAGGGCTGGAAGCAGGACATCACCATGGAGGGACAAGACCAATGATAATTAAAGGGAAGTATCCAGCACCTAGGAGAGCTCCAGGTTTGCTATTCAGTGGAGCACAGCTGGATTTGGCAATGCTATTGGTTCTCTCATTTGCCTAAAGAGCTTCCCCAGTCAAGCAATCTATTCAGAGATGTGACTGGACAGCACATACTGCTGATGCAGGCAGCTCACAAGTGGCAGCTGTGTGTTAAGGAGATCAAACATGGGACAGAATTCTAAGGTGTAGCCCAGCTAAGCTGAACACAGACCTTGCCCTGAATTCTTGAGCAGTGGAAGCAGCAGTGACCGCTGTGGGAACAAGAAGCCCTGTTCACCTTGGCAATGAGTTATAGGTACATGATCATTGCGAGGGAACCAGTAACATCTGCTTTTCCTGGCCCTTACTTAACTTGTTCTAGTTAAGTAGTCTTTCCATGTTCTCACTCTGTAACTACTGTAGATGATGCAAAAGAGGAGAGAGAGATAGAGACAGAAAAAGTGAGAGAGAATTAATTTACCACTGGGTGAAATAAAAATGCACTGAAGTGTAATGGAATTTCATTAACTTTGGAAATGATGAATGCTGTCCAAATGATTCTTACTAATGCATAATTCATAGCTGAAAATAGAGCTAAACTCTCCTAAAAAGCACATCCATTTATGTCCCCAAATTAATTTAGTGTTATTCAGTATGGTTGACAGGATAAAAGATCTACTATGAAACGTAATCATCTATTAAGATTGGGAACCTATGAGTCTTTTTAGTTTAGTAGATCATGGTAGGTGATAACAAGTGGCATCTTGAGAGGCAGACACCCACAGTTCTCATTCTCATAATTTGAATTTCCCCGAAGACGTCATTTCAGACATAACCACAGAGAAGTTAGGATGAGCTCTGAGATCTCCATAGCAACCATGGCCCAATTCATAAATATACCCCCAAAGCAAATTAAAATTAGTTTCAAAAGATTCAAATGCGGTCAGGAAAAGGCCCATACATTTTCTGACAGGCAATGTTTTTACATTATATGTTTATATAGTATGTAAATTTTACAGATCATATATATTTATAGACATTTATGCATAAAGATGTAAAAATTACTTTCCCATTTAGTGTAATACTGTCTATTCTTTTCCACAAACTCTATGAGAGAAATTTATCCCTTAATGTCTCAAGACATAATAATCTCTTCGTTTAAACCTGCTTATGCTTTTTGTATACTCAGGAGAGTGCTAATGGGGGAGAGACCTTTTCACCTTTAGATTTAGCATGAACCCCTACTGTGGTTGGCAGAGAGAGACTGTTATTAAGTAGAAGGGTAGCTATTGGCCAGGTTCCACATATATAACTTCAGGAGACAGTCAACTCCTCACAATGGAGGCATCATGACTCTTTTGCCCATGGGTTTTTCCAGTCAATTAGAGAATGTTTTGGTCAGACACGTAAATAGTAAAGTCAAGGATGACTTCTGGAATACTTTGAACTCCTTCCCCAGGATGTACTGCACTGTGTGGAGGTGGAGGTGTCATATGGGAACAATACTTTCCTTTTTTTTATTTTTATTTTTTAAAGATTTATTTATTTATTTATTTTTAGAGAGGGGAAGGGAGGGAGAGAGGGAGAGAAATATCAATGTGTGGTTGCCTCTTGTGTGCCCCCTACTGGGGACCTGGCCTGCAACCCAGGCATGTGCCCTGAGTGGGAATCAAACCGGTGACCCTTTGGTTCACAGGCTGACATTCAATCCACTGAGCCAGAGTAGCCAGGGTGGGGAACAGTACTTTTCAATGCCACCCCTATTTTGTCTTAATGGTGAGACCTTATGATTTGGGTTACTAGGGTGGTAAATAAGTACATTAACTTCCGATACTGTGAATGTGATTAAGTAGGAGAAAGCCATTGACCAGCTCCCACCAACAGGAAACCTTAGTTTGCCAAGCCATGAATGTTTCATAATGGAAGCATTGTGGCTCATCCTTTTTCCCTCACCAAACCCCCATGTGTTCTGGAGCCACTCATAGGGCACCTTGTGCTCACATATGAATAGTGATATCAGATATGTCTCTTGCCTCCTCTGTTTCTTCCCCTAGAGCAGGGTGCAATGTGCAAATATTGAAGTGATAGGGAGCACTATCTTCTAAGGCCGTCCTATTCCTCTTAACTTCTGTATCTAATGATATGTGTGCTGAGGTGGGAATAAAGCACACTGGCTTCTCAGACTGCAAGCATGCTTAAACAGGAGGCAGCCATTGGTCAGTTTTCACCAATAAGAAACCTTAGGTTGCCAGGCCATCAACACCTCACCATGGAGGCATCATGGCACCTCTCTCCTTCCTCTCCTGCCCTCTCCCACCAATGGGTCCCTTAGCCACTTAGCACCTTGTGGTAGCATGTGAATAGTGATGTCAGGAATGACTTCTTTATTTTTCTGTTCCTTTCCCTAAGGCAGGGTGGCAGTGTGCAAATATGGAAGTGATAGGGATGAGCGTTATCTTCTAGGGACATCCTTGTTCCTCTTAACCCTATGATACAGGTACTGAGGTGGACAAGAAGAACATTGGTTGTTGATACAGAGGATATGATTAACTAGGAGGTAGCCATTGATCAGCTTCCATCAATGGGAGAGCTCAGTTTTCCAGACAATTAATGCCTCACAATGGAAGCATCATGGCTCATCTCTCCTTTGCTCTCTCCTTTTAGCCTCCCCCTCATGGGTTCTGGAGCCACTCAGAGACCACCTTGTACTGATACGTGAATAAGGATGCCAGGGATGGCTAATGCTACCCTCTCAAGTCTTTTTCCTAGGACAAGGTCTGGAGAGTAAAATTAGATGTGTCATGGGGGGATATTTGCTTCCAAGGCCACCCCTATTGCTCCTAATTGCCTGAATATCAAATTGGAATTGAGCACATTGGCTGCTGATATAAAGTCCTTGATTAAGTAAAAGGTAGCCAGTGGCCATCTCCCAGCAGGGGGAGATTTTAGTTTTTCTGGTCACCAGTGCCTCACAAGGGAGGCACCGTAGCTTCTCCCTCCCATGGGATCTGTCAGGTACTTAGGGAGCATCTTGCACTGACACGTGATTAGTGATATCAGGGAATGTATCTCTCCCTCTGAACAGCTTCTTTTGGCAGGAATGCAAATACAGAACACTGTTATTAACTAGGAGGTCCCTGAAGTCTCTTTTGATCCCATTTCTTCCCCCTTGTTCCCTTGTATTCCCACTCAATCTCCCTGGTGCTATTTTGTGATGTCATCGACTTCTTACATCACAGTAACTAGGTAACCTTTGTTAAAGGAACTTGTTTCTTTCATTCCTATACCTAGAGATATATGTGCAGTCACACAGAGTCACAATTACTTTATCCAACATATTTTCTGAGGCCTGTATCTAAGTTTTCCACACTCTACAACTTTTGAAACATGCTGAGTAATTTGCAAATGAGTCCCCTTCTGCTCTTAAGCAGACCTTCAGGACCCTGTAGGATTCGTTGCTTGTTACCCATCAGTCTCACCCATTTCCCTAGGCTCCTTCCCATCATCTCTGCTCTAGGTACTTTAGCCAGGCCTAGTGTAGGTATTAATGCTCACTCTTGGCCTGAAATGTGTGTTACCTAATCTCTAGTCACGCCAATGCCACTTATTTTTCAAAGTTCAGGTCTATTATCTCCTTTGAAGTCTTCTACCCTTAGTTTAATGTTCCCCCTTTGATGCTAATTTGAATTGAGACCCAGTGTCAGAACTGGATCTTTACCTTGCTCCTGGACTATGTTACCAACTTAGTACCTTTATCCCTTTGCTCTCTATTTCTTGCTTTATTTAACATTTGTTTAGATTTTTATATTGAATTAATCCTTGTATATGCTCTACAATTCCATTTGGAGCAAATAAAACAAACAAACAAACAAACAAACAAACAAATAGTCTCTCTCAAAGAGTTTCACCTCTAAGTCCTGGCTTGGTAATCACTCTGCTACTTGTTCTACCTACCCTATCTATTTCACCTCCCATTACCTTGTTCTTCTTCCACTTTTGGCCAAGGCTGCTTCTTCTGATGGGACTTGATTGATGTCAAGCATAAGCGGTCATCTGGTGGATGGATGAATGTTGGTAATTCCTTGGATAGGAGCCTTGCCACGAAGGAGGGGTTCTGATGTCTTCATCTAGGCTCTTCTCCAGTGTCTGAACTGTCCCAGGGAGAAAGTCTGTATTTAGAGCCAGCCCCACCCAAATTGTGTGTTAATCAACCTATTATGACCTCACCTGAATTATGACATCAGTGGACCAGGACTAGGTTATGCATTAATATATTTAAATGATTGACTACTTTTTAATGTAAAAGAAGCAATTTTGCGTATAAGTACAAAGACTCATACAATAACTGTTTACCACAAAATTTTTCCCAGGATTCTAGAGTCATAAGCCCACTTTCCCTTTTATTCCTAAGGAGTCTGTACAGGCACTAGAATACTGCCTTAGTTACATGGGAATCATCAGAGGCCTATTCTTTATTTCAGTCTTTCATTAGACCTAATAGCCAAGACCTATCCCCCTTGTTTAAGAGCTATAACATTAGTAGCAAAGCATGTAAAAACTTCAGTTAGTTTAGTTTTAACTTAATCGTTGTCCATGTGGTAAAACCTCTTGTATTTAAAGAACAATGCTCACCACTTTTTAGTTTATTACCTACCTCCTATAAAGGGTTTTCCTTCAAACATCAATGTCCATTGCTCTAACATTCTAAACCCAGGCTCTCTCCTTTGCCTGAAAAAAGAACTCCATAACTGCTTACCGCTTAAAAAAATTCATACATGCATAGACCTTTTAGAGACTACCTTGAGTAATGTTATTTAAGTGTGTTTCTTAATTGTTCATACATAAAATGTAAAACCAAAAATTGACAAACAGGATATGTTATCACAGACTTAATTTAGTCTTAAAATATAAAATTCTCACAGAAATTAAATAGTATAGATGGGCCATGGTTGGTGTGGCTCAGTGGGTTGAGTGCTGGCCTGTGAATCAAAGGGTTGCAGGTTTGATTCCCAGTTGGGGCACATGCCTGCGTTGCAGGTCCGGTCCCAAGTTGGAGACATGAGAGAGGCAACTGATCGATGTGTGAACATTGACATTTCTCTGCCTCCTTCCTCCTTTCCCTTCTCTCTAAAAAAAATAAATAAAATTTAAAAAATAGTATAGATGGCTTAATTATTTGTTCTTGCCTAGACTTAGCAACTGACAGGAAATAGAAGAATAAATATTTATGTTGATAATAAATACACAGTTTTAGGTTAATATGACTTCAAAATGCTTTGAAGCACAGAGGTTTTCTGACCTCAACTGAAACACTTATGAAATGGACAAACTGAAGAACTTTTTAGATTCCGTTAACTTAAAGAAATATTGCTATAAGAAAGGTGGGGCATCATTCAAAAAACAAAGACCCAGAATCTCATGATAAAACATTAGCTGACCACTATACTAAACAAGCAGCTTTCCCCCTGTTGGGAAACGCCCAGCCTAGTTTCAGGAGCTGTAACCCTGCCAACAGGCTGGAGGGCTCCAAGGCTGGAAATAATCAGGAGGCCTTGGAGAAACAGGCTCCTGAGGCGACTTGACTTGTTCCCCCCGGCAGGGGCTATGCCTTGGGATGGTCCCAGCAAGGACGGGTAAGACCCCTCTGGGGAGGGGCAATCTAAGACAGGCATCAACCGATATAGGCAGCAGATAAGATATTGGGGGACACGAAGAAGAGGCAAAAAGTCCCCCACACCTCTTGGCTTGGATTGGACACAGCCGGAGTCCTCATTGCAGCCGAGAAGCAGTCTCCTTATCTCTTGGTGGTTCCTCCCCCTGCCTGGCTCAGGCTTGAAACAGTGCAGGAAAAACAGCCCTAAATCAGATCTAGTGGGTCCTGGGGTAATCAGATCTAAAAGTAAATTCTTTTTTTTTTAATTTTTTTAAATTAATTTATTTACTTTTTAAATACATTTGTCTCTGCCTTCCCCCCACCTCTTTCCCTTGCCCCATCCCACCTTCCCTCCCTCAGCTCTTCCCCTTTGGTTTTGTCCATGAGTTCTTGCTATATGTTCCTTGACTTTCCCCTTCCCTTCCCTTTCCCTGCCCCCCCCTTCCCTCTTGTCTCTGTTGATTTCTTTTCCTTTCAGTGTTGCTGGTCATATTTTCCTTGCTTCTTTGCATTGTTAGTTAGGTTCTGCTTATAGGTGAGATCATATGGTATTTGTCTTTCGCCCCCTGGCTTATTTCGCTTAGCATGATGCTCTCCAGTTCCATCCATGCTGTCGCAAAGTTTAGTACTTCTTTTTTTCTTTCTGCTGCGTAGTATTCCATTGTGTATATGTACCATAATTTTTTTTGATCCAGTCATCTACTGATGGGCATTTAGGTTGCTTCCAACACTTGGCTATTGTAAACTGTGCTGCTATGAACATTGGGGTGCATAGGTTCTTTTGTATTGGCATTTTGGTGTTCTCAGGGTATAGTCCCAGCAGGGGAATCCCTGGATCAAAAGGCAGTTCCATTTTCAGCTTTCTGAGGAAATTCCACACTGCTTTCCATAGTGGCTGCACCAGTCTGCATTCCCACCAACAGTGGACTAGGGTTCCCTTTTCTCCACAGCCTCGCCAGCACCTGTTGTTTGTGGATCTGTTTATGATGGCCATTCTGACCGGTGTGAGGTGGTACCTCATGGTGGTTTTGATCTGCATTTCTCTGATGGCTAGTGATGCAGAGCATCCTTTCAAATGTCTCTGGGCCCTCTGTATCTCCTCCTTAGAAAAGCATCTGCCCAGGTCCTTTGCCCATTTTTTGATTGGATCGTTTGTCTTCTTGGAGTAAAGTCGAGTGAGTTCTTTGTATATCTTGGAGATCAAACCTCTATCTGATGTATCATTAGCAAATATATTTTCCCAAATG